>NW_028136067.1:0-497225 GCF_964662115.1 Mustela nivalis | reverse complement strand
GTACTGACTGGATATTTACATACTCTAGGAAGTGGCCCCATAGCTGTCCTAGTTACTACCTGTCACCTGTCATACAAACTTGTCACTGTATTATTGACTCTAAATCCTATGTCAAACTTTTCATCCCTGTGATGAATTGTGTCTCCAAATCCCCTTCACCTCTGCTCTGTCTTTTCAGAACAATGTTTTACGCTGATATCCTATGTATTGTAAAACTCCCCAGACATCTTATAGAGAACTCTGTATATTATGCAAATGATAAATATTGCTTATCAACATTATAATACCTCAGCGTTGCAGCATCACATTTCTATAATTTGATAAATATTTAAGTTTTTTAAACATGCCCCTTTTTATGTCAATCAAAATAAATATCCATATTATCCGCCAAACGATTTCCAAAACAAGCTGGAGTTTTAGGTGGAGGAAGGCACAATTCCAGAAACATTCCCATCAGTCACTGGAAGAATTCAGTGGGAAAGTAATTCAGATTCATCTCATTCTGCAGCTGCTGCTAGCTACATTTCTACATGAATATATTTTGTGATCCTTGCTCTTTCCTGAAAGAACAGCATGAACGGCCCTTAACACTTTCCTTCATGTGAGGACCAGGAGCGAACTATGAGCCGGTCAGTCAAAGAAGATTTGGGGCTGTGGCCTTAGGACTCATTTCAAAGGCATAAGATGAGATTGTAGGTACACGATTCACCACATTCCTGCATTGGGCTCCATTCTCCACTGTGTGGCTCAGTGGTCTTGAGGGGTCTTGAGCGGACACTAGCCTTCCCTGGAGCAGCTCATGCACTAGGTAGCAGCTCACAGAGTCACAGGTGTCAGCTCCCAATTTCCTGATCGGACATACCCATCACCCATCACCCTGGGTGATGAGCAGTCTCCCCTGCCTCCTGGCTCCATCCCCAGGTAAGTCCTTGGTAAAATGTCCGCCCTTGCAGAGCTTACCAAAACCCTGATCTTTTTCACTGGAGTTGACTAATGTGGCCTTAGCTCTGGAATTCCAAAAGCACTTGCCCTCAGACGCCGATTGTGGTACATGCCCATGGCTGCTGGGCTCTCTGCCTGCACCCTGTCTGACCTCCCTTGGTGGCCCTTCCAAGGAGCCACAGGTCTCCTCCAGGGCCTGTGACCCATCAGGTCTCAACTACTCTCTCCCTTGTGGTTTTGCTGAACTGTGGCTTTCCATCCAACACCCCACTCAGACCTCTACTTAATAAATGTTAACTTAACAAACTCACAACGCTGAAAAATATGACTTGAATGGCTTTGACAAAACTTGGGCTAAATAATTTCCTAAAACATAAATTGTCTTTATTAATGTTGTGTTTTAAACAAAGAGTCAAGATAGGCAATGAAGACTTTCACAAGGGGGAAAAAAAGTGCTGCTTTGCCATTGAGTGATCCTGAACTGTGGGCACAAGGAGCTCTTGAGAGAGTCTGACATAAATAGAGTGTGTCCATGGGTGTGCGCTCTGGAGAAGGTGATTTGGAAGGACGACCCAAATCCACATGCCTTACGATACAGGCACTTCATTGCCAGGATTGCCCTGCAAAACGATGTTGACAAAAATGCACGAGAGTGCCCAGTGTAGTGGATTTTAAGAGTATAACTCTAGAAAAGAATGCTAGGCAGAAAATGGCAGGTTTGAACAAAATATTGCTTATCGCTCTGCACCATACAGCTTTGTACAACTGGCATACATTGTTTTAACCTAAAAAATGATGACAATGTTATGAGTTGTTCTGTTCTCCTACATTATACTTTAATGTGATCTGTGTACATTACTAAAATGTAAATATAAATTATTGGGTGGCCGTATGGTAAGAAAAACATAGACATAGTATGGAGAAACACTGAAACCATTCTCCTCCCTAACTTCTGCCCTAAATTCCACAGACTTGGGAATCATGGCCAACCTAGAGCAATGTTTGTTAAAACTTGTTTAGTTTACTGTAAAGTGTTGTTTACAAAAAAAACACAAGTGGTTGTTCTATTTTACTGAGAATTCACTCGTTATCATATAGTTTTTGCAACAGAGTCAAACATTCTGCCTTTGAGCTTGGGGTTAATCCCAGGTGTTCTGTTTTCCAAGGCTTAAACACAATGAAGACACAGGTGAATTCTTGCAGTGACTTGAGAGTTTAAATCCTGGTCCAACGGACTTTCAGGGAATCATGACAACTTTTTATGGGGAGACAAAGTTTTCTTAGTTCCTAAAACATTAGAAATTTCTGGTAAGGAACAATAAAAAATAACCGTTTTGGTTTTGGGGTTTTGTTTTTCCCATCACCAGGAAATGGCGCAGGGAGCGGCGGTGGCATCTCCAATACCACAGGACCACAGGACCCTCCCAAGGGGGAGGGACGGCCCCGCCAGCTCCAGGGACTGGGCACACAGGAGTTTTACCAGAAAAGGATCCCCCCAAGCTGGATGGTGGGTGCACATGCGCGTGATGCTGGTGCCAGAAGCTTCCTCTGACCATATTCAAAATTCACCTTTTCAGCCCAAGCAGCCCTGGCGATGGCAGGCCTTCTCCTCTGTCTCATCACAGAAAACCCTTCTCCTTCCAGAAGTGGCTGCAGCCTTCACAGCAGCTCAGAGATGGGCTGGTCCCATGGGGACTTTGAAACAGTCTTGACAACGAGGAATAATCCATTCACACCCCACAGTGCTTTTTCTTCCTTTAAACAAAACAAGGATCGTGTCATAACTGCACTCATGAAAATGAAGGTTTTCAAGAAAATTTCCACAGAAGAGATTTGTCAACATGCCGTGAGTGGTGCCATTGCAACTTGCTCTGCTGATACAGAAATGGTTTTATATTTTGCCTCTTTAAAAACATACCGATTGAATTGGTATATAATAAGTGACATAAATTATGGGTTTTAATTTCCAGATAGGGCTAGAAATAGGTCAAATGTGAGTAAAATAAATAACAAAGAGACATTACATTTCAGGTTAAAATTATTGATACAAAACAGACCCCAGTTCTTCGTGAACTGCTCTTGTGTTCTCTCTGATCCTTGTGTACTTGCCTTCCCACTCGGAAAACAGTAGGGGCATGGCCTTCCTGTTCTCAGAACGTACATCTGCCAAGGAGAAGTCCCATAAGTGAAGAACACGGATACAGGGACACACAATGAAAGTGGGGCTTGCTAGTCACAAACGTCTTACATGTTTTGTAATCCCACCAGTGAGAAGACAGGTTGCACCTGTGGACATAGGCTTGCCAACACTCCAGATATGGTCGAAACGTCCTGAACATTTAAGTTCAGTCACTGGGCACACAAGTATTGCAATTTTTTAAAAAATCAAGCTAATATTGATAAAATGAAAACCACAACACCACGAAGATACAAAAGCTCTTCATAGATGGGAAAACCTTGGAAGACATTGCACAATGCCTTTTGTGACCAATATGCATGGGATTCCCCATAGAGGTGCCCTAGGAAAGTAACAGATGTAAGTTATTTTGAGATAAGCAGTTTTCAGGGTCAATAATAGTATCTGCAAAGGCAGACCTCTATTTTGATAACCAAAACCAGGATGCAAAAGGGAAGCCTCTCGTAAGGTGAGGTGAGGCCGGCCCACAGCAGGATGGCCTGGAGGGGAGTTGCTCTTCAGGGCACAGCCTTTTGGAAACTGAAGCCTGTTTCTTAAAAACTGGCCAGTGCTTAGGGCAGTCAGTCCTTATGGAGAGTCCCAGGACAGCACCTGCTGGAGTCCATCCTACTGGAACCCAGTAGGAGCTCGCACTTGCTGGGCTTTGCTGGGCTAAAGACTGCCCCACTCTCAAGGACACCGTTCCCTTCTCCGGTCTTACCAGGGATGCTGCTAGCTGCTGTGTGCTGCACCTGGGTGGAGCTGCTGTACTGGAGCCTATTAGGGGTCATTTCACTGGTAATCCCTGCTCCAAGTCAGGCTGGGGGATCCAGGCAGCCAGCCTTGTCCACTGATTTAGTCTCAGCAAATAAACATATTGTTAGGCTTCAAAATAAACCTGATATGTTTAGGAATTTGCATCAAAGTATTTTCCTCAAAATGGACCAAAGACCTAAATGTGGGATGCCTGGGTGGCTCAGTAGGTTAAGAGTGTGCTTTCAGCTCAGGTCATGATCCTGGGGTCCTGGGATCAGAGTGCTACATTGGGCTCTCTGCTCAGTGGGGAGGCTGGTTCTCTTTCTTCCTCTACCTGCTGCTCCCCCTGCTTGTGTTCTCTATCTGTCAAATAAATAAATAAACAAATAAATAAAATCTTTTTAAAAAAAGACCTCAGTGTAAGACTTGAAACCATAAACCTCCCAGAAAAAAAAAAAAAAAAACATAGACGATAATCTCTTTAGCATCAACTTTAGTTAACAGTTTTCTAGACACGTGTCTTCAGGCAAAGGGAATGAAAGCAGACATAAACGACTGGGATTACATCAAAATAAAGGACTTCTGTACAGTGAAGGAAGCCATCAACAAAGAGAAAAGGCAACCAACTAAATGGGAAAAGGTACCCATAAATGACATATTTAATAAGGGGATAATACCCAAAATATATAAAGAATGTACACAACACCAAAGAAACAGATAATCTGATTAAAATGGGCAAAGGAGCTGAACAGACATTTTTTTTTTTTTTAAGAAGACATGTGGATGCTCAAGAGACACATGAAAGATGTTCAACATCACTTCCCATTTGGGAAATACAAATCAAAACCCCAATGAGACCATCACCTCATCACCACCATCATCTCACACCCGTCAGAATGACTAAACTCAAAAACACAAGAAACGACAAGTGTTGTCAATGATGTGGAGAAATGGGAACTGTTGGTGGGAATGCAAGTTGGCGCAGCTACTCAGGAAAACAGTGTGGAGGTTCCTTAAAAAGTTAAATAGAAATACTATAGGATCCAATAATTCTCTTAATGGGTATTTATCCAAAGACAATGAAAACACTAATCCAAAAAGATATGCATACCCTCATGTTCATTGCAGCATTATTTACAATAGCCAAGATATGGAAGCAGCCCCAGTGCCCAACAATAGATGAATGGGTAAGGAGGGTATAATATATTAAATATGTATATAATGGAATACTACTCAGCCATAAAAAAGGGTGAGATCTTGCCATTTGTAACAACATGGGTGGACATAGAGGGTATTATGCTAAGGGAGGTAAGTCAGACAAACAAGGACAAATGCCATATGAGTTCACTTACAGATGGAATTAAAAAATAAATAAATAAACAGATAAAAACTAGAAGTGGACCCATAAATGCAGAGAACAAACTGATGGTTGCCAGAGGGGAGAGGGGTGGGGGAATGGGCAATATGGACGAGGGGGAGTGGGAGTTACAGGCTTCCACTTATGGGATGACTAAGTCACAGGGATGAAAGGAACAGCATAGGGAATATAGTCAATGGCATTATACCAGGGTTGTATGGTGACAGACAGTAGCTATATTTGTAAACACAACATAAGGCATACACTTATAGAATAACCATGACATATGCCTGAAACTAATGGTACCCTGGGTGTCAACTCTTCTTCAGTGAAAAATACATAAAGGGGGCACCTGTGGCCCAGTAGGTTAAGCCCTTGCCTCCCACTCAGGTCATGATCCCAGAGTCCTGGGATTGAGCCCCACATTGGGCTCTCTGCTCAGCAGGGAGCCTGCTTTCCTCTGTCTCTGCCTCCCGCTCTGCCTACTTGTGATCTCTTTCTGTCAAATAAATAAAATCTTAAAAAAAAAAACCATAAAGAACAATGTTAAAAAATATTTCCCTGCTATAATAACTCTTTACATTTATTGATGTTCTTTGTTTTTCTTTCCTTTATAACTAAATCCAGGGGCGACTGGCTTAGGTTCACTTTCAGAACAAAGCCCAGGATTTGTTGTGTGTAACATAACTAGTTTACTCTCTTAATTAGTTGAAGTGTGTGAAACTTCTCTTTATCACCAGTGTAAACATGTTCAATGTGCACATCCCACATATATTTCATACAACAATAATGAACTATGACGTCTCACACTCTAGGACAATCTGTGAGATGATTTGAACTGATAATTCAGTGATGTTGACACTGAGAAACTCCTTGCCTGGAAATCCACACAAGACACTGGCAACAGCTGATTTATGGTGGTCAGAAACTCACCATGACCCAGGCGGTGTGGAATACAGGTAAATAATACTTGGAAATGCAATTCAATGAAGGCTATTAGTTGTCCTGCAAGGTCCAAGCTCTAATAAGGCGATGGAACTCCATTCTTAGGACCTTGATTAATGAACGTCTATGATCAAACAGCTCGTGGCAAGATGTATTGCCCACAACCTGCTGGCCAAGGGCAGCAGAACCAGTTGGTTTCAGTTCATTGTGGAAAACCCTGCCTCCAATTTACATTGGAGCAAAGAGTGTTTCATAAAAGAAAGATATTCTTTATTCATGATCCCTAACAACCTTCCATTGCAATAAAAATTACACTCTTTCTATATTAGCAGTGCTTTTAAAATTAGGAACCATCTTCTTTCTTTTTTTTTCCCCCCTAATTTGCTGCCTACATCCGATTTTCTAGCAACCAAAGGTTTTGGAAGATGGGGAGTGTAATGCCTGCAGAGATCTGCCCCACACTTCCCAGCCCCACACTGCCCAGGCATGGTTTCCTACCCTTAGCACTACTGTCAGCTTGGACTGACAAGTTCTTTAGGTTGGGGGCTGTCCCGTGAAGGGGAGGGTATTAGCAGCATCCTTGGTCTTTGCCCATTAGAAGCCAGTAGCTTTCTCACCCCCATTGTGAGAACCAAAAATGTTTGTAGCCTTTCCCAATGCCCCTGGTCTGGGGTTGGTCCTCCTCCAACTGAGGAAAACTCTGAGGGCCCCCTTCTGCCCCCAGCCCCAGAGCTCCCTGGATGACAGGGGAGATCTTTGCTGTGAAGAGCTCACCATTCAGGGTCTCGCTCCTGCCAGTCAGATCTGCCTCCTTCAGTCCAGTACAGGTGTCGATGGCGAGAGCTCACGCTGACTGCTGATACCCATCTCAGTGTCCGCTTCCCACCGAACGAGCTGTGTAACAGATACAGGATTTCCTCAGTTCACAGAGACACATTTTTACCACACTTTATCATCAGTGAAATCAGAAATCAGATTGTCCTCAAATCGATGGCAAGCTATATGTTAATTGGCAGCGTGTTTTCTTTATTATGGTAAATAAAATAAGCCTTAAAATGAATCCTGTTTTAGTTGATTAAATATAATAGATAAAATTACAATTTGGCCTGAGAAAACAATGCACTAGCCTCAGATTATTCAATGCTTTAATCAAAATGCTGGCTGGGGAGCGAGGGTAAAATTAGATATCTGTGCTAGCTAACTTTTTACTAGTAATATTTTGGTATAGCAATGATCTATTATTTTATATAGTATATTTAAAATTATTAATCATGAGAGATGATTATGCATGTGGCCATTCACCCAGACACTATGCATGTGTCCAGGTGTATATATCTAATATATGTTTGAATAGATTATAAAGTGATAGATACAAACAAAGCCGCCATATTTTTTTAACTCTATTTTCTCATTAAGTTAGTTCTTAAAAATATACATGTGAGAGCCAATGTCCTCTGTTCCACATTCTATTTTTAGCCTCTAAGTCATGACCTGTCTGCACCCCTAACCTACTTCATGGTTTCTCTTGTCCCGAGTCAGACCGTACAGAACTGCAGTTCAAGGCGCATGTCCTGAATACTACCTCTCTCCTCCTTTAGAAACCTTGGCTTCCTTGAAAGCAGTTCAATGTAATTGCCGTCTGCTGGTACGTAATTATCTGTGATCTGGCATTGGGCTACAGATTCTTTTTTCCTCTTCCAAATCAGTAAATATAATGTGGCTTTTTTCAGCTTTCAAAATTGTGTCTAATTAAAATGGATCTGAATTATTTATGCATTAATGCTCCATTTACTTTTTCAAGATGTTTAAAATATTTTGAGCTATAGTGAAATTTTCAACATTAAATTCTTCAAAGACTTTCAGTGGAGCCATATCTGTAGATTTAGAAAAGTAGCCATCATTCTCAGGAAAGACAAATTTTTAAAAAGAGTGTTACATAAAACATGGGCTACTTGATAGAGCATCAGTATTAAATAGTCATGGAAATAGATTTCCAATGTGAGGCTGACACCACAGTTGATTGAGAACAAGCTATAAAGTCAAATACTCAAAGTCAAACCATAATTTCAATAATTATATCTTGATAATCACGTGATGGCCTCACCGTGCCCTTGTGCATAAAGTAACAGCCCTTTTATAATGTCATTCGTGGCTTAACTTGGACATTGTAAGGCAAGTGATGGGGCAGCCTTAAATTCTCAGGCAGCCCAGGTCTGTCTGGGTCAGGTCCAAAGCTTCACCTTCCAAAACCCACGACACCTAGAGACCTGAGATCTGTGAGATTTTCGCTCACAAGGCAAACGGTGGACTCTGGACCTAGTATCTCAGTTTCTAGCTCAAATAATGACCCAATCAAATGCAATTTAATTACCTTTAGGTCACCATCAATCTGTACACATCTCATGATCTGATCAGTTGATTATAAAAAGACAGAATGTTTCATCACCTCTTTTTTTGGTAAGCAATTAAGACACCGTAATTCTTGCCAGGAGCGTATTGAGGGCAGCTCTGATGCCCCACCGACCTTCATAAAATGCCATCCCATCTGCTCTCAGGTCACATCTCACTGCTAGCAACAGCAGCACCAGCTACTTTCGAAACTGTTGTGACTGGTGCTGCCGGTGGCCCGAGTTAGCTCTGTGATAACGCTAGTTTAATTAAACTGGAGAATGAAATTAGCCCAACTTCCTAAAAAGTTGTTCCAGATACGATGACAAAGGGAAATCGAAAGTGAGCAAGAAAATGGCATTTAAAGAGCAAGCAGACTTTCCTAAAATAAAATAGGTTGACTTAATGAGACCATCTTGAAAAAGTGAGTAAAGCAGTCTTGGCTTTTATTACATTTCAATACATGTCTGTTTCCCTGAAAAACCAAAACAAAAGCAAAAACTAATCACTATGCTTTTTTTTTTTAATTGTCAAATTCTGTGTTTTCACGAGTTCCACTTACTTTGTAAAGGAAAAAAAAAGTCTAAGATTTTTTTTCTGGTGGTTAAGAATTCAAGTTGAACAAGTGCATACATTTTTCTTTTCTTGCCTTTTTACAAAAGAGCAAAGGGCATCAGAAACACACGGGGGGCCGTGAAGTCCTTCACGGAAGGGTTTCTGTTACAAAATGCACATGCGCTCACCGAGAAGAAAACAGCAGTGTTTCTTGATGTAACTGACACAGAGGATACGTGTTTATATTAGGGGTCAGAGATAAATTATCTGATATTTGTTAGTTTAGTTGTTTTGCTTGTGGGATCTTTCTTAACCAGGTACTATAATAACAAGAGGCTTGAAGGAGGGCTAACCTGCACATAATATGGCAATGCAGAATCTGGCTCCCACTGTGAATCCACTTCAAGCAGCCACTCTGTCAACCTCTGTAGCTGTAAACCTGGGATGTGTAGGCAGGACCGAGCAGACTGATACAAAAATTATTGTTATATTGGTCTCAGCGTTTCTCTTTTCCTTCACTTTCCCAATTACTGTTATTGTTCTTCTACGCGACTTATGCCAAGAAACCGTGCACCTGTATTTAGAGCCTTCCACATTACAGTGGGCCTTAGATCATGATTTATAAGCTTTGTCAGAAATAGGATCTTGAATTTCAAGGGCACTCTCCTTGCAAACTACTTCAGGCTTTTGAAGCCTTCTGAAGAGATTCTTAATCCAAATACACTTAGATTATGATGATACAATAAAAGATGAATATTTTGGAAGTGTTAAGAGTGCTGAGGTTTTATTTTTGTTTTGTTTTGTCTTGTTTTTTAATTCGCTATAAGCAAACAAACAGGATAGCACTTTCTTTGAACACATTAGAAGAAAAGACTTGATTGTCCCAAGTCATAATGCAACAGAAAGGTTTTCTGGAAAAGCAAGAAATGTCTGATTAAAATTTGTGAGTGTGGGGTTTTTCACAGCAAGTGCACAAGAACAGAGGCCTCCCTTGCATCTGGAGACCAGGCTGTCTCTCCAGGGCTCCTTCTGCTGAGGTGCTTTCACGTAAAGGCCACCGCCTACCCAGCGGGGGTTCTCTTCCCCAGTGGGAAGTGATGTCGGCTGCCATCTACGAAAGGGAAAAGTGAGGTGATGTTATGTCTTTCTCCTGACCAACACTTTTCTATGGCTGTTGTCGAGGCTGAATCCACATAAGTTTTGGCACCAGATGTATTCACGTGTTTGCATTAGATCAATCCGTCCCTTTAATAAATGCCAGTGGGAAAACCAGACAGGCACCAGCCAAACAAGGAGAAGACGGATTAGATGGATGGTGAGGTGAGGCACGTGCTGGTTACCCTGGCAGTGAAGATACTCCCACCGCGCACTTGCGTCCCTCATCACCACACTGTACCCTCAGTACACTACGGTTTTACTTGTCACTGGTTCTCAGTAAAGCCGGAAGACGAAATCGAATCCCCAGCACTGCCAGATGCAGGCTGGCTGAGGAAAATGAAGTAAATATCCCTCGTACTTGGGCCGTATGAAGTAAATGCCAAAGTGACTCAGACATTTGGAGAAGCCCTTTTGCTCTCTATTTAAAGGGAATACATTCAACCACCATGTTTTAAATGGATTTAACATTTTATGAGAAAGGATGATTTTTAAATATCACTTAAAAGATTTGTTTCGGACTCAAAGTCATAAGGAAATGCTCTACTTTAGAATGATTGGTAGAGAAACTGGTGTCTCAGAGATTCCGCTTAGAAAGATTCCGGAAGTCAGGGTCATGGGGAACGTGCAATGAATCAGTCACTCATTGAATTGCCTCTGAGTGTTAGATGCTGATTCCAGAATTGAGGTACTGTTATTCCCGTTTTATAAACGAGGTTGGGGGAGTGTGTTCTCAAGGTCACAGTTAACTTTCCTCCTTCCTTGGCAGAACAATGTATGCCTAGTGACTGAAATTACAGAAAGGAGCACAGGCACGCTGTCCTGCAGGGCCTTCAGCTAGATGGATAGACGTGCCAAAGTAAATGGAAAAATCCATCTCGAATTTATATATAATCAGAAAGGATTACTAAAGCTGGTGCTGCTGATGGAGATAAGTGTAGGGAGAACTTTGCCCCACTCTCACTCAATATTTCAGATGGCACAGTCAGCCCTTCTCTCCTGAACACCCTTCTAAGCCACAGAGACAATCATCATGTTTGCCTTCGGTACTGTCTACCAGGATTATGCCTGCCTTCGTGGATCCTGCTGAGGAGATGAGGAAACTGAAGAGAGTAAAATCAGTCTGATCTGAAGTGTGTATTCCAGAACACGTGAGTGCTTTTTTGGGATTTCGAGGGATTCCCAGAACTGTAGGGCAGCAACACAACAGGAAGCCTCTCCTGCCTCATCTACAAACGGATTCTAAATCCCTCTCTGATTCCACCATTTGGGACTACTTTGTTTGGCTTAATGAAAATTGTAAAGCAGATAAAGGAAAAATACCAGTCCACAGTGGCCAGGCACCTCCCACCTAAGGTGGGAGGGCTCATCCCTGGAATCAGGCCAAGTCAGACCCAGCTGTGGGTGTGGAGCCCCGTGAGGCAGGCAGCCTTCTTGGTCCACTAAACAGACGGCCGAGCCTAGCAGATGCCCCGTCGCCTTCACAAGGCAATCTAGCCGTACCCACCTAGTCGAGTCCCCTCAGCGGGGACTGTGCAGTACGTGTACTCCTGTGTCACCAGACCATTATGGCTCCCTAAAAACTATATTTTATTTCCAAGAAATATCCATTTTTCTTTCTTTTCTGTCTCTATTCTTATTTATAAAAATATTTTTCTCTCATCTTGTTTTAGTCACTAACCACATCAGTCTTATTTACTCCCTAGATATTTTCAGAAATCCATATTTTGGTGCCAAGTAGTCTATTTTTGTTCTATTTTCAGCTCTTCTGTGTTTTTATATCCTCCTCTTGTCTGCTTTTATTCCACTTATTTATTTTATTTTCTGATTTCTTCAGTGGAATTTCTGCTTTGGCATTTTAATAAGTTTTGTTATGGAGGTATATGATGAATTTTTTATAAATTCTCTATGGACACACAGAGGATGCATGTCCTCTGTTGAAGGTACTACCTAGTGTATCTTCATGAAATGGGACTTTTTGATTAAATGATTTGTGTCCTCAACATGAATGTTTATTTTCCTCCAATTTAATTAGTGAATTTCTGAAAAGTGTGTGTTATATTTATATGTCACATAAGTGTTGTATGTTATTATTACCATTATTGCTATGATTATGTTCTACAGGCTGGGGTCAGGGTACCAGCATTTTGAAACTCTTTTTAGGTCATTCTAATTTTGTATTTAATCATTTTCTTTGGAAATAATTATCGACTCATACACTGCTTGGGGAAACTACAGAGTTCTCCTCTGTGTATCTACCCAGGTGCCCCCAGTGGAAACATCTTAAATCACTATTTCTTAATTCCTTATTTTAGCTATCTTTTTAAAAAATGTAGCTGCATAGAAAGTTACAAGGACAGTACAGAGAAGCCTCATGTATCCTTGACCCACTTTGCCCTAATAGTTATGTTTCACAGAGTTGGGTGATTCTAATTTGCAGCAGGTTGAGAGCTCTCAAGCTACTGCACAGAAAAGCATTTATTCAAAGGGTCATATCGATAAGTATGAATGTCAGATCCATGAGGGGCAAATATACATGTGAAAACAAAAACAGAAGATCTTCCATTATAAACTGAATAGGCTGTCACTGATTCAGAACTTCTACTAGCAAAATATTCATGAGGATTAGAACTTGTGCTGTAAAAGTTGTTTCTCATGCTACTTGAATAGGATGTGGAGCCCAACAGACTCAAGCTTGTGTGGGTGCAAATGGTCACTAGGGAATTCGGGACATGGGCTCCGGGGAGCCAGTAAGTGCTGTATTCTTTGGTCTGGCTGATTCTGTCTTCAAGAACACAGACTCCACTTTAGGTAAGAGAAGGTAACATTTTCCCAAATGTCTATTTTGGCTTATCTATCCTGTTTTTGAATGCATCATTTTGTGTAGATCTTTTCGTTGTTACTTTGGGTATTACCTTTTACTCATACACCTTATTACATTGGTGTCTGCATTTTGCCATGAGAAGTGGAGGAAAATTATTCTTTCTACTTTATAATTGGTCTTAAATATTTTATCTACATGCACTGAAAACCACATTAGACAAGGCAGCAATTTCTGGCTTCAGTTGTCAAACATAGCTTGGAAAACTCAAGACAAGATGGTTATTTATATTGTACTTAATTGCATTTTTATTCTTTTGGTTTTTTTCTCTTCTTTCCTGATTCTACAACTTTAATTCTATTGCCATCTTATTTCTAATTTTATAACTTCTTTTAGTCGCTCTTAACTAGATTTCTGTCTCAGGACCTCAGACAGTCCCAGTGTGTCTCTGGGCTGACCATGGAAGGTCCTGGAACTAGGCAGAGGGATCTGTACTTGACCCAAAAGACACCCCAAGGCAATAGAGCTTCTGAATCAGGACAGGGTCATGGAAGCTATTTCATGGTGATTACCTTCATCTATAAGGATTGACAACTTGGATGATTATTAAATCTGTGAGATCAACTGAAATAATTCATAATAAGGGGCGCCTGGGTGGCTCAATCAGTTAAGGGTCTGCCTTCAGCTCAGGTCATGATCACAGGGTCCTGGGATGGAGCCCAGCATTGGGTCTCATCAGGGAATCTGCTGCCCCTCTTCCTCTGCTTGCTGCTTCTCCCCCCCTGCATGAAGCCTCTCCTCTCTCTATCAAATACATATGCAAAATCTTTTTTAAAAAAAGAAAAAAGAAAGAAAGATTTCATAGTTATTCCAATAAATATTTAAGGTCCAAGCCAAAGGGGAACTAAGCAGGGTTGGAGAATAAACAACATATTGAGGTCATCCAAAGGGAGGAAACAAAATGTTTCTCTTGTTGATTTTGAAAAGAGTTAGAAGGTGCTCCTGGCTCCCACTCTCTTCTCTGGGAGAAACTGTGTCAGACCCACCCACACTAACTACCTTCTCTTTCCTGGTTGTGAGCAGTGCCTGAGAAGAATCACACATGCTGTCATTTTCTGAAAATAAGAGAATAATGTTATTAACAAAATCTCCTTTGATTAAAAGGTAAATGTCACTTGTATGCAGTGTGGGATGTACACTGAGCATTTATGAGTGATCAGGAAAGAAACCTTTATTGCTTTGCTCTCCAGTCAAGTCTGGAAAGAGACAGAGAGGGTGGTCCTAGGTTTGAACTAAACTTTGTGTAAATGACCTTGGCCTTTTCTCCCTGGGAATGCATCTCTTGACCTTGAATCAAAGGTTGCCTGACAGAAGGAATCAATCACCAGGGCTCTGAGTGGGGAGGCGTGGGACCCTTAGCTCACGTATCCACAAGGTGGACCCTCTGGCAGGGCAGAGACCACCACCACACACAGCTCTGAGAGATCCGCACAGACCATTCCAGGCCAGCCACATTTGCAAAGGGAACTGAGTCTGCATGCCTCTGGAAAAAGGCTCTGTAACCACAAGACATCTGCCCCGCCCTGACATGGTCCAAATAGCATCTTGTGAACAGAAATGCAGAAGGACAAGAGACACCAGCAGGCTGTGTAGGTCCGCACAAATATACAAGGCAGAAGTGTCTTTCATTGGTTTGTGTTTATCTAGTCTGTTTGAGGTGTGCAATGAACATCATATTCTTGAACTATTTGAACCATTTGGACAGTGATTTCTTCCAGCTGAGATTTGCTTTACCACATATTGGCAGTGATGTTCTGTTTTATAGTTGGGCTGCAGTGTGTTGAGATGGAACACAGTCTGTGAGGAAAGATACAGAGGAACGTGTTACTAATTACTAGGAAGTGAAGTCTAGCTCATCTGCTACCAGTCCTCCACCACTCTGCAGCCCCGCAGACAGCAGGCACATGTTCCTAGAGCAGTTGGCACACAGCTGGCAGAGCGGGGTTGGCAAAAAGGACCTGGTCCTCCAAATAGGGAGGATCAGAGTCTCATCACCAACTGTTGCTTCTTTTTTTTAAATTTATTTTTTATTTTCAGCATAACAGTATTCATTATTTTTGCACCACACCCAGTGCTCCATGCAATCTGTGCCCTCTCTAATACCCACCACCTGGTACCCCAACCTCCCACCCCCACCCCTTCAAAACCCTCAGATTGTTTTTCAGAGTCCATAGTCTCATGGTTCACCTCCCCTTCCAATTTCCCCCAACTCCCTTCTCCTCTCTAACTCTCCATGTCCTCCATGCTTTTTGTTATGCTCCACAAATAAGTGAAACCATATGATAATTGACTCTCTCTGCTTGACTTCTTTCACTCAGCATAATCTCTTCGAGTCCCATCCATGTTGCTACAAAAGTTGGGTATTCTTTCTTTCTAATAGAGTCATAATATTCCATAGTGTATATGGACCACATCTTCCTTTTCCATTCATCTATTGAAGGGCATCTTGGTTCTTTCCACAATTTGGCAACCTTGGCCATTGCTGCTATAAATATTGGGGTACAAATGGCCCTTCTTTTCACTACATTTGTATCTTTGGGGTAAATACCCAGGAGTGCAATTGCAGGGTCATAGGGAAGTTCTATTTTTAATTTCTTGAGGAATCTCCACACTGTTCTCCAAAGAGGCTGCACCAACTTGCATTCCCACCAGCAGTATAAGAGCTGATCACAGGGTGAGACCAAGAGGCAGATGGCCAGTGTTGTCACAGCCCTCCCTTCCCCCCGCATCACTATAAGCTCTTCCCCTGTGGTGGGACTGACTTCCACAGGACTTAAAGAGATGGTGCCTTTCCCACCCCTTCTTTGTCCTCCTCTTTTTCCCCCTTTCAAAGACACAGACATTGATGATTAAGAAATTCAAAAACAACTGCATATTCAGGGAAAATTCAGAAAGTTACTGGACGTGCCCAAGGGAAGGTGTCGGCTGAGAAAAGACTTGAGGAGGCCTTGAGTTTACACCGCAGGCTGGTCTTCAGCAGAGAGACATAGGACAGTGCTCTCAAAACAGACCACGGCACAAAGCCAGCAGGGCCTGTGAATGGTGGGGAAGATGGATTCTAGAAAGCTTCTCTAGGTTTTTAGAGTCATCACCCTATTTTATTCAAATTGTTCAGTTTTCAACAACAAAACATCATAAGGCATGCAAAAAAGATTGAAAAGTATAACCCATTCAAAGGGAAAACATACAGTGACAGTAACTGTCCCTGCAAAAGACTGATGGTCTTGAAGTAACTGTCTTCATGGTGCTCAGAGAACTGAAAGACATAAAGTCAGGAAAATGGTGGGGAAATGAAGCAGCAATGGAACAAAAAGTTAGAAACCCTAACAAGGAGCTAAAAAGGAATTTGGGGACTGAAAAGTACAATTTCAAAGGTACTGAAATGAGAAATTTACTGGAGCAGGAAGACGAAAGACTCAGTGAACTGAGAGGACCATGGAAGTCGCCTACTCTGAGGAACAGAAAGGAAGGAAGGTTAGAGAAGAACGAATAGAGCCCATGGGACCTATGAGACAATATTAAGAGGACCAACGTACGTCCAGTGGAAATCCCAGAAGGAGAAGGAAAAGGAAAAAGAGAAGGAAGGACAGATGGACAGGAAGGGAGGTAGGGAGGGAAGGAGGGACAGGACAAAGAGTCACAGAGACAGAAATTTTTTATTTCTCTTACAGTCTACCACAGTTATAAAAGACACATGCTGAGAAGATGTGCCCATAGACTCATGATGTAATACAACAGGAATGAACTCTTTTTAACTACAATGAGGGAATTCTGTGGTAGGTTCTATACTAGTGGTCAGGCCTTGAAGAACCCAAGAATCCGCATGTCTTGCCTACCTAGTGGAGCCGTTCGGTGGAACCCCTGTGGACGTCTGGACATCTGCTAACAGGGTTTCTGAGGTATTTCTGTCTCAGCAGTTACCTGTATTTGTTTGGGAAAAGCTTGAAAAACTGGCAATCTGATAACTGAGGAAAGGGTATCTTGGCTTTTTTAGCGTTCTCATTAGTGAACCCAGAACCATGGGGGCAGGGGTGTGGGTGTAATCCCATTACTCAGGAGCACAGAAAGACTCCAGAATCAGAGCACCAGGGGCACCTGAGGGGCTCGGTGAGTTAAGCATCTGCCTTTGGCTCAGGCCATAACCCCAGGTTCCTGGGATGGAATCTTAGCTCCGGCCCCCTCCCCAGTGGGGAGCCTGCTTCTCCTTCTGCCTGCCACTCCCCTGCTTGTTTTCCCTCTCTGATAAATACATAAATGAATAAATAAACTTAAAAGAAAAAAGAATCAGAGGCTAGAAAGTAGACCGAGAGTTGGTCAGATTCTCCATATGCACTGTCAGGTCAGCTAAACCCTCAAATAATACATTTGGTAAATGTCCAGTTTATGTAGGCACATATTTACATATTTACCACATATTGGCAGCTGGAGATTTACACGTGGCATCATTTTCTGAAAATAAGAGAATAATGTTATTAACAAAATCTCCTTTGATGAAAAAAGTATGTGTCACTTGTTTGCAGTGTGGGATGTACACTGAGCATTTATGAGTGATCAGAAGATCAAGCTAGAGATTTAACTGCTATGGAGATTGGACAGATAATCCACTGGACCTTAAACAAGTAAACCCGTATACTGCAAACCCCTCTCATTCCTTCACATCCTGGGGATTTTTTTCATGGCTTAGCTGCCAAATGTTCCTAAGGCAAACCTGACAGCTTTGGGACTTTCACACACTCCCAACTTAACAAAATAAAACAAACAGAAACAAGTAACAACATCAAAAGCAGCACCCCCCATCAATGCTTTCATTTGCTTTGTTAAGATAGGGGTATGTGAAAGCTTTGAAATAATTCTGACTCGTACTATCAATGAATATTATAATAAAATCAAAGTAATTAGTACAACTTAAAATTCAGGAAGAGCAAATTTGTCTTGCTGGGGCATCTCACTGACCACGCTCACAGGAAGAGTCCCTAAGTTTTCCATAAGTACTTTGAATTTCCACCGACGTTCCTTCCACCTTCAGGCATTTTATGCTTTAAAGTTTTGTGGGAAATTTCTAACAATGGACCTGTCATTGGGAGTCTCCCCCAAGTAAAGAGAAGGGTAAGCCTGAGTGACACCGTATCTATCAAACTCCTTTTCTATCAAAATCACTGCTTTCTATCCTATTACTTGAAAGAGTGAAGCAAAGATGGAGCCACATTGCATTTCCCTAAAAACACAGCAGGATAGTCTCGTTGTGCAAGGATACAGACAAGCTGGTTGGAGCATTAATATGACCCTCCCACTTCATTATTTCTAGGTAAAAAGACAGGTCCTCAAGAACTTTAAGGTACCCGCCCAATGATAAAGATTTTTTTTTTTGATGTTCACTGATGTTTAAATCAAGGAGATCATGTGGGGAGATTAATTACAATGATGGCTTTAGTGTGGGAAAGGCTGCTAGGGTACAGTTGAGTTAGCCCACCTCAGAACTGGTTTATTCTGACTCACTGGAACCTGTTTTATTAGCCCATAAGGAGCGTAATTATTAACTGACCTTTGTCTACCCTTGAAAGTTCGGTCCAAAAAATACACAGTTTAGTAAATTAAGCTAATTTAAGTTTATGATTGGGTTAACAGGATGCAAGTAGTAAAATTTACTCATACCATTCTAAAAATTCCTCCAGGGTTTTTTGTGGATATGTGTGAAATTACACTCCTTCCTCAATTTTGCAACATTCCCTTGTATTTTAAAAAAAGGTATTTCTTGAGTCAACAGTAAGTCTTTCAGAAAACCCTTCCCTAATATGAGAGGGGGGGGATATGTTTTAATAGAAAAGAAAACAGACCTTGATTTTTCATATAAGTTTAAAAAAAAAAAAGAATTAGTGACACATCTGCTGTGCTGGTTCTCATGTGACCAAGAGGAAAAACAAAAGTAAAGACCATGTCAAGAAAACTGTTGCCACTATAGGGTCTGTCATTTATGATTTGTAAATGTATCTCCAGCAAAGTGAGGGCAATATCCCCTTTCTCTCAGCAAGTATAAATAATGTGCATTTTTGTCAAAAGACTCTCCTTTAAGAAATGTAGAAAATTGATTCTGATGGGAAAAGGAAATATAACTCAGGAGGGAATGGAGGAGAAAATACACAGGGATGATTTATTCTGTCAGACTTTATGTCTTGATATCTAGAGCATTGAGGAGATGCATCCCAGTCGTGAACAAAGACAGGTCGGCAAAAACACGGACGTCTACTCTTGGATGCGTGGAGTTGGGACACTGAGAACTTAGCCCCCATCAGACTGTCTTCCGCTGAAACAGACAGGCACAGGGACTAGAGCCTGTGTCCTACCTCGACTAACCCTCTTGCCTACAGATGAGTAAACTGAGTCCCAGGAAAAGGAACTGACTTGAATTTGCAGGATGAGCTGACTCTCACGTAGATGGGTGAAGATGCCCAAAGACATTAACAATCTCACTGTATGATTGAGACCTATCAGCTAAGTTATGCAAGGTGTTCAATTCCACTCCCATATTCCAAATGAAAAATGCCAGAGGGAATGTGGCAAGAAGGCACACACAAGGACTGGGGTAAATGTCACTTGAGCATTTCCCTGGGCCTTTATTTTATGACAATATTTTCAACATCTTAGCAATGCTGAGTCTCTGCCCAAGGGCTCCAAGGCACCGGGCTCTGCTTGTCTGTCTTTCTTTCTTTCTTTCTTTCTTTCTTTCTTTCTTTCTTTCTTTCTTTTTGTATTTATTTATTTGACAGAGAGAGAGAGAGACCACAAGTAGGCAGAGAGGCAGCAGAGAGAGAGGGGAAGCAGGCTCCCCATTGAGCAGAAAGCCTGATGCAGGGCTCAATCCCAGGACCCTGGGATCTTGACCTGAGCCAAAGGCAGAGGCTTTAACCCACTGAGCCACCCAGGTGCCCCCTGCCTGTGTTTCTACACGGGTAAATTATCTTCATGGTGTCTCACCTGTTCAATGTCTGCTGAACTACATAGTCTCAACACACGAATGCCTACTCTCCTCCCCTCCCTGGTGAAGATGGTTGCCCAGCCCTCCACATTCCCTACCCCACTTCCTTTATTTGGCTTCAAAACCTCTGACTTCCAACATTCCAACATTTGATTGGGTTAACAGGATGCAAGTACTAAAATTTACTCATAATATTCTAAAAATTCCTCCAGGGTTTTTTGTGTATATGTGTGAAATTATACCCCCTTTTTAATTTTGCAACATTTCCTTATATTTGAAGGAATTTGCACTTCCTCATGTAGAAATCTAATACTTTGGTAGATTTTACTTATTTGTGGTTTTACTTATTGGTGACCTTGGTGGGATTACACACAAAACAACTTCGTGAGAAAAGGATTTTCTTTTCCATGTCTTTATTGATTGCTCTGTGCCCAGAGCCTAGACATGTGCCTGCCAGACGGTAAATGTTACATATATTTTTGTTGAATGATGTGGAATGCCATGGGAGGTTCTGCTGTGACTTGTATGTGGACATTTCTTCTTGTCTGTGCAGGGAAGTTTCCCGCAGCACCCTTGGCCACTCACATGTAAGGCCGCCGTCTACATGTATAGGAGAACATCATGACGACAATACCGCTCCTTTCCCCATCTCAATCCACAACTCCTCATGTGCTCTGGGATGAGGAACACTCAGTCCTCTGATATCAGGCATTTCCCCTATTTTATTAAAGCTCAGAACACGAGCATCTACTCTTCTTTCTCTTTGCATTTCTGCTAAAACAACCCCCACTTTGAAGGAGTAGATGCCAAGGGGTAGCCTGAACAGTAGAGAATTTGGGAGGCACCCAGAGACCAGGGGATGAGGAATGCTTTGGTTAACCTACCACAGTATTAGATTTCTACATGAGAAGTGCCAACAAAAGTGTCTTTGAAGCAGCCGTACATTCCCAGGGTTCTCTGTCAAATAAGCAGGACCCGAAGGCTATGGAAAATTCTAGATAGAATGCTCACATGTCCTGCTTAACCAAATACTTAAAACAAAATCAGGGCCCTTCTTGCAAATAATCAGCTTTCGTCTATTTTCTTTTTGAAGGAGCTGTTTTTCTAGACCTGACCCTGCTATTATCATACAAAAAAACAAATCAGAAGTTAATACAGAGAATTTGTATTCAAAAGGATCATTGCATGAAGATGAAAGAAGCTATTGCAATGATGGGAGGGGACCATCCAAACAGGCAGAACCTCTGGCCAGAAGATCTGAAAACATCTTCTTCAGGGGAACGGGGGGGTAGGACCAAAAAAAAAGAGAGAGAGAGAGAGAGAGAGGAGTTTTCTTGCATGGGGAGGAGAGAACAGGCCAGAAAGGGGAGTGGGGAGCTGGGGAGAAGGGTGGAGTCATCAGGTATCCGATGCTGAGGCCAGCATGCACTCTGGAGAGGTTGTTCAGAGGCTGGGGGAAGGACAAGGACATCACCAAGTTCCATTAGTCAGTGCTTTGTTCTGACTGATCAGTGGGGATGAGAGGTTTAGCCAATTAGTTATGAAACAGAGAATGGGAATGTGGAGGGTCTGTGTCTGGCCTGTCACAGGGAAATGAGGGAGCACCTGCGACTGAGTCCTATCTACGCCTTCAGTGGAAGGAGGTGTAGATAGGACTGCGTTTTATCACTGGTTTACAAATAGGAGTTTTCAGGACACCCATTCCGGAGCACCAAAGGGCAAGGGTTTTTTTAATGCCTGTGGTTTTCCTAGATCTCGGCGCTCTGTAAAGTCCCATGTGTCAACATCAACGCCTGATCACAAATCTTCTGTGAGAGAGCTGAAGGCTCCAGACCCTTCCTCAAGGAAGAATCTGTGCTCGTTTCCTATTTTCTGTTGACTGCGGATTTTTTTAATGACATGACATCCTGTACCTTACAGTGTAGTCTAGACTCAGATGAATCCCTCAAACATAAGATGAGCCCAAGCTGAAACTCTGAAAAACTACAGAATGCCCTAAATACAGGGACAGTTAGGAACCCAAGTCAGAAGAAGAAAAACGTCCCACAGAGATGCTAGGGTGGTTTCCAAAGTCATTGCTCAGTCCATTGTCTCCCACCCAGCTGGGGAGTGAGTGGAAGGGGAGCCCCCATGAAGCTGTGATTAGCACCAGAATCATGAAGACCGATAAACAGCTGTTTCTTTAAGCCTATTTCTAATTTTCAACATTCAATAGAAGGTTGAAGATTTTCTATAGAAAACCTATGGTCTCCATCCTCAGTCTTCTAAGCTTCAATCTGAAAGGAAGTCTATGTCCTCCCACTGTAGAGCTTTTCTTGGTATTAATGACAAAATGCTTGCTAAGATCCCAGCCAGGAGTACTCACTGAGAGGGGCCATGACCTGAGGTCTTGGGCATGGCCTGTCACGTCTCCCAGATCCCCTCTGATAGACCCTCGTGACTCCCTCAGACGCTCAGCTGTAGACTGCAGAAGGAGACTGTGGATGATCTCCCCAACAATTTCTAACGTATTCATTCACTTCAATCCTGAATTTCTCCATGGAAGTTTCTTCTGGGGCGGAGGGCAGATGGGGGGATCTTGTTCCTATTTGGGTCCCCAAAGTAGAGCTGGCAGGATGCCTGCCTATGACAGCCAGTGTCTGCTGTCAAGGATTTCTCCTCAGCTTGTCCTCAGAAGCTAGCAAAATGAAACATTTTTTCAGTTAATACGTTATCTGACCACTACCACTGCTAAAGAGAACTGCTATTTTCTGAAGATTTTTATTTATTTATTTGTGACCGAGAGAGAGAAAGAGAGAGAGAGAGAGAGTGAGAGAGCGCACAAGCATGGAGAATGGAAGGCAGAGGGAAAAGCAGGCCCCCAGCTGAGCAGGGAGCCCGATGTGGGGCTCAATCCCAGGACCCTGAGATCATGACCTGAGCCAAAGGCAAACGCTTAACTGACTGAGTCACTCAGGTGTCCTGAAAACTGCTATTTCTAAACCAGTGATAAAACATAGAAACAGTTCCATTAAAGAAGTTTTAGGAGATAATCATTATTCTAAGACTTGCATAGTTATGGATCTGATCTGATCTGATCAAGGAAGTACAGTGAACGTTTTTGTTTCAGATTAGTAAGAGGAGGATTGTATTAGATGCGTGGCAACGCTAACATATACATAGTAAATAAACCTAATTTTGGATTATTACCCTTGAACTATGTTTTGTAGGTAATGTGTAATACTTCTGCTTAAGAATTATACAAGTATCTGCTTTTTGGATGTTGAGTTTAAGAAGTTCTTTATAGATCTTGCATACCAGCCCTTTTCTGTAGTGTCATTTGCGAATATCTTCTCCCATTCCATGGGTTGCCTCTTTGTTTCATTGACTGTTTCTTTGCTGTGCAGAAGCTTTTTATCTTGATGAAGTCCTAAAAGTTCATTTTCGCTTTTGTTTCCCTCACCTTTGGAGATGTGTCTTGAAAGAAGTTGCTGTGGCCGATGTCGAAGAGGTTACTGACCATGTTCTCCTTTACCATTCTGATGGATTCCTGTCTCATGTTGAGGTCTTTCATCCATTTTGAGTTTATCTTTATGTGTGGTGTAAGAGAATGGTTGAGTTTCATTGTTCTGTATATAGCTGCCCAATTTTCCCAATACAATTTATTGAAGAGACTGTCTTTTTTCCATTGGATATTTTTTCCCACTATGTCCAAGATTATTTGACCATAGAGTTGAGGGTCCATATGTGGGCTCCCTACTCTGTTCCATTGATCTATGTGTCTGTATTTGTGCCAGTACCATGCTGTCTTGGTGATAACAGCTTTGTAATATAGCTTGAAATCAGTCAGCGTGATACCCCCAGCTTTGTTATTCTTTTTCTACATTTCCTTGGTGATTTGAGTGTCTTTTCTGGTTCCATACAAATTTAGGATTGTTTGTTCCCCAATGTTCATAGCAGCAATGTCCCAATAGCCAGACTATAGAAAGGGCTGAGATTCCCTTCAACAGACAAATGGATAAAGCAGATGTGGTCCCTACAGACAATGGACTATTGCTCAGCCATTAGAAAGGATGAATACCCATCTTTTACAACTACATGGATGGGACTGGAGGAGATAATGCTGAGTGAAGTAAGTCAAGCAGAGAGAGTCAATTATCATATGGTTTCATTTATTTGTGGAATAGCATGGGTATAGCATATCCATATGGAATAGCATATAAGGAATAGCATGGAAAACATTAGAAGGAAGGCAAAATTGAAGCAGGGGAAATCAGAGGGGGAAACAAACCATGAGAGACTATGGACTCTGGAAAACTGAGGGTTTGTGTGGGGTGGGAGAATGGGTTAGCCCAGTGATGGAAATTAGGGAGGGCACATATTGCATGGAGCCCTGAGTGTTCTACACAAACAATCAATCATGGAATACGACATCAGAAACTAATGATGTATGGTGACTAACATAACATATTGAAAAAGATTTTTTTAGTAAATAAAACCCTACAAAAAAGAAGAATTATACAATTATCACAAAACACATCTAACAAGGGTGCCAGTAGGTAACTCTTCTGGATGACTTACTAGGATGTTGTGCATAAAAAGGAGATACACAAACGTGAATGCTTGTCATAGTTCATGGAATGTTGCAATACCCAGGAAAGGACCCCAGGGGGCCACTACCACCTGCTTGGCTAAGGAAGTCCAGGGGGTTCCTGCTGTGCTGTGAGCTTCTCAATTGCTCCCAGAGAGCTGCTGAAGAACCCAGCTCACCATAAATGGAGTGGAATAGAATGAATGCTTTAATATTTTCATTAACTAGGACCTCGAAAGAATCTCAGTTGAATTACTAATCTGTGATATATACATCAAAGGTATTTTTTTGTTAATATGTATGAAATTAGATTTGATCTGAATAAAAGGGGGGAAAGAGCATTTGTGTGTGTTTTGTTTTGTTTTGCTATTAAGGAAAATTTATTTTATAACCAGAGTGGTATGATATTGCCCATTCAAAATGAAAATTTGGCACATGTTTACATCATGTGGAAAAAGGAAACAATGTTCAGTGTTTAAAGACAAATAAAAGCATACTGTAACCACTTTTTTTAAAATTTTTTATTTTTTATAAACATATATTTTTATCCCCAGGGTTACAGGTCTGTGAATCAACAGGTTTACATACTTCACAGCATTCACCAAAGCACATACCCTCCCCAATGTCCATAATCCCACCCCCTTCTCCCAAACCCCCTCCCCCCAGCAACCCTCAGTTTGTTTTGTGAGATTAAGAGTCACTTATGGTTTGTCTCCCTCCCAGTTCCATCTTGTTTCATTGATTCTTCTTCTACCCACTTAAGCCCCCATGTTGCATCACCACTTCCTCATATCAGGGAGATCATATGATAGTTGTCTTTCTCCGCTTGACTTATTTCGCTAAGCATGATACGCTCTAGTTCCATCCATGTCATCGCAAATGGCAAGATTTCATTTCTTTTGATGGCTGCATAGTATTCCATTGTGTATATATACCACATCTTCTTGATCCATTCATCTGTTGATGGACATCTAGGTTCTTTCCATAGTTTGGCTATTGTGGACATTGCTGCTATAAACATTCGGGTGCACGTGCCCCTCTGGATCACTACGTTTGTATCTTTAGGGTAAATACCAAGTAGTGCAATTGCTGGGTCATAGGGCAGTTCTATTTTCAACATTTTGAGGAACCTTCATATACTGTAACCACTTTTGCTAGTGTCTGTCATTTGCAAAATCCTTGTATTGTCTCCAGGTAACTATTCATTCTTTCTTCCAAATGAGGGCATAAGGATTCTAAAAGGTAGAGTAAATCTCAAGAGTTCTCACCTGCAATAGAATTGTAAGATGCTTTTCCAAGTTATGGTGTCTGCAATTCACGACTACACCTTGTAATTAAGTAAGAAATTCTGATTTTAGCATTGTATCTTGGTAAGAGAATATCTGAAGTACATTAATTCAATCTCCCTAAATGGTCTGTTACCATCTGAATACTTATGCTATAATTGATTTTTAAATTATGCAATAATTATCTCCTAGCTTGCTTAAAACCATGTTACAAATAATTATTTTAAGTCAATGAACATTATTTTGCAAACCAGCAGCTCTTCCTCATTAAAAAATTTAAAGTTGCTTTAAAAGCTATTTTCCATAAATGTTCTACAAATGAGAATTCAATTCAATGTAATTGCAATTCAAAAAAAGGGGGACACATATTTATAGATAAGAGCCCAAATGACCAGACCTATGGGGTTCACGCTCACCTAGCGTCCACACCAACAGGGCTAACGTAAAGTGGCTGGAGGGTGGGCCAAGAGAAGGGATGAGCTCATTCAGAATCAAAGGTCACATCTCAGGAGGGAGAAGGGAGAGATGTATGTATAATATTAGCTAAAGCTGATTTTGACCCTGACTTAAGTTATTTTACTTTGTAAAACACTCATTATTTTTTTTCGAATATTTAAAACAGATCCAGGGATGAGTACAGAAATAGTGGGTTTTTTTCCTCCTTTCACTGAATGGATAATTTAAAGGAATATTTCTTCACACAAAGAAATTGTGAAAGGGAAGAGCTAAGTGGTAAATACAGCCGATGTCAAGAGAGTTGTTTCATGGTAAATTGCCCACATCAAGCACGTTGCTTTCATGCTATGTAGGATCCTGTGGACAGCATGGATTGGTTCCTTAAAGATTTTCAAGGTCACTCATGTATATGATTGTACACAACATATCATGCTCATAAAAATCATTGAAATGTCTTCATATTGATCCCAGGGGATGGGGCCTGGCATTGCCATGAGAAGGGGGCTTGCCTTTCACAAATTGTTGGCATTTCTGCGTGGGGCAGCAGACACACACGTCATTTGCATAAATGTCCAAAACCAGGGCCTGTGTCTCTGGACCTGTCAGCCTCGCTTTCTCCTGATTGGTTCCTGCTGCTTCACAAAATTTCTCATCTCTTTACTTTCCCTGTTTTGGATCAAACTGTGAATCATAGTTGAAAGAGTCTTTCAATCTTTTAAATTTCTTCAGAGTTGTCATTTCAATAACAGCTCACGGTTGGGCTGTACTAGCAGCTAATGATCAGCAAGAATGACTCAGCAGTGAGGACGTCTGACACGAAGGCATGGCAGTCTGGGCACGGGAGGAAGAGCGGTGGCTCCTGCACCTGCTCTGAGCCCGGACAAGTCATCTGCCTCTGGCTTCCAAGGCTGCCAGGCCCCTGGAAGAGTCGTAGCAAAGACAACCTGTTCTGTGCAGTCTCCAGAGGAGCGGTGTGCCTGTCCCTCTCCCTCTGTGCCTCCCCCCATTCATGCTCTCTCTCTGTCTCTCAAATAAATAAAAATTTTTTTAAAAGTTTGCTGAGTGGATAGATCTTATGTCAAGTCTTCCTGGGACAAACAGGAATGAGGTGGGAGAAAACTTTTGGTGGGTCGATACACTCATGGCAAAGACTGTGGTGATGGTTTAGGTTTATTTTCAGACTTTTCTGCTTTTGGAAGATGTGAAATTCCAAATTCCCCTTTTGGAAGATGTAACTCAAGGATTTTGTGAGAATTCACTGAAAGAGTGACACCCTGAGCCTCCTACCTCCTCCTCTTCCTTCCTGGAGTGATTCCGTACAGTGTGTGTCAGAACTCCAAGTAGTAGCTGGCGTAAAGGGTAAAGGAGAAACAATGTTTCACTTCAAGAGTAAGAAAATAAAGGTTAGGAAAGGATTTCAGACGTTAAATGGATCCAAGTGCAACAGAACCACTTTTTCAAGTCTATCTGCCATGCATGCAAAGGGCCCACAGATATTTTTCATTAGCTGAATCTTTTGGTCAAAAAATAAATAAACAACTTACTACTTAGGTCTATCCTTAAACTGGTAAATATCTCTGAAAATCTATTTAAGGTTTGGTACTTGAGTGACATATACATTTCTGGGGTTTTCTTGTCCTCTTTTTTTTTTTTCCCTCCTTAACTTTATTAAGAGCTACAGGAACAAGGTAGGCAACAAGGATTCCTCACATTAAAAAAATACAGCTGGATGCTGTCACCTCATGGCAAAAACATGGCAAATGAATCATATTTGGGGAGTGAACTGACAAGAAATGAAGTCCAAATGAAGGTAACGTACAAGCGTAAAATCACCGCGGCATTGGCCCAGAGCTGGCAGCTCTCCTCACTCCTGCTCCCCTAGTCCAAGGTCACCTGAGTGTGGGTGGCCCTGCCCTGCGACCTGCCTTTCCAGCGAGCAGACTGCTTGCAGCAAGTCTATCCAGACCTTCCCCATCTCCAAGGATGACTGATTTCCAGGCTTGGGGTGACAATTAGAAGTGAACACAACGAGGTTCTATGCCCAGATGTGAAGGTCGAGGGCTATTCGGTGAATCTTCACTTCACACATCCCTCATCTGTCCCTTGATATCTTTTAATACACATCAGCAGAATATGCTCATGTGAGAAAATTGTTTATGTGAAAGAAATAAATGTCTTTCTTGGAGGAAGTTTTGTTTTTAAAACATATGTATCTCTGAATAGGTTTGAAAGTTTTAACTCATTTCCCCGAATGTGATAATTTTCCAATAAATCTGAAAAAGAGTGTTTACACAAAGGTGTAACACCTCGGGGGTCTGTGTGGAAAACAAAACACTCATCCCATGTGGTTTTAAATGTATTTTAGTGGTTGCAGGTCCATGTACTCTGTCTAAGCAAACTGTGCCTTCGTCCCTCTGAGACCGAGAAGTGAGTGGAATTGGTTTGGGGAAGGAGCATCTCACCCCCGTGGCATGTAGGACGTGCAGATGAAATGGCCCCATCCTTTCCACTAGAATGATGTTTCCCTTTAAAAACGGTGGTAGGATCTACGATTCAGTTCGCTCAGCTCTGCTCCGAGTGTTTCTAGAGCAGACATGAGTGTATCACAACACACAAAGACTCACACGGTCTTGTTCTAGTGACTCTGGAGATGGGGCTCACAGGGAGAGAAGGAAGCACCCCCCCCCATAAATACAGGATCGATGGCAGACCCCGGCAGCTGGCATGTGACCTCACCATGCAGGTATATTTTCTGCTTTTTTGTTTGTTTTTATTAGTGCATGATTATTACTCAGCTTTTTGAAGACTCATTCTGCCTCCTTTACAAAAGTGGTATGTATGATATTGTTCATTTGTTCCTGAATGGAAAAGAAAAGGAAAAAAAAAAAACAAGTATGGGCCAGTGTCTCACTAATTAGAAAAAATCTGTTGCTACGTAAAAATGTACAAAGCACTAAGTGAGTGCCTTGGCATGCTGGGGAGAACTTGTAAATATCACCATATGCTTCCCCCCAACCCCTTGTTTTACTGTTTTTAAACGTGCAGTGTGATTGCCTTTTCCTTCTGCGTTGGATGAGCTCATCTCAACACTGGTTTCTGCCAGTGTTTCCCCACTGTGCCGTATGCTCCTCCTTCACCGTAATCTATCAGTTCTGTGGTGGCTTCAGTTCTGCCGTCCAGTCTTTACTGAGAAATCTGCAACTGTCTGTCTTCATCTTCCTGATTTTACCAGCTCTCCTTTATGCCTGTTACTCATTAAATCTACATTTCCTCTAAATTTACTATGGCCTAAAACATTGGTAAGGAATTCTCTTCTTCACTTGCATATACTTCTAGAATGTTCTCGCCATGGCCACTTATCCCTTCTCCCTGCACGGTGTTTGCCCGGAGCCCTGTTTTTCCACCCACCACTGGCTCAGGAACTTCCTTTGTTCTGGGGTGTTATGAGTTCTCCTTGCTCCCCCCTCAACCTTTCCTGAGGTGAGCCTGTGACCTGTGGCCTGAGCAGTGGGGCAGGGGGACAGCTGTGCACAGCCTTGTCTCATGCCCGCCACTGGCTCCATCTGCCTGTTCTGCACCTGTCCACTTCCTTGCGCCTTAGCACAGGGCTCCCCACGGGGGCCAGGCCAGCAGTGAGCACTGCCTTCTCCTGGAAGCCTTGTTCTTCCCCAGGCTGGGAAAGGATTTTCCGGGTCAGGGAGCCAACTTCACCCAGGGCCCTGAGTTCCTTTTCCAAGGACTCTGGATATGTTGAGAAGACCTCTTATGACACTGCCTTATATTTGGCTGGACCATTCTTATTGCCCAGAGAAACATGGGACCCGTCTCTGTGTGTCTTCTTTCCTTTTTTTCCCCTTTCAGCATAGTTGCCAAAATATCCTAATTCAGTGGCCTTTTTCTGTCACTGGCTGCCCCCACATGAGCTTCTGCTCTCTAGGAAATGTATAAATAAATGTCTCCCTACTGCTCCAGGCTTTCTCCTTTTACCAGTCCCTATTTTGGTGGATACCAGTGAGATTTTTCTGGATTGGTGTTTTCCCTCGCACCCCGTCTTCCCCAGAATTTGGGGACACGGATCTCAGGGGGTGCAAGGACCCCAATATCAGCTGCGTGGGAAGTACAGACTTCAGACCCCACACGGCCTTGGTGGAGTCATGGACGCTGGACAGCTGCCCTTCTCCCCCAGCACTGCTAACGTGGCTTCCAGCAGAGCCAGCCGTGGCATCTTCCCCACCTACGTCTGACCTTGAGAGTGTGGGGAGAGCAGGAAAATAAGGCACTGAAGGGTGCATCTGGGAAGCCAGGATGGGGGCAGCACACTGACGGCAGGTTGCAGACAGGTGGCAAAGCTACAGAGTCAGGCTGAGAGCTGCAATGTGCACAGCCCCTTGTCTGTCCCCCACCGTCGGGAGCAGCCTTGGCTGAGTCCTCACTTCTGCACGTGGGGGCTGGGATGGTAGGGCCTGTCCTTCTGCATTTGTGAGAATTGCATGAGATTAGTGGGCGGCCGGGCAGGACCCAGTGGGCAAGTCTTCCAGAGATGCCTGTCGCTCCGTTCCTTGCTTTCCCATGTCTCCTTTTCGTCAGGCTGGATGCAGTGCACTTCCAGAAAGCAAGACTGGAATGTGTGTGGCAAGTATGTTCTCAACCCTCATTAGCAGAGACCTTTTCCCCTAAGATTTCCTGTAAAGCAGTGGGATCAAAGCTGACGGTGGCTCTGAACCTTGTCCTGGAGAGAGGCCGTGGCGGGCTAGGACCCCCACGGCTGTGTGCGCTCCCCGGAGCAAGGACTCCTTTCATCTGAACACAGATAACCCAGAGCCAGCCTCGCGCCACAGCTATGCTTCCACCAGCAACTCTGTAATCTCTAAAACATCCATCGTGTTGCAGCATTTGCCCGAAATAAAGCTATTAGTTCATGGTCTGAAGATTTGCACCCAGGGGTCTCACCCTTAAACCCACCCCCAGCCTTGGCACTTCTAAAGATAAATGATCTCATTTGGTCTGTCTTCAGGGAGAGAATTACAACACGCCGTGATCGGGGTTGATTCCCAGGAAGTATGACTGTTTAAAGATAAAGGGTTTCACAATAGGATATAAGTACTACACAATATAAAGCATCATTGCCAATGACTTATGTAAGGGAAGGCATGGGTTTTGTCTAGGAAGGAGTTTTCTGGTCTATGTCTGGATGGGTTCTTCAAAGAATTAAATCTTCTGCATTTATTTATTGGGAGATGATGTGTTCACAATTATTAATAATCAACATGATGTGTTCACAATTATTAATAATCAACAGAACACCAAAAAAAGAAAAAAAAAAAGATCTTCTAAATAAATGTGTGCCTGGGAAGCATGGGGAAAGTGCTGTCCCACAGAACTCCCTGTGTGACTGAGAAGAGCTCTATCCCAACCTCCAACACAGCAGCACCAGCTGGGTGTGGCCAGGGGGTGCCTGGAATGTGTCTCCTGTGACTGAACTTGAATTTGTCCATTGGCTATGGTATTGGATGCTTTGCTGGGTAAAAACTATTCTTTTTCTTTTTGTTTTCCTTTTTATTTTTTTTCATGTATACAGTTGATTATAAAAGAAGCTGTATGTATTGTCGCCACCATTTTGTGACTTGGAATACCTAGTCACATACAATTTAGATCCTATGATCTGTCCTTAACCAAAATGGGAAATGGAAGAGTGAGTAAAAATAGCTACAAACAACAAAATTTGGAGACAGAGAAGAACCAATTTTCCCAGTTAGGAAAAAAAAAGAAAAGAAAAGAAAAGAAAAGACCAGTTGTACTGTTGATTTTTTTTTTCACAACTGAAGTTTTCCAGTTTGATTTAATGAATACAATCTTAAAGGAATGTCTCTTTGATCTATAATTAAGATACCATTAGGTCATATGTTTTATAAAATTTGAATTATTTAAATCCAAAGGTAATATCAGCTGTTTTTCAACTACCAGACACCTGCTAAATATTGGAAAACCAAGGCTGTTTCTTTTCTTTCATGTTTCCTCACCTTCACTGCAAGCATGGCTTTTCTGGAGGCTCATTTTGGCTTCAATGTACTTTCTTCTAAGCTGTGAATTCAGTAGAACTCTCACAAGACTCTTAAGTGGATGCCCAACTTACTATTCTTTTCCGAATATTCTACTTGCAATGGACATGGTTTTCACCAAAACCACTCTTCCATCGGTCAGTCCATAGTGAGGCTCAGAACCTGGGGTTGTCTATGCCTTGAATCACCGTATAAGACAAAGCACTGATTTTTTAAAAATCTGTACCCATACCCATAGGCTGCCAAGATCGGAGGCACTGCCTCGAGCTCGTTGGTGAACAGAGCGTGCTCTGGTGCTCTGAGAGGCACGAGCAGGGAGCCGGTTCCTCATGAGATTTACAGGTTCTTGGCAATTCTCCCACAGAGCTGCTTCAACTGCCTCCTTGTAGCCACCCAGTTCACAAGCCCCCAGGTGTCAACCCACATCAGTGTGGCCTGTGAGACTCTGCCTGGTCCCACTGCTCCCATAACCTTCTCTCTTGGTCACTTACCACTCCCTGGGGTGACCTTTCTTTCCCTGCCTTAATGGCACCATGCTTGTTCCTGCCTCTGGGCGTTTAGACTTACCCTTCCTTCTGGCTTATAAAGCTCTCCCCAGAGAGCTTTCCCAGGCTGCCTCCTTTCACTGTTGGGGTTTCTATCAAATGGCAGCTGCTCTGTGTGGCCTTCCCAGATCCCTTAGCTAACCCTCTGTCCCCATCCCCACAGTCACACCGCACCGTTACTCCTCACTGCTATGCTCTGTCTCGTGTGACCCTACACTGCATCTGTCTTCATGTTTACTGACCACCCCCACCCCCAGCATTGTCTGCTCTCCACTGAATACCAAACCTAGCAGGACAGCTGCTCTGTCGTGGGCACACAGGAAATACTTAATTAAATAAAGATGTGTTAAACTTTAACTGATGATTAAGGCTTATTAAACATAACCGATATTTTCCAAATTAATTTCTCAAAGATGTTCTACTTCTCATGTGAAACAAACCTCTGACTGGAATTCTGGGTGGTGTGTATGTGTGTAGGGCATGGGGGGATCACGGCACAGAGTTCCCGCTCAGAGGAAAGAAAGAGGTCATGGTCTCCTCCGGCCTGCCCACTGGGGATGACTGAGCACCACATCTAAGTACTTAGGCTCTGGGGGTTCGAACACGTTTTCAGGCTCATAGAATTTCATATTGAAAAATGCAGGTGCCTTTTCATGGTGATTTTTCTCAAGCACTGTGTTCAGCTCTGGAAAGTAGATTTGAATAAGATAAGACATGGTGTCTGTTCTTGGGGAGCCTACATTATAGCCTCATTTGCTTCTTATTGGGAACAACACATACAGACAGGGTTTTTTAAAAACACAGGGAAGAGGGAGAAGGGAAAAAGGAAGAGAGAAATTGCACAAGACTAATTTTGCCCACTTTACTATTTTTTTCTCAAATTGGTCGTATAGAACATAAAATATGTGTAAAGACTGTGGCAAAGTAAATGGCTCATATAGTGAGTGTTTCTAAAAGAGTGTTAGGGCTCACTCTATCAATTTTATTGTATAACTGTCGGCTTCCGGTACCTTTCAGAGACAAATCTGGAGCAAGCAATGTGATCAGAAGGGCATTTTGATCTATAAGATCTTATCATCCTACAGATCTATAAGATCTACATTGACACTCCTGAGGTTTCACCCATTTCAAACTGTTTGTGCTGAGCCTGTGAGGCGTCAGCTTGATTCAAGGGGGTGCATAATCTCTCTTCTTAGTGTTTCTGCATAAGACTGTTTTTCTAAAAAATTGTACAGCTGTGTAATCAGGAACTCTAAATGAAAACACTGAAAATAGCTTTTGCTGTTTTCAACATTAAATACTCTAAGCAGAGCTGAAGTACTGAAAGATAATTCCTCTGTTGTTCCCTTGCCACCTAAAGAGCTTTTTCTCTTGGAAATTTTGAGTTCTGAATTTATCTGAAAAGTCTTAATTATGTTTAAGAAAATGTTTCTTATTCACAACCTGAATTGACCTTCAATCAGTCAAAGCCCTGTTTGGATGCTCCTGGAAAGTTATAAGCCACTGACAAGCTTTCGTCTGTGATTCCTGGATTCTGGGTTAGATCTATTCCAGGAGTCCTGGGAGCCTGCTCCTGGGGAATCTTAATGACCCTTGCACAATCACAGACAAAGCCAGAGGCAAAAAGAACCCTCAGACTCTTACCTCCTGTAGCATTCACTATCTGGTGCTTCCTCCCACGGCCGTACCCTGGGCTCTTCCTACAAAGCCTAGAATGGCTGGGCCAAGAGAACTCTCAGATGGTGAGTTTTTAGGACCTTCTGCCAAATTTTCATTTACTCATATGCTTAGGAAACAGCGCTGGATTCTGTGGAACAGGGATATTAATAGTTTTTAAGTTGAAACTTCTTCTTTTTTTTTTAAGATTTTATTTATTTATTTGACAGACAGAGATCACAAGTAGGCAGAGAGGGAGTAGAAAGAGAGAGAGGAGGAAGCAGGCTATCCGCGGAGCGGACAGCCCAATGCGGGGCTCGATCCCAGGACCCTGGGATCATGACCTGAGCCAAAGGCAGAGGCTTTAACCCACTGAGCCACCCAGGCGCCCCTAAGTCGAAACTTCTATATCAGAATTACTGCCCTGTCACTTGCAAATCAAGAGTGAATTAACTTCATCTTTTTGAACTATCTCATTGACAATAGAGATAGTGAAGATTGCTCCAAGTCCTTTACCTAAGTAAACACCTGTGAGTATTCTGTAATACAGCACTCTCAAAGACAAGAAATGATTTCTTCTTCAAATCAATTCAGAATGAGGCAAGGTAGAAAGAAAGATGAAAAAGAAGGAAGGAAAAAATCTTGCATTATTATTTTTAGCAGTTGAATAGAGGACCCAGGAGTTTGAAAGGTGAAAGGTGCTGGATGTGTTATGAACAAACCTCCTGTAGGTCCATGGACACCCTCAGCAAAATGGCACCTGCATAAACGGTCTGTCACCATTCCCTAACACCAAAAGCAGAACACAGTCTTCTCTCCCTGTGACTTTCCATGCACTTAGGCTCTGGGGGTTCGAACACGTTTTCAGGCTCATAAAAGATGATGTATTTCAAACTTATGTTGAGCACCATCAAAATGAAAGTGTTTATCTCTCACTCTGAGTAAGGAAAACAAGAATGAGAATGAGGTGATATTGGCAGACAATGGATTTCTTTTTCGTGCCAAATGTAAGGAGTTTAGGAAAGCACAATATTTCCTTAATCTCTCTCTCTCTCTCTGGGTTTCTCTGGATTGTGGAAAGTCACCAGAGAATGTGTTTCCTGGTTATTTGTTCCTTATAGTTCACAATTTCTCTCAATGTTCATCTTTAATTTTATCCCCTATATAAGCCCAAACAGGGTCTTTGATTCACAGGTGTGTTATTTTCCATCAGCTATAGCTTATTGCCACTCAAATTATATTGTGTAAAATGTAATAAAATGAAGACCTTGAAAAAAATGCAAATAAGCAAAAGAAAAATATATATTTACAATATACAAAATATGCATGTGTGTGTATCCACACACTATGCAACTATATGTGTGTGTACATATGTGTATATATTTATAGTTGTAACGCATAACTTACTTGGAAGATACAGTGCAGGGACAGCGACATTTCTATAGTCCCAGATGCACAGAATTATGGGAGAAAAGATTCATTTCTAGGCAGTGTGACGCACTTTTTATGGACTCGATTAATCTTGGGAAAATAGAAAACATTAAGTAAAACCGTACATAATAGTAAAGCTATGTATCTGCTATATTCTTTAAGATGCTGTCGTCCGGGCCATGGTGACACCGAAGAACGCGCACAGAGAGGAGTGCAGGGGCCGGAGCCAGGCTCTCAGGGCTGCGCAGGCTGGGGCTGCGGGCCAGGAACCAGCACCACCGGATCGGAAGCCCCAGAGCCCGGGGTCCGCGGGGAAATGCAACAGGTGCGTTCATTGAAGTCAGGGAGTGCTTCCCTGAGGAGGAGGCGGTGGATGCGGGGGTTTTCACGGCATGGAGTTTAGAGGGAGGCCACCAGAGCAGGGAGGAGTGGGGCAGGGCACACCTGCAGGGATGATGCCGAGCTGGAAGGAGGGCGGGGAGGGGGGCTGGCAGGCTGCCCCCGGGACACGGGAGGACGTTTAGGACACGGGTTGGCCAGGGGACGAGCCGGAAAGCCGGGTCAGGACGCCGCACTGTGAGGGACCCTGAGTGTCCGAGCCAGGAAGGGTGATGCAGTGCCCAGGCAAGGGGCACCCAGGGAGGCTTCAGGGTGCAGACCGGCACCTGCTCCAGTGGAATGACAGAGTGGGGGAGGGGAGTGGGGCTGCTGCGAACCTGGGCTGGGAATCTGTCTCTATAGACTGTATCTGAAATGGAGCTAATTAGTGATCAGGACTGAGTCAAACGGAGTGAGACCAGTTCTTGGAAGGTTGCAAGGTGGTTTGTCTCCTGGTACCTAGCCTGGCTTTCGTTGTTGTCGGGTTTCCCTCCTCTTCCAATCACCAGCCGTGAAGTCAGGTTTTAAAATTGAATTCATTTAATGATTTTAGGCCCTAACCCCTTACCCAGAGGGGAAAAATGCTGTCAATGATATCTTGTATATCCACCCAGTAATATCCATTTCAGGGATGTATTGTTATTATTATTTATTGTTATTATCTTGCTTTTAAAAAAACCTGTCTCACAAATGCATTCTATGTGATCCATGTTATTCCATAGAATGAAGGTAGCATGCTTTATCTCTGTGCTCACCAGCGGCAGAGAACCGGACCGAGACTGTGAGGACGTGACACTGTCCTCACAGGCGTATTCTGTGTTGCTCATGTGTCCCTGTGGGATTCGTTCCCAGGAGTGGAGTTTCTACTCTGTGTAGACGGTGCACTGAGGGGATTTAAGGTGATCCTCCTTCTGGACTGTCATCTTCAGAGCTATGCAGCAGGTGTTTGGGACATTTTTATTTAATGTTACGCAAATCGCCTTCCAGGGGCTCCTGCCTAAATCCCCTGGACCATGGCAAGCCAGTTTATGTGGGTCAGGCAGCCAGTCCCCCTGGGTTCCAGTTTTATGACCTCACAACTAGCCGTGTCATGTGAGGACAGTGAACTGAGATGCCTCCTGCCTCAGTTTCCCTACTTGTGAATGTGAGGATGTGTTGAATTATCACATGTAAAGCACGTGAGGCAGTTAGAGTCCTGGACGTCCTGAGCACCCAGCATGGGTTAACTCTTCTGGTGGCTTTAATGATCATCTTTAAATGTATTCTGTTTTTAAACTGCATCTTATGCTGAATGATACACAGGGATATCATAGATCTGATGTGCTAGCTACAGGTCACACTAAGACATGGGAAATAGAATATTATAAAATAAAAAAAAAAAAAAGCGTTCAAACTCCGCCACAATTTGGAAAGTTCTAGCCTGAGCAAGATCATTCCTCGGAATGCCTTGAGCTCCTTAAATCAGAGAGGGTCCATGGTGCCACATGGGTGTTACGAGACTCATCTCTCCAAGTGGGAGTGAAGTTGGGCATTTCTCGTATGTTCACGAGTCATTTTATTTTCTTTTTGTAAACTGACCATTATCTTTTTTGCCTGATTTTATATGAAGTTTTGGTCTTTATCCATTGGTTTGTAAAAGGGTTTTATAAATGGAAGAGATTAGTTCTTTGTCAGGTGTACTAACAATTTTGTTCCTATTCATGTCTGAAGTATTTCTGAGGGCTCCCCCCACCCCCATTCCGTTCCTTTCAGTTGAGCTAAGTTATCAGTCTTTTCTTCCCTGGCACCTGGGTTTGGGCCTTGCTGACACCCTTGATCTTACCCACAAGGCTGAGAAGCGATTGGGTCCTGCTTAGAAAGCCACAGCTGGCCACCTGTGCTTTGTATCCACAAACATTCTCCCCTGGTTTTGTCCTGTCCTTTCTCTGGGTCTCTTTTAGTGTAAATCTTCATTCCATTCCACAACTACTTCAATGTACGGTGTAAAGGATGGACCTTGTGTGACGTATGGACCTCTAGATGGCTATTTGGGCCAGCATCACTTACTGAGTAACTCCGTTTTCCTCACTGAATTGAATTGCCACGTTCACTGGCCGCATGTGCTACATTCCAGGGTAAGTCTGTGTGTTTACTGCCGGGCCCTCTGATCGCTCGTCATGAACACCTGTCCTGACACACTAATCTCTGAGAGCCCGAGTCAGGCTCTGTCATGTACTTCTCTACACCTGTAGAGCTAACACTTGTTACTCTTTTCACTAAGTACTCTTTTCACTAAGTGTACTCTTTTCACTCAATGACTCTTGAATGTAACATTTCAAATTGAAACATGGCATTATCAAAAAAAAATAAATAAAAGGAATGATCTTATTTTACTTAGCATTTTACTTTAGGAAGGACTAATGTCTTTATAATATCAAGTCCTGGTACCCAACCCAGGGATTGTTTCTGTCTCCTGTCATGTCCTTCGGTGCTGTTCTGAATATTTATTCATAGAAATCTTGAAACATTTCTTGTTAATTTTTTATTTCAGATTCCATTAAAATTGGAGACAATTTTTCCTTATTTTACATATGTGGGGAGAACCATTGACTTTTGAAATTAATTTCAGAGGGAGAAACTTTACTGAATTTTCTTACTACTTACTGTTTTTTGGGATCTTGTCTTATTTTCAAGAAACAGACACTGATAATTTTGATTTATTTCTAATGTTTATGCTTCTTGCTTTATACCTCTTCTTGCTGAATGTGCTAAGAAAGGTAAGAATAGAAACCTGGGAGGGAGGAGTGAAATATTAAATACAGGTTTAAAAAGGAAGCTATAGCTACCAAAATAAATGTCCTCTCTGGGAGCAAGTTATGAGAGAAGTCAGAAATAGAAGTCTGGGACCTTAAAGAGACATGAAGGAATGAAGAAAAAGCTTACAAAACATTATATTGCTGTTATTATATGACAGAAGTTTTAAATCATTTTATCATCCCTGAATGATGAACCAAATCCAGTCTCTCTCTCTTTTTTTAATTTAAAATCAATTAATTGGGATGCCTAAGTGGCTCAATTGTTAAGCGTCTGCCTTTGGCTCAGGTCATTATCCAGGGTCCTGGGATCCAGCCCTGCACCCAGGCTCCATGCTCAGTGGGAAGCCTGCTTCTCCCTCTCCCACTCCCCATGCTTCGGTTCCCTCTCTCCCTCTGCTTCAGTTCCCTCTCTCAAATAAATAAATAAAATCTTTAAAAAATTTTTAATATAAAAAAATCAAGTAGTTAACACATAGTGTATTCTTATGTATTTATGTACTATGTATGTATTATGTATATTATGTATTATCCTGTAGTTTCAGGATAGAATTTGATGACTCATCTGTTGAGTACAACACCCAGTACTCATCACATCCGTGCCCCCGCTTAATGCCTGTCACCCGGTGACCCCATCTCCCTGCCCACCTCCCTTCAGCAGCCCTCAGTTTGTTTCCTGGAGTTAAGAGTCTCTTATGGTTTGTCTCCCTCTCTATTTTTATCTTACCTTATTTTTTCTTCTTTTCCCCTAAGCTCATCTGTTTTGTTTCTTAAATTCCACATATTAAGGAGATCATATGATAATAGTTCTTCTCTCGTTGACTTATTTCACTCAGTATTATGCCCTCCAGTTCCATCCACATCGTTGCAAATCACATCAGGTCTTTCGATGTGCATATATATTCATTCGAGGATATCAAACACAGCTTCACATTTACTTCTACTTTTTTCTCTGTAAACTCCTAACTAATTTGCTTTTTCAAGACTCATAGATTTTGAGAAAATAAGGCAAGATCAACCACTTTTATTACATTAGCTTTGGGGCATAATATATATATTTGTTATGGAATCATATATATATACACGATTATGAACAATGAAGGAAACATAATAATAATTATCATAATTAGTGATATTAATAATGTAATTAAAAGAGAAATAGCCACAACACCACTGAAAACTTCCTGTGTGCCAAAAACTGAGTGAAGTGATGTAAATGGATTTTCTTGTTTAATCCCCACAAAAACTAAGTTTGCAAAAGCTTAATTGCCCAAATCCATTGTTTATGACTTATTTTCAAAGCCAGTTCTGTACAACTCTAAAATCCCAGCCCAGGCACTAACTTAGTCCCAAAACTATTCATTTATTTTTTGGTAATACTTAAGAAATCACAAATTTTGGTCCCAAATCAATTTTTTTAAAAAGTTCATCAATAAATGCAAGCTGCTGAAAGATTAACTTAAACACTTGGTAGAGATTTTAAAATAACATAATCTAATCCGGGGAAATGGGCTGAGAGCTCACAGGGGCGTTTTCTGGAGATGCGCACGTAGCATCTCTATCCGAGAAAGAAAACCATCCTCAGGGAGCCTGCGCTCCAGAACTCGGGCATCGCCGACCTTTTATGTAGGACGTTCACGAAGAAACGTCTTAAATGATAGCTAACATGGGACTCGGAGAGTCTTTGCCCAAAGGCAGACACACACACGTGGCCAGCTTCTGCGGTCAGCTTCTTCCTAAGGCCATGTCCTCCTCGAGAAGCCTGGCTGCGGGCCAAGCCTCGTGAGGGATGCGGGAGATCGGGATCGTCCGGGGCCAGGGAACGGAATCGTCCGGGGCAGGGGAACGGGATCGTCCAGGGCAGAACAGGATTGTCTGGGGCAGGAGAACTCTGCCTCTGCAGGGCCTCGGAAGCACCAGGCAGGGGCGTCTCAAGAAACAAACCGAGCGACCCCCATTCCCAGAGGACAACTGGGTACAGCTAAGAAGATGGTTTTCCACTGGGAAAAAAGGGGGTATTTTTTTCAGCTGGTGACAGGGAATGAGGTGGGGGACAGGCTGTCAGGGGACTGCTAGAGTCCCCAAAGGCTGAGTCCCTGGGACTCAAAGGGAGACTTCCTTAGGAAGCCACTTGCGAGTCCCCAGGGTTCCTGAGGCTGCTCAGAATGGGAACAGTCTGTCGCTCCCTTTCATTTAACCACTATCCTCTTTTTTTTTTAAATTGAAGTATGGTTGACATAAAATGTTATATAAGTGTCAAGTGTATGACATAGTGATTTGACGTTTACACATGTTATAAAATACACGCCAGGTAAGTGTCCCCACCATCTGTGGCCACACAGTGTTATCACATTACTGACTGTATTCCCTGTGCGGCACTTTTCATTGCCGTGACCGGTTTATTTTATAACTGGAAGTGACTCAACCCCCTTTACCCATTTAGCTCATCCTCCAACCCCCTTCCCTCTGGCAACCACCGATTTGTTCCTTGCATTTAAGAGTCTGTTCTTTTTATTTTGTTGTTTAGATTCCGCATGTAAGTAAAATCGTATCGTATTTGTCTTTCTCTGTCTGACTTTTTTCAGCTACCACGACACCCTGTACGTCCAGCCAGTGTGTCTAACAAACAGAGGCCCCAGAATTTTCACAGTATAGTCTTTTGCTTCCTTGGTTAAGTTTATTCCTAGGTATTTTATTATTTTTAACCAATTATAAGTGGGATTCTTTTCTTCCTTTCTTTCTGCTACTTCGTTATTGCTGTATATAAATACAATAGATTTATGTATATTAATTTTGTATCCTACAACTTACCTGAATTCATTTGTCAGTTTTTCTTTGCTGGCTGTCAGTTTTCCTTTTTTTTTTTTTTTTTTTTTTTTTTTTTTTTTTTTTTTTTGCCATTTGCAAACAGGGAGAAGTTTGCTTGTTATGAATTTGGACATCTTTTATTTCTTTTTCTTGTCTATGTGCTGTGGCTAGGACTTCCAGTACTATGTTTAGTAAAAGCAGTGAGAGTGACCCTCATTTTGTTTCTGATCTTAAGGGGAAAGCTCTCAGTTTCTCATCATTAAATGTAATGTTAGCTGTGGGCTGTTTGTTTGTTTTATAGAGAGCCTTTATTGTTTTGAGGTGAGTCCCTTCCACACCTACTTTGCTGAGAGTTTTTTATTATGAATTGATGTTGTACTGTATCAGATGTTTTCTTTGCCATCTCTTGAGATGATTGTGTGTCTTTTCATTCTTTCTCTTGTTAATGTGATATAGCATATTCACTGATTTATAGGGGAATATTGAACCACACTTAAATTCCTGGAATAAATTCTACTCGATCATGGTGGATGATTTTTTTTTTAATGTATTCTTCAATTTGTTTCACTCAAGTTCTTTTGAGAGTTTTTGCAACCATGTCCCTCAGAGATGCTGGTCTGCAGTTCTTTTTTTTTTTTCTTTTGTGGTGTCTTTGGTTTTGGTATCAGGGTTATGTTGGCCTTACAGAGAGAATTTGGAAGTTTTCCACTCTCTTCCACTTTCTGGAATAATATGAGAAGAATACGTTTCAGCTCTTCTTTAAGTGTTTGGTAGAATTCACCTGTGAATTCACTTGGTCCTGGACTTTGTTTGCAGAAAGTTTTTTGATTACCAATTAAATTTCATTACTAGTAATCAGTCTGTTCACATTTTTTATTTCTTCCTGATCCAGTTTTGGAAGATTCTGTTTACAGGAATTTATCCATTTCTTCTAGGTTGCTTCACTTGTCAGCCTACAATTTCTCATATTATTCTCACACAGTCCTTTGTATATTCTCCCCTTTCATTTCGATTTCTATTTATTTGAGTCCTCTCTCTCTTTTTCTTGATGAGTCTTGCTAAAGGTTTATCAATTTTGTTTATCTTTTCAAAAAAACAGCTTCTAGTTTCATTAATGTTTTCTATTTTTTGTAGCATTTATTTCATTTATTTCTGCTCCAAACTTTATTATTTCTTCTTTTCTACTAGTTTTGGGCTTTTTTTCATAGCTGCTTTAGATGTAAGGTTGGGTTATTTATTTGAGATTTTTTTTGTTATATGAGGTAAGCCTGTATTGCTACAGTGTTCCCCTTTAGAGCTATTTTTGCTGCATCCTAAAGGTTTCAAACTGCTATGTTTTCATTTTCATTTGTTTTCATGTGTTTTTTTATTTCCTCTTTGACATCTTGGTTGACGCCCATTATTTGGAAGCCTGTGGTTTAGCCTCCATGTGTTTCTTCTTGTAATTGATTATTCTAGTTCCATACCACTGTGGTCAGAGAAGATGCTTGGTCTGAGTTCAGTCTTCTTAAATTTACTGAGACTTGTTTTGTGACATAACGTGTGACTTCTCCTGGAGAAGGTTCCCTGTGCACTTGCAAAGAATGTGGGTTCTGCTGTTTGGAGTGAACTATTCTGTTGGGTCTGTATATATGTTGCGTCTGTATGGTCTAATGTGTCATTGAAGCCACTGTTGCCTTGTGGATCTTGTGCTTGGATGATCTGTCCTTATGTAAGGGGGATGATAAAGTCCCCTGCTGCTGTACTGCTGTCAGTCTCTCCCTCTACGTCTGTGAACTTCTGCTCTGTGTGCTCAGGCACTCCTGCGGTGGGTGCACGTACATTTATGATCATTACATCTTCTTGTGGAATTGTTCCCTTTGTCATATTAATGCCTTTCTTTGTGTCTTGCTACAGTCTTTGTTTTAAGTCTGTTTTATCTGACATGGGAATTGCTACCCTGACTTTTTTCTTTCTCTGCTTCCATTTGCATGATCCATGCTCTCCAATCTCCTCACTTTCAGGCCACCTTTATGTTTGAAATGAATCTCTTGTAGGCAACATACAGACAAATCTTTTTTGTTTGTTTGTTTTGTTTATTTTATTTTATTTTATTTTATCCCTTCTGTCATCCTGTCTGTTGATTGGGGCATTTAGTCCATTTACATTTAAAGTAGTTGTTGAGGGTGCCTGGGTGGCTCAGTTGGTTAAGCAACTGCCTTCAGCTCAGGTCATGATCCCAGAGTCCCAGGATCAAGTCCTGCTTCAGGCTCCCAGCTCCACAGAGAGTCTGCGTCTCCATCTGAAATTTCCCTCACTCTCTCAAATAAATAAATAAATAAATAAATAAAATCATTAAAAAAAATAAGCAGTTGTTGATAGGTACATACTTATTGCTATTTTGTTAATTGTTTTTTGGTTGTTTTTGTAGTTCTTCTCTGTTCCTTTCTTCTCTTCTTGCTTTTTTCCCTTATGGTTTAATGACTTTCTTTAGTGTCATGTTTAGACTCCCTTCTCTTTTTTGTGTGCATACCTACATAGAATTTTTATTTGTTATACCATTGCCATCAGGTTACCATCAGTTACCATCAGGTTGACATATAACGTCTTATGTATGCAGCATTCCATAGTAAGTTGGTGGCCACTTAAGTTTGAACACATCCTAAAAACACTAAATTTTTACTTCCCCTTCCATGATTTATGTATATGATGTCATATTTTATATCTTTTTTTATATCTCTTGGCTGATTTTTGTAAAATAATTAATTTTACTGTTTTTGTGTTTTTCCCTCCATACTGGTTGTATAGTCTACTAATTAGTAGCCAGCAGACTGGTTTTATTAGTCTTTACCTGTATTATATATTTGCTTTTACTCGTTAATTTTTTGCCCCTTCATAATTTCTTACTTCCAGTCTGGACTTTTTATTTTTTTTTTCCATTCAAAGCATTCCCTTTAACATTTCTTGTGAGGTTGGTTTACTGGTAATGAACTCCTTTAAATTAAAGAAAATTTTTAAATGAAATACTTTTAAAACTTAAATGCATTTAAAGTAATTTCTTTATTTTCAAGTATATTTTCCCAACCTGTTCTTTGGGAAGGAATCTTTTTTCTTGCATATAGAGACTACATGATAAGAAAATCCACTTAAGTTTTAAGTTGTCAATGTATTCAGAATAATAAGTCTCATCTTGAATTCATAAGAGCTATAGCAACCTTTTAAATTAGAGTTCTAATGAGTTTTTAATGAAAACGACAAAACTCTGATTATTGCAGAGAGTGCAGATTAAGGATTAAATGATGGCTGTCTAGACTCACCAACATCTGGCCGTTATTTATTGATTCCTCCCAGCCCCACGTTCCAGGCCAATGGCTGCCAGGAGGACCCTGCCTCCGGCTGCCACCCCCATATGAGCACTGCCGCAGGAAGGTTCTTTCGGTCAACGCAGTGAGAGTCATCTGCTTGGGCTGACAGATGGACAGAAGGAAACTACTTCCTAAAGCAGGCAGAATCATTCTTATGATTCCTAAATGTTTTGGGGAGGCTGCATGTGTTCTGTTGTAGAAGAAAGAAAAGAGGGAGGAAAAGAAAGATCATGTGTTTGAAGAAGGAAAACACAAGTCAAGACAAGAGGGGAAAGGGCAGAAAAAGAGAAAGAGAAAAGAGCATGTGACATGCTGGTGTTGCCTCCTGGCCTCCAGCCTTTGCTGCTAGAACCGCTGCCCCTGCCCCCCTGTAAAGGGTTCCATGTCTCTCGATGGCCTTCCAACAGCCACGTGTGCTTAAACCAAGGTGGGTTCAGACCTGAGCTGGCCCCCTTCCTCTGAGCTGCGCTCACCACTAAGGCTGGGTATGTCTGAGTGCTCTTCCAACACATTTTTTTTTTAATTTGACAGAGAGATAGAGAGACAGAGAGAGCAAAAGTAGGTAGAGCGGCAATGAGAGGGAGAGGCAGAAGCAGGCACTCCACTGAGCAGGAAGCCTGATGCGGGACTCAATCCCAGGACCCTGGGATAATGACCTGAGCTGAAGGCAGACATTTAACAGACTGAGCTACATAGGTGCCCCTCCAAGACTATTTCTAATCAGAGTAGAGGGAGAAAAAGTGTCTTTGTGGCCATGAAAATTAGAAGATATAAAACTCAGGGCTCACTGAGATGCCTGGGAGGCTACATTGGTTGAGCATCTTACTTTTGATTTTAACTTAGGTCATGGTCTCAGGGTGCTGGGATCCAACCTGACAACATAGGCTTTGGGATCCACACACAACGGTGAGGGGGCTCTGCTTAGGGATTCTCTCCTTCTGCCACTCCTCCCACTCTCTTTCAAATAAATAAATCTTAAAACAAAGAAACAAACAAACAAACAAAAAGACCTCAGAACTCACAAAAGCCAAGGTTTCTACCAAGTTCAACAACTGACCTGTAGGAGGGAATGGACTAGCAGGTGACATGAGGCACCGTTTGCCTCCTCAGCACAGCTGGGTCTTCTCATTCTCACTACACAGCAGAATCCGCCATTTGTCTGTACTAATTTGAGCTTTTTAATCTCATGAATCATAAATGCTGTAGCAAGAAAGTAAAAATAAAGAAGAGGAATAAAACAGACAAGAGAAAATAAAAATAAAATAATAAAATAAAATAAAAATAAATCATAAATGCTGTAACATGAAAGTAAAAATAAAGAAGAGGAATAAAACAGACAAGAGAGGTTAGGACAATGTACATAAATGAGGAAAAGAATGAAAAAAGAAAGACACACATATAGGCATTCTCCTTCGTTGGCTGTCATGAAGCATGTGAGCATTTTGGGGAGACCCACATGACAAGGGGATGAGGGTGGTCACCATGCAGCTGCCAGCAAGAAACTGGAGCTCTCAGACCCTCACACAAGAATAAATGAATTCTAACCAGTAACCTGGTAGAGTCTGGTAGTAACATCCTGAAAGTGATCTTGCTGGAACAACGACCTGAAAATGTGAGCGTGACTGTGGATGGCAGTGAGTGGAAGACAGAAAAATTCTGAGGAGTGTGAGAGAAAGTCTCAATGTCCTGTTAGTAGAAATTTAAGTATTGAAGATGCTGTTGATGAAGCTCAAAAGGAAGTAAGAAGCAAGTTACTGGAAACCAGAGGAAGCAAGATCCCTGTTATGTGGTTTCAAGGCTTTGCAGAAATCATCTCCTGCAGTCGTTTGAGAAGCAACAGGACTTGCAAGCCATGAACTCGGCTTTATAGCTAAGATTTCCAAGGAAAGATGGAGGTGCCTTCTGGCTTGTAGTACTGATAGCTGAGCACTGCATGTAATAACCCTCCTACTTAGTGTAAAATGCAAGAGGAGAGAGGTACATTAGAGGAAGCACTGTTTGAAAAAAAAAAATCCAGGTTTTGATTATTTTGAAATTTTTCAAGTCTTTCCAGGCAGCAGAGAGAAAAAGCCAAGAGTGTGACCATGCACATTTTGCAAAACCTTGGAAAGATCAAATCATCAGAGTATTCCAAAGGGCTTTCAGATGATCAAGGATGTTCTCCTTGCAGACCCTCTTGGCCATACCAGAGAGCTTCTAAGAAGGTAAATTGTGTTGTCCCTCAGCCCACACATCAGGAATACCAGGTAAAAAGGGTTTATCCAGAAAAGACCTTGGGGGCTTTTGTCTAGAAATGTGAGCCCCATCCCATCCAGGAAATTCATGGGAGAGACACAAGTTCTTGATAAAATTGTATCAGTAAAATTCTAGCCAGCTTGGTCTAAAAGAGAGTATAAAAGGGAAAGAGGATACCAAAATCCTAAAATTATACTGTCAGGAAGCTGGCAGAGGGAAGTTGGTTGCATGTACATAGTATCCTCATAAAGAAGGAAAGATGACTCTCATGTCTAAACCAAGAACCCAGAGACTGGAGACAAGAGCCATGGAGGGTTACTCTCTGTGTTTGAGAATTATTATGGACCAGTAACCTTTTGTCCTTTACTTTTTCTCCTTTTTAGGGTGGGGACATCCATAGCTGTTATGGATGGCTATCCCACCACTGCACATGGGGTGCATGAGGAGGGTGCAGGTGACTTTTCTTAAGGCTGGTTGCTGCCTCTGTAGGTTTGCAGAGTGGCCAGTCAAGAGGAGTTTTGCATAGTGTCATCCACACCTTGGAATTGACCTACATGATGAGATCCTGGACTTTGAGCAGATGCTATCATGGGATGAGGCCCTTGGAGACCTTGGGATGGATGAACGTATTTTACATTTGGGAAGGGCATGAATTATTGGGTGTTGCAGTGACTCTGGCAATCTTGTAAGGAGGACCCCATGATTCCTGTTTCTGGATTTGCCCTTTAAGAGCTCCCTCCTTCTGAGTATGGATAGGACCTGTGACTTCTAATCTATACAGTCCTGCAAAGGTAATAGACATAAGTTGTAGGTGGGTTTCAGCAACATGGCTGGAGACTCTTTTGCAGACAGTGGTAAGGCACGCAGGTACTGGGGGAAGGCCTACCTCTTGAAGAAATGCAGGCAGCCTCTAGAACCCAAATGCAGGCTATGCTGTAGAACAGCTCAAAGCCAAGGCCTTCCGTTCTCCAGCTGGGAGGGAATGAATTCTGCCAACAAGTGAGCGAGCCTGGAAGGAGACTTTTCCCCAGTCCAGCCTCCGAGTGAGAACCCAGCCTTACTGGACAACCTTGAGTGTGACGGAACCCAACTAAGCCACACCTATGCTCCCAACTCACAGAAGCAGCAAGATAAGAAGTGTGTGGTGGTTTAAGCTGCTCAGTTTGTGGCACTATTTTTATGCAGCAATGCATATCTACCATGGCAAGTGAGAGGGAGAGAGAGATAAAAGAGAGTGAATACAAAAAAGGACAAGAAAACACAGTCAACAGTCCTGAAAAGACAGTCCCCAGAGGGAGACTGAATGCAGGAACTGCCAACAACCAGGGCCAGTTCGCTGATTTGGGGGAGGACAAGAAAGCAGTTCAGAGTGGGTGGACTTGAACCACTGAACACAGGCCCCAGCAGCACAAGAAGAAGAGGTGCTGAAGAGGACACATCGGGGCTGGAGAACTCTGTCAGCCCTGTCTGGGGTGCTGTCAAGACCTGGTCCAGCAGGAACCTCCATACCTGCTGAAAGCCAGAGCTTTCTGCCAACCTGCTTTGGCACCTTCCATGCTTCACAGAAGGAAGACAAGCCATCTGACAACACTTTTGAGGCTCTTCAGGGGCCGCTCCGACTGCAGCTCGTGGTCATCTCTTTAGAAATGGAAAGTAATGAGCTTAGCTCGACATCTGCTAGTTTACAGGGTGGCCCAGAGAAATTTTCATGATGAATCACACATCATCTCTTTCTTTTGAGTTTCTGGTTCTTAATTCTCACAGAAATAAGTAAAAACTATACATCAGGGATAGCGACTTCTCAGTGGTCATCAGTCTACTGCTTCGGTCAATAGAACATGGTCACAGAACCCCTTGGTCTGGATCCAGAATGTTTATAAGCCACTGTTAGGCTGGGTTTCTGGGCATCTTTTATCCTGACGCTGCCCCTGGGCATTTGGTCTCTCCAGGCAAGTGGGTCCTCAGACAAACCAAGAGCAGAAACACTATTACCCACAACACTCGCTCCTTTGTCTTTCTTCTTAGCACTCACAGTAGTTCTGTCTTGTTTGAATAATGGTTTGAACGATGCTGAATTCGGGTTATTTGTCAGACACATGTTGTAGGAGTAAGTGCCTGAGGTAATGCAGTCGCCCGGAGTACAACAGACAGTGAGATTTCTTGGGTGATCAAGAAGAAAACCACACACACATACACTCTCTTGTTCAATACAAGGGACTCTCCTTTGAACATAGCATTCATGACTAGAGCTTTCATTAACTTCTCTAATGGCAGCTAAAGTGAAACATTTATGAATAAGTAAAAGAGGCTAAAACAGCCTCTTCTCCCTCTCCCACTCACCTTGCTTGTGCTCTTTCTCTGTCAAATAAATAAAATCTTGCAATAAATAAATAAAGTCATTTGCAAAAAAAGAATAATATCGAGAGTTGACTACAGCCAAATAACAGAGAGCTCCATGGGCACGAGCTCCTGCCAGGGCACTGCTGTGCCCTCAACATGCTTTTCCTTTTATTACACACTTAAATATCCAGTGTCTGTTGGAATTTCCAGATTAAATCAGGAAGCAAGAAAAATAAATAGGTTTTATAAACGTAAAGAAATGGAAAGGCTATGTAACTGAACAACATAAAAATAGATTACAATGACATTGATTTCTTAGATACCCAGACCCTGTTCTCATTCAGAGAATGCTTTTATCCCTCAATTATGCATGTGGAATGCATGTAAAATACAATTTGGACCTTGCCATCTTCTGCAAAATATTTTCAAAGTAAATTGGTAGGTTTGGTTTCTCTACTCAATATAGGTTAAAATACATGTGGGTCTTTAAATAAAAGAACATGCCCAGATGCTTCCTTCTTGCCAATATTGCTTCTAATTTCTCCCACTGTCACTGAACATCAGGATGTAGCTGGTCACTCAGTGGGAGGTCCCACTTCCCCCACTCCCCAAGTGGCCTCAGCTGGGACCTCCATTCTCTCTTTAAAATCAATCTGCAGCCACTGGTATTTATTTGACCTAAGTGGGGATCAATCACCAGCATCTTTATATAGGCATCTTTCTATAAAAGGAGGAAAATAGAAACAAAAAGAAGAAATTGTTAAGATCATTGTTAATAGAATAAAAACACCTGTGAGGCTGTGTATATACCAATGATTAAGAAAATAATAGTCCTCCAATGCATAACATGCAACTTCTCATCATTACAGAAAAAAAAAAAAAGCATAAAACCATGAACTGAATGTAAAGGAATGGGACTTAGATTAATTGCTGGACATTCTAGGGCACAGACACCCCTGAATCTGTAATGTGGTTAATATGGGGAGAGGCCCCCAGACATCCTGTGCTCAGGTCCCCTCACAGAAGTGGTGGATCTCCTGGGTCCCGCGTAGGGTTTGCAAAGAGTCCTGCTATCTGAGCCCTTTGCCTTTAGCTCTACCTAAGGAAACAAACTCACATTAAAGAAATTCTCAGAAATAGTTCAGCACATTGAAAAGGATCCAAAAGAAAATGTTGGAAGCTGATCCAAATGAAGTTTCATGGTAATTCTCCACAGCCCAGAAAAGAGGGTCACTCGCTATCATCAGTCATGTGATGGGAAGAAGGCAGGCCAAGTTCAAAATACTCTTGCTAAGTATTTACAAAGACATAAGACACTAATTTTCAATGTTTCTAAGTGTATTAAATTATACCGTACTACATAAATATGGCCTTCATCTGTCATAACTAGGTAGATGCCCAGCTTAACTTCATGACCAAAGGGGTGTAGCAGCCGGTGGAGAACTTCAGCTTTGAGCTCTCAAAGCCAAGTCTCATCATGCCGTTGTGGTGGTTTCATCCAGAAACAAGTCTGTATGTGTGAGTACGAGCCCTGGGGAGCTCGGGAGCTCGTACCCACATGCTTTCCCTTCCTGTCTTTCTCTTGCTGCCTCCTGTTTTTTTCCTTTAAATACAAACCATTCATGAATACAACCCATGGAGTCCTCTCAGACACACCAAGTGGAGAAATCTTTACATTTACCAAATACATATGCCGCATGGGAAGAGACGTTGTTATGACTCCGAGATTTAGAGTGTGAATGGAGACAGCATGCCTAAAGTGAATTTCTCTAAATATAAGTATGCATATTTCTGGTGCCATATCTTCAATAACATGAAAGTAATAAAAATAGAAAGAGAGAACACTCTCATCTCTCCATGAAAACACTTCTTAGTGTAACGTGGCTCCCTAAATCTGTTGAACTGGAAGACAGCACCGTTTTCTGACTTCAGCATTTTTCTCTTGTAGACTGTTTTGTGCTCGGAAAATATATGATTGGGATGGCTCCAATTATGTAATCTTAGAGTACATCCTTAAGTATCTTAAAATGTGTTGAACCTATTAAAACCAGTAAGAAGTTACAGAGCACCAATTATTAAGGAATTAGTCCTAGGACCTCAAGTAGGCTGGCATGGGAGATCCTTTTTTGTTTTTGTTTTAAAGATTTTATTTATTTGACAGAGATCACAAGTAAGCAGAGAGGCAGGCATAGAGAGGGGGGGAAGCAGGCTCCCTTCCAATCTGAGAGCCCTATCTGTGGCTCAATCCCAGGACCCTGAGGTCATGACCTGGGCCAAAGGCAGAGGCTTTAACCCACTGACCCACCCCAGCGCCCCGATGCTTTGTATCTAATGCACGCACCAGAGATTCAAATGTAGATAAAATGCTTACATTATAGGGACTCAGAAGGGACTCTGGGAAGAGAGAGGATGTGGATGGGGGCTTGAAATCCAGCCTTCATTCGATGTCGTGGCAGAGAAGTAGGACTGAGGACCATCTCAGCCTGTACGACCTTGGACACATCAGTGAGTCTCTCTGTGCTGCTGGGCCTTGCTCAGAACATGCACGGCTTTGACATCTCTAAACTCTATTTCTTCTCTATAAATCTGTTGTATCACTGAATCACTGCCTTACTTTTTTCAGCAAAACTCTTCTGGTCTTCACTGAATCTTTCCAATTCCTGGGCATGGTCTTTCTTTCTCATCAGAGATCTACTGCAGCACATCAGTTGGTAAAAGCCTTAAGAAAAGCTGGCAGCAAGTATCTTTGTGAACAGTCCTTGCTTCCACTACTAGATTTATTAGCCAACCTATGATTAAACCCATTCTATTTAACAAATACCATTTAACAAAAAACACAATTTCAAACACTCAAATGTGTCATATGGAAGTGTGGAATGGTTTCAGTTCAGTATTTCTAAACCTCCATTAAATCTGTTTTGTTAAATTATCAGTCTTTCAGGAAGTCTTTGTTTGTGATATGATTTTGCAAATGAGGTAAAGGGCTGATTCCAAGTTTGAAGTTGTCTTTTGAAAACCTCAGCCTCCAATAATAAATTTGGCAATACTTATCTAACATTTTATATTCTGAAAAATTCATTGATAAAGTAACTCAATAAATTGGTTATCTGCTCTGCCATTGTTATTCATGAGCAATTAGTTTTAATAGGAAATTGTGAACTTCCTGCTGTGAGAATGGGCCCTGCTGCTTTTTGATTTTTTAACAGATTTATTTATTTATTTTGGAGAGAGGGAGAGAGCATCAAGCGGACTCCCTGCTGAACACCGAGCCAGACATGGGACTTGAACTCATGAACCTGAGATCATGACTTGAGTGGGAACAAAGAGTTGGAAGCTTACCCGACTGCACCACCCAGGTGTGCCCTCCCCCATTGCTTTCCTAAGCTTTTTATGCAGACTTGGGAATGGTCAGAGATGTGTGTAAAGACATAACTGCTTTCTAATGTTCTCCAATTTGAATCTGACTTCCCTTTAAAAAAAAAATGACACATTATTTAACAGCTCTCAGTGCCTTTTGCACTCATACCATTGGCTGTCAAGTAAATGCTGAAAAAAGACACCCTAAAGAAATGTCTATGTGTAATATTCACTTTAATGTCGTAGTATAGAGACATCAAATCCATTACAACAAACACTCCCACTTTTTTCATCTTTCTATTTCTCGTATTCAACACAGTTCATACTGTAGGTGTGAAATAAATGCTTCCTGATAAATGATAGATAAAGTGCTACGTGCTGGACAGCCCTGTATTGTAAAGGGGCAGTGCAGCAGGTGGGTCAGCACGTGCATGCTAAGGCCAGACAGAGCTGAATTCGAGTCTGGCTGTGCCCGTTCCTAGCTGAGTGTTGGAGGGTGTTAGATGCTCCTTGTCTCCATGAAGAGCAGAGTTTAGGGCCCTGCCTTACAAGTTCCTCCTGACCCATTCCATATTGGTTTTCTGTATTTTCTCTAGATAAGGCTTTGGGGCTTAAGAGCAACATGGCAAAGCCTTTCCCCAACTATACCTATTAGGGATCACATCTGTCAGTAAAAATGTGTCTAAAAACAACGGCCAAATAAAAATAATTAAAAATCTCTAAGTATCAGGAGTTCTATCACCATATATCTGAAAATCTATCAGAAGTATTGGCATTTCATGGTTACTCAGTTTTCTTTATATTTAAGCCAAGTGGAAAGATGAAATGAAATCAATTATGTTATGTTACTAAAGATCATAGTAAAGTTGGAAAATATTAAAGGAATTAATCCACTTTCTGGACAAAATTAACCTGCTTCCTAAATTTATGAATCTTATGCAATGCAAATTACATATACTCTGCCATACGACCAAACTCCAATAAGTGTCCTAGAAGGTTGCTGATCCCGCATTTAATTCTGGCTGAGCTATTATCAGAAAGATCTCTCACATCATAAAATCGGTTTTACAGTTTATAGATTCAGTACTTGCCAAGTACGAGGATGCATCTGATAGAGAATATAGATTATGGTCGGTGCATTTATATTTTCTTTAATTTATTTGTTCCTCCTCTGATAGTTTAAAGACACATTTGCTAAACACACTACAAAAATCATTTTACGTTTCCTGACTGACCCCGTCCTGTGTGATGCAGTCCCGGGCAGGGTATCCACGTGCCGTTTTCCCACAAGCGAGACCTGCCTGCCGTCAGTGACCCCTGGCAATTCTTGGTGTGTGGGCGTCACCTCTTCCCCTTCTGGCATATCTACTAAGGTGCTTTTCCTTCTTTTTTCAATAACATACACAGCGAATTTTTAGTAGGTTATAGAAAAGTAGATATTTTTCTTTCTAATAGGTTGATGTTCTGATCTTTCCAACCGGTCTCATCCTCGTATAATTTTTTACTCGCCTTCGTAGTCAGGTGTGACTATGAACAGACAGCTCTGTTGTCATTCTGAACCATGGATCGGATCACACCGAGCTCAGAAAACTCTGGAGACTCTCCTGTCTGTCCTCCTCCCCACCAAGGCCAGGCATACTTCGCAATGAGGTCCGTGTCTTGCCACAAATCCCTCCATCCTCTTGTCCTTCCCTGAGCCCTGAAACTCCATCCCTTACCAAGGCCCACCCTCCACCGTTACTCCTCTAAGATCAAAGTCCTCCTGGTCTTGGGAAAATTGAGAACTCTTTCCCATCAGCTTCTCTCTTCACCTGCTTTCTAGATGTCATTCTTCCTCACTCTCAGCTCACCCTTTGGTGTCTTTTCATTTTATTTTGCAACCAGGAAATCCAGAACCCTCTCTCCCTCAGACCAGCAGCTCTGCACGCCTGTGGAGGCCCCCCTCCATTTTCCAAGGCACCACGGACCGAAGGATGAGTGACTATAACATATGTTGTGGTCAGAATGGGGATGGCTATCTTAGGGGACTTGTGATGTATTGAGCAAAGCTTGGAACTGGGTATAAACATGACTGCCTCAAGATTCCCTGTAAGGAAGCATGACCAGGACCTTCCCACGGTTCTCCCATAGCCAGCCTGGCTCTGCTTCCTGGACAATCACCAACCTCCTGACCCTGAGAGTCAAATTCAGAAGCTCTTCTCTTCACTCATCTTTAGGAAAAAACAAACCTCTGTATACACAGTCATTGCTCTGAGCCTAGAATATACATCTTGGTCCAACCACAATCGCCCACTTAAAGTATCAGTTCTCCAATGATGTCTTCCTGCGGGCTGATTTTTTTACTCTAAACCTGACCCAGAGCTGTGCCCTTGCAGACAACCTAGGGCTGGACTGCCCAGGACTACTAGGTAAGTCCTAGGAGGGATTTGTCAGTCTGTCCTGGATCCCCTTTAGTTCTTTCTTACAGAGGACGTGCCCCTCCATTCTTCCTGCAATGTGCTTATTTCCTGTGGATTCCTCTGGACAGAACACCTGTGCGCATACACACACACATACTGCACACACTTGCACACACAGACACGTACACAACACAAATCCATATATGCACATTACACATAAGTATGTATAAACACGCACAGCACACACGTATGCACATGCACACAGACATGGGCATTGCACACATTCATTCTTCCAGCAAAAAGTTACTGAACCCAATGTGAATACAATATGAGCAAAATATGGTCATCACCCTAATGGAGCTTATGGCCAAGTGAAGGAGATGGCAAATCGCTGCAAAATAAAATCTCTCTTTGTACTCTGTGACAACTGTAATGAAGGCCAAGTGCTCAGATGATGCCCCACGGAGAGACGTGCCAGGGCTAGGGGCTGAGAGCAGCTTCAGACCTGGAGGGAAGGGCACTTCAGGGAGAGGGAACAGCACATGCAAAGACCCAGTGAGATGAGGAAGCATGTATTTAGTTTTTAGAATTGGTTTTGAAAGAATCACCAAGAGAAAAATCAAGACTCCACACCCTACAAAAAAAGTAAATATATTTACCTGGGAAGTTGAGTCAAGAAAAAATCCCATTCATATATAAAGTCCTGGTTTTTTTTAATCATAAGATGATGATATTTGAAAAAACTGCACACCATTTTCTTTTCCGTTTGAAAAACTCTCACTCGATGTTTAAGTGCCGGCAAGTACCAGACTTCTCACTCTGCTGTTCCCTTTGATCACGTGAACTTCGGTTGCACTTGGCTTTCCGGCAGACACAGAACAGACAGATGTCATGCTTCCACTTTTACCTTCTCAAATCCTGAGAAAGAGCACATCCTAAAATACAAGCGCTGATGGCTGATGGACTAAATGTCACTCACAGACGTGGTTCAGTGAACAACCTTTAGAAACAAGTAAATGAAAAGTGCAATTGCTCTAAGTTTTATGGCTTCCAAAGCCTCTTTTTTATCCCGTATGATTCTCAATGGATCCGACAGAAAAATGCTAGACACTTACAGTACTTTTTTTTTTTCCTCTTGGAGTAAATAAGATGCTGGTGTTATTTTTAGACTATGGATTGAGTAATTCTAAAACAAACAAACAAAAAAATGTAGAAGTGACACATGTTCAAGGAACGTAATCCAAAGAAGAGGGACATTGTGGGCTGGAAGCAGGGGTGTGATCTGGAAGGCAATAGGGGTTAGTAGCCTCAGAGCTTGTCAGTCAAATAGATAGGGCTCTTCTGGGAGAAGACAGGTTTTCTCTGATTTTCCCCAAACCCAAATTCAGTTTCTGGTTAGAAGAACTAGACTCAGCCCCTGGTTATGTCTTTGTAGCTATGGCTATGCCCATGATTCAGTAATCCATGGATGACTGCAACCTTCAGGCCATCCTTTGGAACACCAGGTCCTCTTTCTTCTGGGGAGCTTGCCCCCTTGACCAGCCTGTGAACTTGCTCCATAGCCCCAGGGTAGAGGAGACTCCCTGTCCCTTGCATCCTGTTCTCATGGTAGTTGTGCTGGGTCTGTCCCTGATGCTGACCCTGACCGTTAGCTTCCCATGTTCTGCCCAGGTCCTCAATCCTTGTAGCTTAATCTTCCAGATGCCAACCCTCACTTCCTGTGTGGACCACGTTGACCTTCTGCCCTTCCTCTGAGTCTTCAAGGCTCACTGCTTACGTTATCAGGTCTTTTGTTGTCAATGACTGTTCATTCCAGACTTCATTTCACCCATTCAGACCTGACCTCTTGTCCATTTGCTTGGGTTCTGAGGGCATCCCAGAACCTGACCATCTTCTACATGGTACATTTCCCTCTTTCTGTAAGATTCCTTTCAGAAATGTCTGAGACTTTTGTTGTTGTTTCCTTGGGTCTCCCAGAGTTTCTAAGTCCAACCCACTTGGGCAATGGACATATTGGACAAATCCATCCCACTGATGAGCAGTCCAGTGCTGGCTCCATTTCTCAACAGAGCTGCCACTGACTCATTAGAACACACACCTGTCTGTTCTCTTATGTGGTGAGCCTGTCACGGGCACAACAGTCTCAGTAACACACCTCACTGCCCATGACTATGCGATTCCTTCTAGGGTGCTAAGTCTGATCCCTCATCAAGCGCTTTTCTTCTGAGATGTGGCGAAGCAAGTCAGAGGTCAGTGTTCTGAGCTGAGGCCAGGAAGCAAAGCCAGAGGCTGGGTTCCCCAGCTTGCAGACTTAGGTGATGGAAATCTCAGAGAACAAGGGCTTTTAGAGGAGTTGGTTGAGGAGGGAACTGTTCAAGGATCCAGCAGGATCTTACTATCTACATAGTATAGAACCCCAGGGTGTTAATTGTCAGGGCACCACCGAGGTAATAACTACTCCCCCACTTCATGGCATGAGGAACCCCGGTGGCCTGTGTAGGAACCCCCTTTGTTTCACTTTATTTTTCCTTACCACCACCAAGTCCCACTGTAGTCACTTTAGTGTTAATGACTCGTAAAGTGTAGATGCTCCCAGCACTCCTTGCACACACTGACACACTTCCCTACATCATACCCACAGCTGTGTGTGCTTTAGTGTGCAAAATAGCATTGCATTTTGCTATGAATTTTATTGTTTCATACTTTTTTTTTTATTAATGTGATGGCTTTTTAGCTTATTTCCATTACTTCAGCTGTTCTAACTCCTTTCTGAGGTCACAGGGCGTTCATGGATCATTTTACACTTTGAGTTCTCTAAAAGTGGATGCTTTGACTCTTTGCTGTCACTAAGAACACTGTGATGAACACAATGGACCTGCTGAAGAACTTTTAATATGAGGAAGATGCACTTTTGGCCAAGTTAGCCATAAAGTTGAGTGCAAGTGATCTACTCACATGACTCTGCTCCATTGGATTTCAGGAGCAGAATGGAGCAGTTCCGACAGTGCTTTCAATGTCTTGTGCACAGGGAACCAGCAGGGTTAACCTGACTTGGTTAATATACATAGTACCCTAATACACAGCCTCAGAAGTTGCTGCTGGGACACCTTTATCCATAACCATCATGAAGTGCTCAGTAATGCTCTAGCAAACCCAAAATGTCAACATCTTTTCTTGCTGACTTGACAGCACAGAAGAACATGCAGTAATTAGACTTCAGAAATCTGAAGCATACTTACATTTGTTTTGAACCTTGGAGGACTCTTAATTCGCACACTTTAATTAGATAACATGCTTGTTTTGGGGAAAAGACTATTATTTACTTCTTTTTTTTTTGGAGGAATTATTTTATTTATTTATTTTTTACTTTTTAATTTTTATAGGTATTTACTTCTTGATGAATCATTAATGTCTAAGAACTTCACATGTCCAATTTAGGGATTCTAAGAATACAGACATACATTGCCTAATGCAATGGGTGATTATCAGGACCTCTGGGCTTTAGAAAGTGTAGTATCCTCAGGACACAGGAGTAGCTTGGGTCTTCCAGAGTCACCTGAAGGGACTGACATGGCCTTTGGGAGATCCTCACATGAACAGACTCCTATGAACCATGGGCCGCCAGTGCTTTCCTTTCTCTACTGGAACAAGATATTTTAGGCCTATGTCACTCTTGAGCTTGATGTTTGGCATCCCAGAGACTGGCTCCACTCCCTGTTTTGTTTTGTTCTTGTTCTTTACAATGAATTTTCTATCTGTATTTAAAAATAAAAATTTTAATAAAAGTACAAATTACCAACTTCCATAATCTGGCTATCGTGGATAATGCTGCTATTAACATCGGGGTGCATTTATTTCTTTCAATTAGTATTTGTGTCTTCTTTGGGTAAATGCCTAGTAGTGCAGCTGCTGGGACGTGAGGTGGTTCTCTTTCGAACCTTCCGAGGAGCCCCCAGACTCTTCTTCAGGGTGACTGCACGAGTTTGCCTTCCCACCAGCGGTGCAAGAAGATTCCTCTTTCTCCACATTCTCACCAATACCTGTTCTTTCTTGTGTTAATTTCAGCCATTCTGACAGGTGTGAGGCAACACCTCATTGTGGTTTTGATCTGCGTTTCCCTGAGGGTGAGGGATTCTGGGCGTCTTTCACGTGTCTGTTGGCCATCTGTTTGTGTTCTTTGGAAGGATACCTATTCATGTCTTCTGCCCATTTCTAATTGAATTATTCACTTTTGGGTACCGAGTTTTGTGCATTCTTTATATATTTTGGATACTAGCCCTTTCTGAGGTGTGTTCCACAGATTGCTCTTTAGTCTGTTGATTGTTCCTTTTTTATCTTGATGAGGTCCTGTGGTTTTTTTTTTTTTTTTTTTTTGCTTTTGTTTCCCTTTCCTCAGGACACACATTCAGAAAGAAGTTGCCACAGCCACTATCAAAGAGGTTACCGCCAGTGTTCTCTTCCAGGATTTTTACAGTTTCAGGTCTCACATTCAGGTCTTTCATCCATTCAGAACTTATTTTTGCATGTGCTGTAAGACAGTGGGCCCATTCCATCCTCTTGGAGGCAGCCGTCCAGTTTTCCCAACACCAAGGGGAGGTGGGTGGAGGGATGGGGGAAATAGGTGATGGGGGTACAGAGTGCACCTGTTGTGATGAGCACTGGGTTTTGGGTGGAACTGTTGAGCCACTAAAGTGTACACCAGAAATGAGTATCACACTGCATGTTAACTGATAGGAATTTTAAAATGTAGATGATCTACTTAACTCGGCAACAGCTGGTTAAAAGTGGGAGCAGATGCCTCTGAAGGATGAGGTATGAGATTCTCCATCAGGCCACAACAGTAGGGTCCCTCTCATCGTGTGCCCAACACAGAGGCTGGGCATCCACCATCTTGTGTTTGTCATAGGTACCATCTACACTGTCTTACTAATGTTACCTGACTTCTCTTGGAGTAATATGAGTGTCTGATGCAGAGGCTAACATAACCGGAGTGTGTGCCGTGAAGAAGGGGCCAGGGGGTCAAAAGACTCAGGCTTGTGGGTCAAGAATTTCAGTAACGAGTTATGTGACCTCACATGAGTTACTCCACTTCTCCAGCATTGGTAATCCTTTGTAAAGTCAAGGGATTGGACTGCTTGCCATTTTTCAAATCATACACTGCTGTTCACAAAAAACTAATAGGTAGCCCATAAAAAAAATTAAAAAGAAAACAATGAAAATTTTCTTCTAAAATGCATTTTTAAATATAGGCTTACAAAAACATAAGTAAGCAAAATAAGCTTATTTTTCAGTCTTTTAGCCTGCCAACTTTATCCTGCAACTTTCCTAATTTATATCTGCAGGTTGTAACTATGTAAGAATTAACATGTCTAAATCCACACCTTTGATCCCCCTAGCCCTGTTCCCTGTTCCCATTCCCACTTCCAGATGTTAAACCGTCAACCCAGCCACTCAGGCAGAAACTTCTGTAATATATTTGGCTCATTATTTCCCCAGATGTATCTATACTGTCAGCTAATTCTTTCTCACTATCAGTTACCCAGCTGTGTAAAAAATGACCCCAAAACTTCGTAGCTTAAGGAAACAAACACTTTGTTAGCTCACAGTTCCATAGGTCAGCAGTTTGGGCCAGATGCAACTGCATGGCTCTTCTCTTGGCCTTGCAGAATGCACTCCAGTGGCAGCATTAGCTGGGGGGTTGGCTAGTGTCTGGTGGTACCCAAGCTATGACAGCCTGTATCTGCTATATATGGCCCAATCATCTGCAAGGCCAGCTTTGGCTTCTTCCCGTGGCAGTCTAAGGGCAGCAAGAAAGGGCAAACACCACGGAGAAGGTACATTCCAAGTCCTTGTCTGCATCGCACTTGACAATATCTTGTTGTTCACAACATGTCAGCTGGCCAAGTCCAGAGTCAGAGAGGGGCCACAGAAGAGTGTGGATAGATGAGGGGCCATTGGATGCCACTGCTGTGACCCTCTTTCCCCCAATCCAAAGCAAATCCCAATGTCTGCACTTTCCGTACCCACTGGCTTCTCTGGAATCAAGCCCCTCTCATCTCTCACTCGGAGATTGTAATAGATTCCTACTAACTTGTCTGTCCAGTTCTTCTCTCAGATACCCCGAACAGGTTTTCCAAGGACAACAGAGAGATTATTTAAAATGTAAGCAAGGTGGTCTTGTTCCCTGTCAAGAATCCCTCCAAGATTTCTTATTTAATTGAGAATGTGACGTAGATCAATTCCTCGGGCGGAAACATCTCCGCAGCTTTGTCTCCACTTACCTGTGATGCTCGTCTTCCTTTCCCTCAGCTGTTGTCAGGGATGCCCATCTTTTAGTTTCGCAGAGAAATCAGGCTCTTCCCAGCGATACGTTATTCCATTATCATTCACGCACCCCCACCCACAATGTTCTTCCCTGAGCCTTTGCATGACTTAGCTCCCTCTTGGATCTCATTAAAGTGGGATTCTTCAATGACTTTCTTTCAAACCTGGTCTGTTTCTTTTGAAGCTCTCTGTGCATCACAGTTTTTTTTGTGTGTGGGTTACTTTTCCACTTACCTGTTAGCTGTTAGACAGTAGTTTGTGGGCACAGGAGGACAGGGTTATGGCTTTTCGTATTCTCACTGTTTAGCTTGTTGTGCTTGTACGTAGTAGAAACTCAAGAAATCTCTGTACAATGATCTCTCCAAACTCAAAGCAGCATTATCCACATGGCTAAAAAGTGGAAATATCCGATATGCCCGTAAACTCATGAACGTTGAATGGATACAATATGGTACACACATATGGAGGAATCTTGTTCCACAATAAAAAGGAATGAAGTAGTAACACATGCCACAGTGTGGATGGACCTGAAACATGACACTAGTGAAAGATGCAGACCACAGCAAAACCAGACCCTACATCTCGTAGGATTCCATTCATACGAAATTTCCAGAATAGGCAAATCTGTGGAAACAGAGGCTAAGTAGTGTGAGTGCTGGGAGACAGGGAAAGGCTGCTCATTATATGGAACTTCTTTTTGGTGGGAAATACTCTAAAATTATATAACCGGTGGAAATGCACAACTCTGCTAATTCACTAAAAAATTAAATGTGCACTTTATGTGGGAGGATTTTATGATATGTGAATTATATTCTTCAAAATTGATTTAAAAAATAATTCTTAGAAAATGAAATAAAATCAGGTGCAATAATGTTCACACTGATCCCGATTTTGGGGGGCACAGGAGAGGAACAGCTATTTCAAAACTTCTTCAATTTCTGTGCATTATCTTTTTCATTTAAGAGGTAAAACTGTAGAAAGAGTTGTGAAACCAGAAGCAGGAGGAGTCAACTTCAAACTCCTTTGGTAAAGATGTTTTCGTTAAAGAAAAGTTAAAAAATCAGGGGATGTGGAGAAAGGGGAATCCTCTTACACTGTTGGTGGGAATGCAAGTTGGTGCAGCCTCTTTGGAGAACAGTGTGGAGATTCCTCATGAAATTAAAAATAGAACTTCCCTATAACCCTGCCATTGCACTCCTAGGTATTTACCCCAAAGATACAGATGTAGTGAAAAGAAAGGCCATCTGTACCCCAATGTTTATAGCAGCAATGGCCACAGTCACCAAACTGTGGAAAGAACCAAGATGCCCTTCGATGGACGAATGGATAAGGAAGATGTGGTCCATATACACTATGGAGTATTATGCCTCCATCAGAAAGGATGAATACCCAACTTTTGTAGCAACATGGACAGGACTGGGAGAGATTATGCTGAGTGAAAGAAGTCAAGCAGAGAGAGCCAATTATCATATGGTTTCACTTATTTGTGGAGCATAACAAATAGCATGGAGGACATGGGGAGATAGAGAGGAGAAGGGAGTTGGGGGAAATTGGAAGGGGAGGTGAACCATGAGAGACTATGGAAAACAATCTGAGGGGTTTGAAGGGGTGGGGAGTGGGAGGTCGGTTTACCAGGTGGTGGGTATTATAGAGGGCACAGATTGCATGGAGCACTGGGTGTGGTGCAAAAATAATGAATACTGCTATGCTGAAAATAAAAAATAAATTTAAAAAAATTCATGGAATTTTAAACCTCGAATTCACCCTAAAGAATATTCCATCATAAAATGCAATGTCTTGGAATATATTTTAATTAGCTATGCAAGTTTGCATGCACACATATGCGCACACACACATACACACACACACATATTCTGAGTTCATTTCATCTGTGCAAGAACCAGGCAAGACCCTGCCAGCCATTTCCAAGTCCTGACATAGGTGTGGAAATTGGCCTTTTCTATCATTGTGAAGATGTATCTTGGCTGTCAAAGAACTAAACATTATTTATTTTAACCTGCCTGAAACTTAAAATAATTTGAGTTTGCAAACTGAATGTGCTCTAATTCCCTTCTTAGTCAAATGAGGAAAGTCAGCCAGTATGTTTGAGACTGACCTTAGGCGGCACAGCTAAAAACCACACTCCAGTCTGCAGGCTTAATTTTCCTTGCTCTTCCTCCTGAATTTTATTACCCTTCAGTTGTCATTTCTGATCTCTAGTGTGTTGTGATAATACCCTCCTCTGGAATATGCTTCCACTAGAAACTTTTTGGAACTGTGAAAAAGGAATTACTTATCATGATCGTTCACTCATTAATGTCACATTTTTGTTGATACCTGATGTTGTTGAAGCTACTCTTAGCATCCAGAGTCTTGCCACTCAAGAAAAATAGCCACCAATCCACACAATTCCTTTCAGAAAACTCTTTTCCTAAGAAGTGTGATAATTGTATTTCTCACTGCCCATATTCTTTTATGTGTTCTATCCTATGCTTAGGAATTTAAAAAACACGTACATAAACAAAACAAAACAAACCACACATACACACCCACCCACCCACCCACACTCACACACACATATATATAAAATATAAATATAAAAAACCCTCTGAGATAAAACTCTGCTTTAGCTAGTAACCTTGGATTAGACAATTCTGCTAATAGTTTGTTACATGACTATGTGGCAATCAAAGGAGACAGTAAGATACCCGAGCTCTTCAAGCTGTGTTGGATCCCTACACTTCCCCAATTTAACCAGGATCCTCCATGCTGACAGGACAACCCATTCTGCTGGCATGAGCCTTGCCTCCCTCCTTGACTCATGGGTCCTAATGACAAAAGCCCCTTGAACTCGCAATCTGACTTGCCCTGTTGCTTCAAACAGCCCACCTGAATGAGAGTCAGGCATGTAAGATGCAATGTAACTAAACAATGAGATCTGTTAAATGTGAATTGGGAATATGAATATAAAGATATTTGAATGTGAAACTGAACAGAAGTTTACCTAGATAAAAAACTGATGACCTGGCTTTGGTCCACAATTCTTCTTATTGGAAGAAAGACAGCTGGTGATTTATGAAGTAATTTGATGTGCCATGCAACTTACAAATCATGTTCTATTTAATCTTCACATTAAAGTGTGAGGGAAGTGTTGCTCCATCTGTGAACCAGATGAAGACTTAGAGGATCGAGAAGTTGTAATAATTTATTGAGATTATATAATTTGTGAGATTCAGAATTACATTTTAAGATATACCTTATCATATCATTTCTATAATAGCAATTATTCTCCTAGAGTTCTTCAAACTTAGAGAAATACATAGAAATTCAGTTGAGATCATCTCACAGTAATTTATTGAGGACAGATGATAATACGGATCTTTGGGGAATTGAAAAGATTGTTAAGGGAAAGAAAATTGGTAAACTGCATTTTTTTTCCTGAAACTAAATGCTTTTCTTGCCCTCAGAGCTAGGCACAGGTTTAAAAAGCAAGTGTATTATTGTCTGTCTCTGCTTCTCAGAGAAGCATGAAAGGCTTCCAAAATTTAAGGCAAAATATCAGAAAACCTGATATTATAAGATGTCTTGGCTCCAAAGTTTTGTTCCTGCCATTTTGATGCAATTCATGTGTTGAACATGCTGCTTCCACATTTATGACAAGCATACAAAACTTTAATCAAAATTATCTCAAATTTGAGTCTCATTAAAATATTCACCTAATTAATACCATCTTCCTTGATGCTATAGATAAAACCTTTCCAATTTCTAAACTTTTTTTTACTAAATGTATTTTCAGTGGTTCCTATTCCTTAATTAATACTTCAGAAAAAAACTTGATTTACTGTTCAAAGTTTACTAAGTCTATCTTATGTCAATGTGTATTTTGTTTTGCACACAGTTGTTAACTAAATGCAACTATCCAAGATCTTAAACATTACAACTTTGTCAAAAATATTTTTGTTATCTGTCCATATTTTACCAAATAAAACTTCTTACCATGTCAAGTTTTACATGCTATCAATATTTTGGGGGAGATTCTTTCTACCAAGTGTGTTTTTTGGCATTTTATTATTGCTATTTTTAATACTTCCAAGCTATATGATTCTTCAAAAATATTTTTACTTATAACTCTCAGTTTGGGGGTTTGTTGATTACTTCAATCATAATATTTACTAAGAAATGGTTAAAAGTTTTGGATGTAATTATCATCATGTTTTCATGATAGACATTTCAAAAATCATTCCTGGATTCATTTGAGGAAAAAAAAATCTTACAGCTTTAGTAATTACAAAATAAGAATGCTAATTTCAAGAAATATTACAAACACCAGCATCATTTGGTCTATTGTGAAAGACTAATTATTCAGTTAAGTAAAATAATAGGTATTAATTTCACATAACCTTAGTAGAGATATAAATCCTATATATTATTTCTAAATCATGTATTTTTTATTATGGCCAAATATACATGACACATACCATTTTACCATTTACTATAACATCTGCCATTTTAATTATTTTTTTTAAAGTAGACTCCACACCCAGCATAGAGCCCAACACAGGACTTGAACTCACAGTCCTGAGATCAAGACCTGAACTGAGCTCAAGAGTTGGACACTTAACTGACTGAGCCATCTAGGCATGCTGTTAACCATTTTTAATTGTACAATTTAGAAGCATTAACTTTTATAATGTTAATCACCATGACCCATTTCCAGAACTTTCTCTTCATTCAGGACACTCCACACCCATTAAGCAGCAATTCGCCATTTCCCCCTTCCCTCAGCCTGAGGTAACCTTTTTCCCGCTTTTTGTCTCTATGCACTTAGTTATTCTTGGTACATCCCATAAGCAGATTCATGTAATATTTGTTCTTTTGTATTTGGCTCATTACACTTACCGTAATATCCGTGATATATTTGAGGGTCACATACAGAGCGTGTGTCAAGATTTTATTCTTTTTTAAGACTGAATAATATTCCATTGTATGCAGACACCGTATCTATTCATGCATTCCTCTATTGATGGACACTTGTGTTGTTTTCAGCTCTTGGCTACCGTGAATAGTAATACTGCTGTGAATGTTGGTGTATGAGTACCTGTCTGAGTCATTGCTCTCCATTTGGGGAGGGGATGGTGAATACCTAGAATTGGAATTGCTAGATCCTATCATCCAGCTTTTTGAGGAACTAACAATTTCACACAGCAGCTGTGCCATTTGAAAGTACACATGGACTTCTGGTCCTCCATGTCCTTACCGAAGCTTGTTGTCTTCAGCGTTTTTGAGAATAGCCACCCCACTGAGTGTGAAGTGGCATCACATTGGGTTTTGCCTTGCATTTCTCCAATAATGAGTAATTTGAGCCTTTTTCATGTGCTTTTTGGCTATTTGTGTATCTTCACTGGTGAAGGGTCTGTTCAAGTCCTTGCCCTTTTTTTTTTTTTTTTTAAATTGGGGCTCTTCGTTTTTTTATTCTTGAGTTGTAATATTTGTATATTCTGGATATTAACCTCTTATCAAATATATCATTTGAAAATGTTTTCTCCCATTCTATGCTATTTTCCCCACTCTTGCTAATGTCTTTGATGCACAAAGTTTTTAAATTTGATGAGGTCGAATTAATTTTCTCTTCTTGCCCATGGCTTTGGTGTCCTTCTCCCTGAAGTACCAAATCCAAAGTCATGAAGACTTTTCCTTATGTTTTCCTTTATGACTTTTATAATGTTAGCCTTTACATTTAGGCCTCTGATACATTCCAAACTAATGTCTGTATATGGTATTAGGTCAGAACTCAAACTCATCCTTTACCATATAGGTATCCAGTTTTCCCAGGACCATTTCCTCAAAAGACTGTTTTCTCCCCCATTGAATGGTTTTGGCACCGTGCTAAAAATAATTTTACAATACATGTATGAGTTTATTTCTGGGCTCTCTAGTCCATTCATTTGTATTTCCATCTTTATTCCAATACCATGTTGCTGTGATTACTGCAGGTGTAGAATACATTTCAAAATCAGGAAATGGGCGCCTGCCAGTTTTGTCCCTCTTTTCCAGGATGTTTTGGCATTTCAGGTTTCCTTGATTTTCAGCAAAGTGAGCTTTGTATTTGCTCATGTATTTACCTTCACCAGAGATATTTATATCTTCCTATGGGTTCTACTTGCTGTCTAATGTTGTTTTATTTCCATCTGAAGGATATACTATTTTTTTTAAAGATTTTATTTATTTATTTGACAGACAGAGATCACAAGCAGGCAGAGAGGCAGACAGAGAGAGAGGAGGAAGCAGGCTCCCTGCTGAGCAGAGAGCCCAACGCGGGGCTCGATCCCAGGACCCTGGGATCATGACCTGAGCCGAAGGCAGAGGCTTCAACCCACTGAGCCACCCAGGCACCCCGGATATACTATTTTTTGTGGTGAGGTCTGTGGTCAGGGATTTTATCAGATTTTGTTTATCTGAAAGTGTCTAATTTCTTTAATTGTTCCCTCAAAAATGAAGGACAATTTTGCTGGTTACAGAATTCTCAGTTGACAGCGTTCTTCTTTTGGCTCTCTGAACATACCATCCCACAGCCTTCAGATCTCCAAGGTTTCTCATATGAAATTGCCTGGCAATCTTCCTGAGGATCCCTTGCATATGATCACTCATTTCTCTCTTGCAGCTTTCTCTCTTAGCCTTTGTTTTTTGATAACTTCATTAGTGTGTTTCAGTGTGACTATCTTCGGGTTTATTCAACATGGAGTTTGTTGAACTTCTTAGGCTTACATTATTTATGTCTTTAATCCAATTTGGAAATTTTTTTACATCATTTCTTCAAATGCTCTTTCTATCCCTTTATCTCTCTTGTCTTTTCCTAGGACTCCCATAATTCTTACGCTGGCTTGGTTGAGACTGTCCCACACAATATTGATTCTCTGTTTATTTTTCTGTTTTATTTTTCACCCTACTGAAAGCTTAAGGTGCTCTCAGATCCTTTCTAAGCATACATCTTTTCTGGGCATGGACATGGTTTTCTAATTTCTCCCCTTATATGTGGTTGCTTTTGAATATCCTAATTTCCAAAAGAGTCACAACCCAGCTTCTCTAGGCCTTAGATGGTTTATTCTATATCTCCACTTGTAATCTCTTGCTCCAGGCATCTGTGAGTATAGTTCTCCTAGATTTTACAAACAGTTCCCATTACTTTTCCTGCTTGTGTTACAAGTTATGCAAGATGGGAATGAATGCCTTGCATCAGCCTTTTGGGTATAGCAGATGTATGAAATTACTTGGGAAAAAAGTCTTTTCCTCTAATTTAAGGAGAAAATTGGGAACCAGGTTGCTACCAGCTTAAGACCAAGACTATTACCAGGTCAGGCAAGGGATAGGGTTAGATGACTATTGCTTGGTTTCTACAAACTTTTACTGTTTTCAGAGCTCTTATGAATTGATTCATACAACTTCTGACATGAGCATGTGTGTGTCAGTGTGTCTTGGTGTGTGTTATATGTAGAAATCAGTCCTTGGGACTTTCTACTTTGCCATTTTGCTGATAACATTGCTATATTTTTTAAACCTAAGAAATGTTTACAGATAAACAATCTCCTTGAATATTTTTTTCTGTTCCATTTTTTTTTAACTGATAAAATTTTTTATTTCACTTTTGAATTTTTACACTTTTCCTGATTATTCCGTGTTAAGGTGGAAACTAGAACTGTTTAAAAGACATACACAAATCTAGTACATCAATAACCGGGGATTTTTCTTTTCTTTTCTTTTTTTTTTTTTTTTTTTTTTTTTTTTTGCTATACTATTTTCACAACCACAGGAGTGCTTGCTAGGCAATATAACCGTCACAGAAGCAAATGTGAGGCAGAATACTGGTAAGGAAAAATGAAGCAAGAAAGAGCTACCAGATATACAGACAGGCTCATTCCACATTCACTACTGCATTTTCAAGCGCCAAGTATTAACTGCACATTTTTGTTCAGCTAGAAAGGGGGGAGGGTTTATTTTTGTTTTGTTTTGTTTTGTTTTGTTTTTCCTTTTTTTGGGTTTTAAATCAGTGCATGAATGTTTCTTTTCTCATTTCAGCAGATGGACAAACAGGCGGACACTACGGCTACATGGAATGTTCAAGGGAGAGGGGATACTGTGAGACTGGTAGGCCTGGCTATTCTGGACTCTCCCCACTGTGGTGTTCATGCAACTTCCCTGCATTATAGTGCCTTGTTCAAACAGGTCTGTGAACTTGGCTGAAGGAGCACACTTGGGAGAGCTGGTGACAGGTACTAACAAGCATTATCAGGGCTGGCTGCAACACAGGGAGAAATCATGAGTATTTAAAAACACTTTTTTGACTCAGATCTCAGTCTGACTGAAGAGCAACGAGCGTGCTGAGAAATCAGAGGAAGCCAGAACTATGTGCTGGCTCTTCTCAACTCCCCTGAAGTGAGGCCTGCGGACCAAAGTGCTTGCCATCTTCGCTTACCCCCTCCAGGCCCCCGCCCTGCCCCTATGGTGTTCAACAACAAACAGAAGACAGCAACAGAACTGAAAAGGAACAAAAATGTAAAGAAGCAGGACAGACACTTCAAGAGGGAAAAGAAAAACCAAGGTCAACAGTCAAATAGGACAGTGGGAAGAATGTCTCGATTTCAAAATTTAAAAGCCCCAAGCTAGGAAGCACCCAAAGACTTGAGTACTTCTTAAGTGAAAGGCAATCTCTACAGAACATGACTCTGAAAGGTATTACCCAGGAAACAGATAAGGCCATTCATAAGATACACGGCTTTTCTCTTCTTTAGGTCTTGGTTACAAGGAAAACAGATTCCACTAATGGAGCCCAAGTTGCAAATCAGTAAGATGGCTGTGGGAAAGGGGTGTTAGTCACAGGGTCTAGGAGCACTGGGCCTTTTCACGGTGTCAAAACCCAATTATCTGCCACAAAGAGTTTCTATTTTAGGCTTCGAGTTTACGGAGAGGAAGACACTGTGGACATCTGCAGTCATGAACTTTTGAGTGGCAACAGCTCAAACTGGCCAAGTGTCTGTACTTCCCCCCCCAAAACAGGCAGAACTACTGTGAGTTGCTGTCACAGGAAGGGGTCTCACTCTGCGTCCCAGCGTCACAATATAATCTCTATAACTTTCTGTACAACTTTACAATGAAACTGTTATTTCCGTGACTAATTTGATTATCAGTTTAAACTTTCCAAAAAGTTACACATAATTTAGGTCTAGTTTTTCTACCAGTAAGAGTTCTGCTAAGTTACAAAATCCCATAATCACAGTGTTCAGTTTAAAAAAAAATTCAGCACACAGTAATCCTGTCAATGTTAATCAAAATCAAAACTTCAGAATGCCGTGGCATTTATGTGACCAATCTGAGTTTTAGATACACACACCAGCTGTTTATCCCATGGACCATTTTGCTAGGCTGAGGCTATGAAAAATTGAAAGTCACCGTAGGACTTTTTTGTTTGTTTGTTTGTTTTTTTAATCGCACAAAGGGATATATGTGGAGGGTACAGAGTGACACTGAACAGATCACGAAGCACAACAGACATTAGTTCTCTCCCTCCCCAGCATCTCCTTCATCTCCCTGGTTTTCCGACGTCCACAGAGTGAGATTGTCCCTAAGCAGCTGCATGATCAGGGTGCTATCTTTGTAAGACTCCTCGTTCAGCGTATCCAACTCAGCAATTGCTTCATCGAATGCCGTTTTTGCCAGGCTGCAAGCCTTTTCAGGAGAGTTTAGAATCTCATAGTAGAAGACTGAGAAATTCAGTGCCAGGCCAAGTCGAATTGGGTGTGTAGGCTGCATTTCTTTCTTACTAATTTCAAACGCTTTCTGGTAAGCCTGCTGGGAGTTCGACACAGTGGTTTGTTTATTATCCCCAGATGCCACCTCAGAAAGATATCTAAAATAATCGCCTTTCATTTTCAAGTAGAACACCTTGCTTTCCGGTTGTGTAGCATTGGGAATAAGAGATTTGTCCAACAGCTCCAGAACGTCATTGCAGATGTCCTGCAGCTCGGCCTCCATCTTCTCCCGGTACTCTTTGCCCATCTGCTGCTGCTTCTCATTCCTCTCTGTTTTCTGCTCAATGCTGGAGATGACGCGCCAGGAGGAGCGGCGGGCGCCCACCACGTTCTTGTAGGCGACAGAGAGCAGATTTCTCTCCTCCTTGGAGAGTTGGTGCCCCTCTTCCGTGACGGCCTTCATGGCTGCGGCCATGTCGTCGTAGCGCTCGGCCTGCTCGGCAAGTTTGGCCTTCTGTACCAGCTCACTTTTATCCATGGTCGTTCCCGGGGGAGGGCAACAGGAGGAAAAGACGCTTGTGAGCGAAGCTCCGAGCGCGGTGACCGCTTCCTTCCCAAGCCCACTCCTCAGGCGGCAGCGGCGGCGGCTGCACTGGCGGCGACGGCAGCAGCTACCCCGGCTCCGGAATCTGCGGCGGCGGTGGCGGCAACTCCACTTCCCTCTGTTCCATTTTTATTCCCTTCTATTTGGACTCTAACTGCACATATACCGGGAACTTTGGGTAAGTCCCACGTGTCTCTCCTGTTCTTTTCTATTCTTGGTTTTCTCTGTGTTATACTGTGGACATTTTCCATTGACCAGTTCAATAATCTTAGTCTATCCAATCCTTTCTTAAACCCATCCATCTTGTTCTTAATTTCACATACATATTTTTCAGTTATAAGCTATGGCTTTTGCTTATATATAATGTCTAAATCTCTGGTAAAAATTCTCATTCATTTTGTGTCCATCTTTCTCTTTTTTTCTTCAGCATATTAATCACAATTATTACAATGTCTGCTAAGGTTATTTTCTGGATTATCTGTCAGGCTTGCTTTTTAGAGTTTTATTATCTTGTTTATTTCTTGTTGGTTTTAGCCATACTGTATTACCTCCTTGCATGTCTTGTAATTTTTAACTGCATGCAACATATTTCAGACAAAAGAACCTTTGAGGGTCCAGATGGCATCTTCCACCACTTGTCCATCTCCCCCATTAGGCAAAAACAGTAAGTGGTTGGTAACATCCATCTAATCTCTAAATTTCAGCTTAGGTAAGTTTCAGTTTCCCTCTCCTTCATCTCTCCTTTTCAGGTGGGGCCCTCAATAGCTTCTAATTGAAATATTCATGGGTCTTCCAACAACATAGCCTTAAAGTGGATATTCTAGAATTTAAAAGTACAATATCTAAAATGAAAACACAGAAGATGAGTTTAAGAGACCCACTTTTGTCCTCTAAAGATTTTCAGCTCAGTCTTTAGTCTATCAGCCAACAGCTTCGACATTTGACAAGTGGAATTCCATCTGATTTTAGATTAGATATAGACAGAGAAAGAACATCACTCCCATCCTTAAAATAAGAAAAAAGCTATAAAGCTGAAAGTTGACTAATTTCTATGAGACCATGAAAGAACCAAAGTCACAGCTACAGAGACAGGTGCCTGCAGGAAGAACAGCCCCAGAGCATTTGCTTCCCTGAGACAGAAGTGGCCAAATGTCATATAAATAAATAGAAATATCAAACAAGAAAAATTTTAACAAGTTGTTGAAGCATGGACTTTACTGGGAGTGTGAAGTCCCTGGAGACCACTGCTATAAAGGAGGAATTTCACCCTCTTACAGGTTTTTCCTCTAGGAACCCTGCCTAACAACCACAGGGAAGATGGGGAGAATCCTAAGAAAGAAAGGTAATGGCTGAGGGAGAAGCAGCTTGGCCAGCGCTCCACCCAGACCCATCCCCCCTTATTTTCCCTAAAACACAAAGGCCTTTAGCCTACAGAAGAAAGATCAATTAAATCATAGTCTGAGTCCTGGGAAAAGGAAATGGAGACCACCACTGAAAATCTACCTTCCCCCATATCTTTCAAAGTGGATAAGAGCCCCAACCTGCAGAAGGCACAGTGGCAAATCCACAGGCTGGGGGTGCATAATGGAAACCCATTCAGCGTGAAGGAGGGAAAAAGGAAGCTCTATTTCAGGAAGAAGTGTAGGAACAATAGTGACATCCATATTCTTAAGACCAAGGTTCAATCTCTTTAAAAAGAAAAAAAAAAATCCTTAAAAAAATGGGATTACCTGAAGCTGAGATTTAATTAGAAAATCAGGGAATTTCACCAACCAAATTTCATCCCCAGCAGCACACTAACTAGCCAAGAGTAAAAATATCAATGGATATAGCAGAAAGCACAAGAGTATTGGTCTTTCCGGAAGTTCAAATTAAAAACACGATGAGATGCCACAATCAGCACTGCTAAAACAAAAACAATAAATGTCTTACATGAACCTTTATAATTGCCATTCAAGCTGACAAAGAATGTAAACAGCCAAGATGTCCTTGAGCAAATGAAAGGATAAACACGCTGGACACCTTGTGTACTGGGCTGCGACTCAGAAAAAAAGACACGGTGAGCTGCTGAGTCACAAAACAACATGGCTGGGGGACTTTGGGGAATGCCTGCTTCCTAAGGATTGTGAGGTTTGTGCACATTTTACTGCCTTTCAGGAGATTTGGGGAATATGCCTTTTACTGTCTGGTGTAGAAATCAGCAAACACTTTCTGGGGTCCCCTATTCTCTCCAATTTATGATTTCAGCTCATGTGACTACTAAAATTTTTGTTAGTTTTATTTTCTTTCTGCATCCCAGCCTTTGCTGACAACAGGGGAAATAACAACTACTTGTTATTCGTTCTTTCCCGAAGTCTGCCGTCCTTGAAGTTTTAGCTCATTCAGTACTGCTGTTTCTACCTGCATCTCATGCCTTCAGACACCTAACTTTTCATGGTTTATTCTACTTTTCCTATTTGTGATTAGTGAAGGTCTGCCATGAGTAACTCTCTCATCCAGGAACATACATTTTTTTTTTTTATTTCTTTTCACGTAACAGTATTCATTGTTTTTGCACCACACCCAGTGCTCCATGCAATCCATGCCCTCTATAATACCCACCACCTGGTTCCCCTTCAAAACCCTCAGATTGCTTTTCAGAGTTCATAGTCTCTCATGATTCACCTCCCCTTCCAATTTCCCTTAACTCCCTTCTCCTCTCCATCTCCCCTTGTCCTCCATGTTATTTGTTATGCTCCACAAATAAGTGAAACCATATGATAATTGACTCACTTTTCTTGACTTAATTCACTCAGCATAATCTCTTCCAGTCCCATCCATGTTGCTACAAAAATTGGGTATTCGTCTTTTCTGATGGAGGCATAATACTCCATAATGTATATGAACCACATCTTCCTTATCCATTCATCCGTTAAAGGGCATCTTGGTTCTTTCCACAGTTTGGCAACCGTGGCCATTACTGCTATAAACATTGGGGTACAGATGACCTTTTTTTTCACTACATCTGTATCTTTGGGGTAAATACCCAGGAGTGCAATGGCAGGGTCATATGAAAGCTCTATTTTTAATTTCTTGAGGAATCTCCACACTGTTCTCCAAAGAGGCTGCACCAACTTGCATTCCGACCAACAGTGGAAGAGGGTTCCCCTTTCTCCACATTCCCTCCAACACATGTTGTTTCCTGTCTTGCTAATTTTGGCCATTCTAACTGGTATAAGGTGCTATCTCAATGTGGTTTTAATTTGAATCTCCCTGAGGGCTAGTGATGATGAACATTTTTTCATGTGTCTGATAGCCATTTGTATGTCTTCATTGGAGAAGTGTCTGTTCATATCTTCTGCCCATTATTTGATATGATTGTCTGTTTTGTGTGTGTTGAGTTTGAGGAGTTCTTTATAGATCCTGGACATCAACCTTTTGTCTGTACTGTAATTTGCAAATATCTTCTCCCATTCCATGGGTTGCCTTTTTGTTTTGTTGACTATTTCCTTTGCTGCACAGAAGCTTTTGATCTTGATGAAGTCCCAAAAGTTCATCTTCAATCCTAATTATTTTCAAGAAAAGCTAAATTTCAAATCAAAACATAATCTGTATTTTGATTACAATATTAAGTACGATTATTTATTGGATTCTTTCTTCAGAAACTCACTTGATACGGTACTGTTCAGAGGACCCAATTAATGGAGATTATAGTTGGTGGAAAAAGTGATTAACAGCCATTTATTAGTGAATTTTGAAAATAGCATGGAGAGTTCTCTGAACTAGTTAAAGAATCCAAAATTGGGGAGCAGCAGTGTAACTCAGTTGGTTGTGTCTGACCCTTAATCTCAGCTCAGGTCTTGACTTCAGGGTGGTGAGTTCAAACCCCCTCTTGGGCTCCACTGGGTGTGGAGTCTGCTTAAAAAGAAAAAAAAAAAAAGAATTAAAATTGGACTATCTGAGTCAGGAAAAAAAAAAGAGGATATTAAAAATGTAATATGAGTGGCTCACATCTCAAATTATTTCTATTAAAGTCTAGCAAAAATAAGCCAAAAATAGTTTATCTACTTAATGTATCATAGACATCGCTTAACAAACAAATGCTTGGTGAAAAGCCAATATAAAGGGGTGCCTAGGTGGCTCAGTGGGTTAAAGCCTCTGCCTTCAGTTCAGGTCATGATCTCAGGGTCCTGGGATGGAGCCCCTCATCTAGCTTTCTACTGGGTAGGGAGACTTCTTCCCCCTCTCTCTCTGCCTGCCTCTCTGCCTACTTGTGATCTCTGTCTGTCAAATAAATAAATAAAATCTTATAAAAAAAGGAGAAAAGCAAATATAAATAATGAGAAGGGGATCAATAATGCCAATATCTTTTCTATACTCACATATTTTTCATGCTATGAAGTACAGAAAAAATGTCCTTGATTTACTATAAGAAAGATGTTAAAACCTTGAGCAAAGGGGTGCACTACGTCTCTCCTGCTCCTCACTTGAGTCTGCGGCAGGTGCGAGGCCGCCCGTGCACCGGGACCATCTGGCTGCAATGGCTGGAACAGCTCACGGACCGTAGGCTCGAGGGAGCCGAGTCGTCTTCGCTGCAGCAAGCATGCAGGAGGTGGGCTGCATCTCCATGGAGCAGTCGGTATGGACTAATTCCCTTACCCTCTGTGGTCTGGCGTGACACCAGCACTCCCACCGTCGCTGTTCCTGGACCAGAACCACCTGCGGGCCTGGCCTCTGCCCGGGGCGGGTTGACGGGGCAGTCCCACCCCTGGCAGTCTCTCCACACCCACAAGTAAGACATACTCAGGTCAGGACGGGAATGTTGACTTGGGAAAACCTACCAAGTGGGATCTGGAATCCAAAGAGGGGTTCCAAGTTTCAGTCCTGCAAATGCCCAACACTGGTACCTTGGCCATGGTGGAGTCTGGGACCTGTAAACTGTTATATGGCAAACACTGAAACGTGAGCCCCATTTAGTCCCAGGTGGGGACCTGGTCCCTTCCGTCTGATTTGGCTTTTTGCTAAAAGATCAAGAACTCTGAAGTAATATGGATTTTCCCCATCTATAATTTTTAAAACCTTGTTTCTGATTCTAAAAGTTCTTCATGGTTATAGGAAAATATTTGGGAAATACAAAATGATTTAGGCAGAAACATATGCCCTTCAAAACCCCAACTCTGGTAAATGAGGAGTTAAAGTCTTGGTACTTTTACTTCCAAAGTGCTTCAAGTTCATTTCCTTACCATTTTAGCACAGCTTTCTATATTGGACATACTTGTAATTAACACCACCAAAGTCTGAATGTGACAGCATTGAGAAGTGGGAATGGGGATTCAACTCCATTCAGGCAAGCTTCTGTGGTAGCTGAAGGAACTAAGGGGGTGCCTAGGGGACCATCTGCCCCCACCCTCACTTGCCTGAGCATCTGGGTCAGGGACAGGCTCTTGGAGAACAGTGAGGACACCTAGCTGTGTCCACAGTAAGCAGGAAGGGGTGTGGAGATCCCTCACACCTGCACTCTGGGGTCTCACACTCTGGGTTTCCCTGGGGAGAATGCTTTCTGCAACCTACCTGGAGTTCTCATCCCCCTGCCTCAGCTGCCTATTGAAGGGAACCCCACCAGGTGGGTCACAGCACATTTTTCTAATTAGATTTCCGGACTGCTCAACAAATGTTGAGTCAATAGCATAATCTTAAAATTCCTCTTTATAAAAATTGAGGTCGTGACCACTGGTGGTTCTGACCTGTGCCTGGCAGAGTCTTTTCCTTTCCTATGTGCTTCTCACCTCCACCACTGTTCCTGCCACTGACAGGGCTTACCTCCCCACGGATGCAGCTCCCTGTCCCAGGGATGGCTCCCTCCTCCTGGAGGAACCCCTCTCCATCATCAGCTAACATCCAAGGACACATCCAAGGACACTCTCTTAGAGGACACATTAAATTTAATATCTTTATCTTAGAAGAAAACATAAAAATATATCTTCATGATTGGGGCAGGCAATGACTTCTTAGATATGACACACAAAAGAAATGAAGAAAAAGAGGTAAATTGAGCTTCATCAAAATTAAAAACCTTTGGGCTGCTATCAAATAATTAGTATTATAAAATAAAGTAGAGACAAACCACAGAATGGGAGAAAATATTTACAAAGCGTATATCTGATAAGAGACTTCTCTCCAGAATATGTAAGATCTCATACAAGTCAATAATAAGATAACTAAACCAATGGGAAATGGGCAAAGGATGTGTATAGACCTCTCTCAAAGGAAAATATACAAATGGTAACTGGCACACACACACAAAAATGTGCAAAATCATTAGTCATTAGGGAAATGCAAACCATAATGAGATAAAACAATAATGAGATACCACTGGAGAAACACTAGGATAGCTAAAATAAAAAGAAAGAAGCAGGTGTTGGTGAGGGCATGAAGAGATGAGATCCCTTATACGTTGCAGCAGGAATATAAAATGATGCATCTGCTTCAGAAAACAGTTTGTTCCTCAGGATGTTAAACACAGATTTATCACAGGATGCAGCAGCCCCACTGGTAAACGTGTCCCCAAGAGGAGTGAGAACAGAGGTCCACAGGAAAACCTGCACATGAATGTTCACATCAGCATTGTCTATAAGGGCCCCAAAGTGGAAACAACCCAGTGTCCATCAACTGCTGAAGGCATACAGAAAATACAGTATACCCTCCAGTGAAATACTCAGTGTAAGAAGTACTGATGTATCCTACCACGTGGGCGGGCCCTGAAAAATACTATGCCAAGCAAGAGAATCCAGTCCAAAAAAGATCGTATGTTCTACGATTCCACTTGCACCAAGTTTCCAGAAGGGGAAAATGTCCAGAGACAGAAAGTGTGCTAATAATATTACTAAGGAGTAATAGTGAACAAGGGGAAAGGGGGAAGCATAGAGGATATGGCATACCTGCCCATGAGTGTAAACTTCCTTGGAAAAGAAATGAGAATGTTCTCAAATTAGAGTGTTGTGATGGTTTCGCACCCTGTAACTGTACTTGAAGAACACCGTGCACTTTAAGTGGGTGAATTTTATGGTATGTGAATTTTGCCTATTACAGTTTTAATTTGGCTTTTCCCACCAGAAACTAATATTTAGAAGAGCTGCCCTTTCCATCTGCTACTTTAGCAAATCAAGTCTCAAGACGTCTGTGGTCCTCAGGAACAATTCATTAAGAAATTACCACACCCTGCCCAGCACTGTCCGCAATAAGTTATCTTTTGGAGAGCCATGCATTTATGGTTAAATCCATAACAATTTAAGGAGATAAAATAAGAAGAATAAAGGGAGATCAATAGTTCTACAATTATCCGCAGAGCTGCAGCATAATTATATTCCAGACATCTACACCCTTAATGGACTTCTGATAAGAAGCCATGGATTAATAGTCCACATTAACTTGGGCTGAGTTGCAGAAGAAAATCTGCACTTATAATTGTGTCACTTTTGCCTGTTTTGCAGAATTCTATTCTAGACTGAAGTGCACTATGAAAAGATACATCTGTAATCAACCACCATTGAGAAGAAACATGAAAGAAACCACCTCATGTACACAACAAGATCAAAAACGAAAAAATCAAAAGATATGACAAGAAGTTTTTTAAGTCATGTACAAAGCCTATGTGAGGAAAACTATTCAACACAAGGTAAGTCTTCTTCATTCTGTTTATTCAATTTCTTTTTAGTCATGATATCTAATGCTTTGAAATTTCAAGTGATATTTAATAACCTTTAAAAAGGACTTTTTAAATTTATTAAAATTTAAAATTTATTAAATTTAAAATTTATTAAAATTTTAAATTTACAATTTCCATCTGTAACAAACATGACCTAAGTTAGGATGCACAGCTCTCAAAGTACATTTCAATAAATACTTTTCCTTCCTGGGCTGTCCACTCTGAACTTTAGACCCAAAGTGTATCAGAAGTGACAGTACAATTTAAAAGGCATGCATTACTTGGTAGATATTTTATGAAGACTATTTCTTTTCATCTCCATAAGAGCTCTAAAAAGAAGATTGTATTTCCACTATGTGAGAAAGAAAGCTACTTCCAAGATTTGGAAGCTCTGCTCCTGGGCGATGAACTCAGATCTGCCTGTCCCAAAGTCCCTATTCTTCCCACTTTCCACTGTCCGTTGGTGCATTAATCTAATAAATAGTATGGAAAATACGAAAGAGGAGAGCTTTGCTTCTAGGCTCGTTAGATCCTGAAGAAGATTTTCTGTTTTCATTGGTTCTTACTACTTAATCTCTCAGATCTGAATTGTAAATGTAGACTTCTTATCTTCACTATGAAGTTATAGACAGTTTGTGAGCAAAAGCAGTAATTCTACATTGTATCTTTTGAAGTGCCTAGAGCAAAGATGACAAAAGAATAGACTTGACAGATGCAGAGAAGTCTTTCAAGGAATATGGGTAGAAGGGAAAAGGAATCAATAATAATTTGACAGGAAAATCTGTCTTAAACAACAGATTTGTGAGATATACTCAGTGTAATTGAAATGTCAGTTATTCTTAAATTAATATATACATTTGAAGGGATCCCAGTTAAAACACCAACAGGTTTTGATCTCCCATTTTTGTTTTAGTGAGTGGTGAGGTCCTTTAGTCAAGCCAATTCCAACCTATTTGTAAATAGACCAAAAAATTTTCACAAAACCCTGAACAACAAGAGAGTGACATTGCCTACCAGGTAGTGAACATTTGCCCCCCTGTCCTGCGTGCTAAATGCCTTCATCCTATCCCAATGTTCCCCCAAAGTCCTAACCCGTTCTAGCATCACCTGTAAGTTCCAAATCTCATCCTCTAAATCATCCATGTCAGGCAGGAGTATGACTCTGAGTAGAGGCCACACTCAGAAAGGCTCCAACCGTGGACCTGTGAAGAGAGAAAATAGCTATCTTCTTCCAGAATAGCATGGTAAGGCAGGTACAGGATAGACATTCCATTTTCCATAGAGGGAAACTGAAAGGAGTAGAGGGGTCACCAAGTGAGTCCAAACTCAGCAGAGCAAGTTCCATTAAGGCTTGGAAGATCCTCTGAGTCTTGGTGCCTTGTCCCCAGGGCTTTTGGGGTGGCCCTGCTGGCCTGGCCTTGAGCCTCTCTGACCTCTGTCTCCATGTCCACATGTGTGTCTTTGGAGTCATTCTTCCTTGTTCCTGAAGGACAGCCTGTGTTTTCCCGCAGGTAGATCTGGAAGCCCACTTCCTGCTTCTAGAATCTCACAGGTTTTGGATAGCCTCCCTTCATTTATTCCTGTCTCTGTTCCTTCAGGAGAAGCTCGTGGTGTTTCTTCTTATACAACATTCCATGAAACCGTGCTGGTCTGTGGTGTACATCGTGGAGCACCCATGCCATTAGACCTCTCCAGCCAAACCCCATCTCTGCTCCTGGCTCTGCTGAGATGTCTGAGTGGGTCCATGGGGCCCCAGATCATGTCTTCAGCAGAAGGTTGCCCAGCCTCACAACTTGGCCTTCTCTCCTGAGCATCCTTCATCAGCCATGGATGGCCTTGTTTTCCCACTCCCAACTGGGATTGGCTTGGGACTAACCCAGTCAAGCACTAGTCTGTCTTTGCTGAGCAACCCCTCCTCAATTTATCTCCTTATTCACACATTGCTACGAGCTGAGTGGAGCCCTGCTTGGAAATCTCTTCAGTTATCCTCAGGATCTCCTCAGCTAAATCTCAGCTACACCTCTCCATATTTGCCATCATAAATTGTTTTCCACTGGACAAAAGAACACAATTCATTTGAGTTTTCTGCCACTTTGCAATGAAGATGAACTTTTCTCCAATTTCGGATAACATGTTCCTCCTTTCCTTTTAAGACCTCACCAGAAGCACCTTTAACATTTGTATTTCTGCCAAGATTCTGGTCATCAACAACTCTATGTTCACAATGAGAAACTTTCTCTGCCATGCTTCTTCCCGAGTTGTCACCAGAATCTCCCTTAACATCATTCTTCCTTCCCAGTTCAGAAGCCACTTTGCTCAGGTGCTGCCATAACAAACAGTCACAAACTTGGTGCATGAACAGAAGTGTTAAGGTTTTGATAGGATTAGGGCAAGCTGTTCCTTCTGGAGGCTCTGAGGCAATCATTTGCTCCACACTCTCTCATGGTTTCTGGGGGCTGCCAGCAACCCTTGTCATTTCTTGAACTGTTATTTGTTGTTGTTTTTTTAAGATCTTATTTATTTATATGACAGAGAGAGATCACAAGTAAGCAGAGAGGCAGGCAGAGAGAGGAGGAAGCAGGCTCCCCACGGAGCAGAAAGCCTGATGCGGGGCTCGATCCCAGGACCCTGGGATCATGATCTGAGCCAAAGGCAGAGGCTTTAACCCACTGAGCCACCCAGGCGCCCCTCTTGAACTGTTGATACATCACTCCCATCTCTGACCCTGTCTCCACGTGGCATTCTCTTTTGTGGCAAACATTTTTTCCCATTTTTTTTTTTATATTCACTATTTAAAGTATACTTCTTACAGAGAGAAGGGCCGCAAAATACAACCATATTTTACAATTAATTTGCAAGTGGAAAGTGTTAATTAAAATTTAAGGCTCTCGAAGTTTCTAATTAGCCTGTAAAATTCATTCTGCTATTGGGGTTGAGTTTTTATTTCTTTTCTTGGTTGTATCTCTAATTATAGACTGTAAACTAAAAGTTGGGTGTTTTTTTTTTTTTTATATTTCACAAGAGCATTTTAAAAGAAAATCACCAAAGTTTTAAAAATGTAAGTGGCTTCCTAAGATTCAGTTGATGCAAATACTATTAGATAATTTGGTTTCACTGTGAAGTGAAAACTTCTAACAGAAATGGCTGAGCTTTTACTTTATGAATTGGAATTTAGGGAAAATAATCTCAAATATTGATTAGATTTAGTTAAATCATGGGCATAATTCCATCATTTGGTGATAATACACAAATTTCATATTTTTTATCCAAGTAGCACAAGAATATGGCAAAAAGTGTGGGTTACCACTCTATTCTTATAAAAAGATTCATTTATTTATTTGAGAGCAAGGAGAGAGGGGTGGAGGGAGGGGGGAAAGGGAGAAAGAATCCCAAGCAGACTCCCCACTGGGCACAGAGTCTAAGGCGGGCTGGATCCCATGACCTGTGATCCTGACCTGAGCAGAAATCAAGAGCTGGATGCTTGGTGGACTGAGCCCCCTGGGTGTCCCCTCAATTTTTTGAATATACATCCAGGACTGATTTTTAAGATTACAGTCTTGCATAATAGGCAAGAAGCTGAAATAATGACTGAGTCAGAAATTAAGGCAACAGCAATTCATTGACTGGTCCCCATACATCAAGCACATTGATGTCCCTCGTCACAGCAGTGCTGACCCTTACTACTTCATTTTTTAACCACATTCATATGTACCTAGATAACATAGCATCCAGAGCCAGTAGATGTATCTACATCCTGAAGGCACCGAATTTTAGCATACAACTCAGTAATGCCTAGTCACTCTGGAGGGCTGTCAATATGACCACTGTCTCGTTTGAAAGCATTTCCAAAGAGGCTCGCACTCCCGTGCTGTTGGCTTCATTCCCACTCCAAGCCGAAGTGAGGGCTAATGTACTTCCTGTCTCTACAGGCTTGCCTTTTACAGACATTTCATATAAATGGAATTTCACAATCTGTGCTTTTTAAAAATGTACTTAGCCTGATATGTTTTGAGGTTCATCTCCATTGCAGGATGGATGCGCACTTGGATTATTTCTACTTTTTGGCTCTTCTAAATCATGCTGCCATGAACATTCATGCACACATCTCTGTACAGACACATATTTTCATTTATCTTGGATGGATATTCAGGAAAGTCATTGCTGGGTGATCTAGTAAATTTACATGTTCATTTTCAAATAACTGACAGATTGTTTTCCACGGTGGCTGCACCTTTTTGTGTTCCCATGAGCAATGAATGAGGGTTCCAATTTCTCCTCAGCTTCTCCAACACTCATTCTTGACTTATATTTTTTTCACTTTATTTTTTTTTAAGATTTTTATCTACTTATTTGACAGAGAGAAAGAGAGCACAAGCTGGGGAGCAGAAGGAAGAGAGAGAAGCAGACTCCTCTCTGAGCAGAGAGCCCAATGTGGGGCTTGATCCCAGAAACCAGGATCATGACCTGAGAAGACAGACGCTTCATCCACTGAGCCACCCAGGTGCCCCTGTCTTTTTTGCTGTGGTCATCCTTGTAATTATGAAGTGACATCTCATTGTGGTTTTTATTTTCATTTCTCTGATGAGAATTCTGCCTTGGGCTCGTTGGCCATTCTATATACATATGCGTTGATGAAATGTCTATTCAAATTTTTAGCTTATATTTTACTGCCTTTTTGTCTTGTTGGCAAAAAGGCAGTAAAATGTGTTTTAATTGGGATGCCTGGGTGGCTCAGTTGGTTGGACGACTGCCTTCGGCTCAGGTCATGATCCCGGAGTCCCAGGATCGAATCCCACATCAGGCTCCCAGCTCCATGGGGAGTCTGCTTCTCCCTCTGACCTTCTCTGCGCTCATACTCTCTCTCACTGTCTCTCTCTCTCTCAAATAAATAAATAAAATCTTTAAAAAAATGTGTTTTAATTAGTCAATTCGTTGACTAATTGAGCTGCAAGCTTTTAGAATCTATTTGGGATGCAAGTAATTTATCATAATATGTTTTCAACATTTTTTCTTCCCATCTAGGACTTGATTTTCACTTATTAATGGTGTTCTTGAAGTTCAAAATTTTTTCATTTTTATGAATGCGAATTTGTCTTTAATCACATGTGTTCTTGGGGTTGTAGTAAGACTGTCTAACCTTAGTCCCTATTCTGCTGAAAGTGGAAACTGAAGTTTCATGTGGCCCAGGAGATGCTCAAGGGCACACATGTGTTCACAGGCAGGAAGTTGTCCCTATGCCATCTCTCCTCTGTGCTCACTGCTACCAGGATTCAATTCCTGGGAGCCCAGATGGGGGACGTCTGACCCTGCGCCTGCGATTTCCCCAGTGGTGGACATATTTTGAGTGACCCAAGCCCAGGAAGAAGGAACAGACCTGTCTTTTCAGAAAACACCTCAAGCTTCTTCTGTACCATGTGAAATAAATGTTTTGTGAGCAAATACATCCTATAAGAAAGTTTCTGATGATCCCTTCATCACCCTAAAGTAAAATGAACAATGCTCTTCTCTGATTTTAAGATACAAAAAGTATAAATGTAAGTTAAAAAATTGGCCTTTAAACCTTTTTTTTTTTTTTTAAATCTATATAAACAAACTCTAGGAGTGCCTGGCTCAGTCAGTTGAGCACTGGGCTCTTGATTTTGGCTCAGGTCAAGATCTCAGGGTCATGAGATGGAGTCCCTCGCCAGACTCTGTGTGGGGATGGACTCTGCTTCTCTATCTCTCTCTCTGCCCTTCCCCCAACTCACAAGTCTCTCTCTCTCTCTCTCTAAAATAAATAAATAAATCTTTAAAACTTTTCTATAGGAAAACCAGGGGACCAACTGTTAAGTTTAAAGTAATCAAAAATTTCAACTGCATTACCCAAATTATTATAATGTGCCAATAATTAAGGTCAGTCACAGTGTATGTTGGTTTAATGTTAAAACTAACTAAAGAGACTTTACGAAGAATACGTGGAGGAGACTAGCTCATGTTGTGAATTTAGGAAGCATTTCAAATATGTCCTTGTGGAAGGCGGCCTCAAAAGTGACCCCAATGACCCCTACCTGCTTGTATACCCACCCCCTGAAATCCCCCCACGTCTTGGACATGGGCTAGGCTGAATGACCTGCTTCTAACAAATACACAGCAGAAGCACACACACAGCACTCACAGCACTGCCAAGGTAGGTGACAACATTATGTCAGCATGCCCCTGGCCCTCCCTCTCTTGAGCACTTGCTCTGGAAGAAGCCAGTGGCCATGTTGTGAGCTGCCCCACTGATATGCCACGTAGTAAGGCCCTGGTGTCTCTGGCACACAGCCAGAAAGCACCTGGGGCCAAGGAGTGCCAATCTCCAGTCCTGGGACTGATCAGGTCTCTAAAGGGATCCTCATATTTGAACCAACAGGAAAAAGTCCTATCCTTTAAGTCTGTATGACTTTTGGATAAACCACATATTCAAATTAAGTGGAGTTCAATCAGACCAGGAGCGGGCGAGAGGACTTTAAGTATTGCATCATGATCCAAGCACGCTACAGGTAAGGGCTAATGAGAAGTGCTTTCAGCAGCAGCTGTCACTCCACCAACCTCTGGGGGTGTGGGTGAGCTCGGATTCTGCCACGAGGACATCACACTCAAGGCAACACCTGGCATCTTAATTATTGAAGGGCTGCACAAGGATCTCTCGTTCATGCAAACTGCACGCTTGTAATTCTTGACAACCGACGGTTAGAGGTAAGGGGTTCATTTATATTCTCTTGACCAGCAGTTGTGTAGATGAGGGCACAACTTAAGATCGAGCAATTAGAGGGAGTGAGATTTCTTCTAACTTATCTCTCTTCAGTTATGTTATCAGGAATGATTCTAATGACTCCATGTGACTAGCATCATAGTAACAAAGATGGAAATATATAAGGCATCTTATAAAGCAGCGCTTCTCAAAGCACGGCATCTTTTCTTAGAAAACCAAGTGCCCTGTCTCCACCCCCAAACTACTGGACCAGTAGAGGAAAAAGTCCCCATTGTTTTCAAGAATGACGTTTGGTTACCAGGACATCATCAGGATAGATCAGGGTGCTGACTGAGAGGCCAGTTTCAAAGGGAAGAATTCTGTCTTTGTAGTATTAACACTGAGGTCATGCATCTAGCAAAACAAAAACACTCCAGTAAACCAGGTTTTTAAAATAGCTTCTTTTTACATCATTATGAAAGATTTTCTGAAAGAAGTGGAAGGAGTTTGGATGGGACATTTATGACTCATGTATTTTTGTTTTGTTTTATTTTGTTTTGTTTTGTTTTACAGTGGGTTCAATACCACTCAGAGCACACTGGTTCTCTACGACCAGGCAGGTCCAGGAACAGCCTTCCCTGGCTCCTCTTGAGAAATGTGGTATTGTCGGAGTCTTGCCAGTGTCCAGATTGTAGAAGAGCTGAGGTGAAGGGCGTGAGGCTGAGGGCTGGTCCACCCATTCCTTGGGTTCAAGGATGAGAAGGGCAGATCCTGTGTGAAGGGCTGTGGGCACAGGGGCCGTTCTGATGGATCAGGACTTGAAGGAGCTCAAATGAGAAGTTCTCAGAAGAAGGGAAGGATTAAAACAAATTTTCCCTTCTTCCCCCAATGAAGATGTGTGTCTCTCTTCTTATTTCTTCATGTTTCTGAAAAGATTTTGAGTTGTTTTTCATTTCTGCTGCAAAGGCAAATTTTCTGTCAAATAAAAATGTGAACTGAGAAAATTAATAACTAAGAGAAAAGGGGTGAGGTGGGAAGAGGTCTGCACAGAATGACCTGCAGGCTCAGGCTGACCTGCTGTTTTACTATCTCACAATTCAGTCCTGAGGGAGGTTCTGGGGCCTCGGAGGCATTTTGCTGTCTTCTCCAACTGCAGACAACTTTCATCATCTTTCCCTTCTTCTACGTACTTCAGTCCTCCCCGTATTATGGTCAGAGACATTCCCATTTCTAGATTTCTAGAGTGGAGTCATATGATTGTTTCCTTTTACTCATGCCCTTTATTCAGCTGTCCTGTTTGCCCTTAACTCCCCATGGCCTGACCCCTACAGAAGCCGAGACCATGGAGGATGACATCAGGAGGAGCTTGATGAGGACCAGGCCTAGGAAATACCACCGGATCAAAGGAGGAGGTTTTGGGTAACACCTCAGAGAGGAACCCCTGGAAAGGGCCATGAGGAGGGGGAGTATCAAAGCCCTGTAAGATACTATCACTCTGGCTATTCAACATGAATATCTACAATCACCATAATTGGGTTATGAAAAAGGAGCATATTATACAAACACATATAGAGAATTGTTTTACTGCATTTCTACTATACGTATAAAAATTCTATTTAAAATTCTATGAGCACAATTATATATTTTAATTTTCTTTTCAGTAATGTGTATTTTAGCTCCTTAAAAGTACTTTTTCTAGGGGCACCTGGGTGGCTCAGTTGGTTAAGCATCTGACTTTTGGTTTCCGCTCAGGTCATGATCTCATGGTCGTGGGATTGTGCCCCGAGTCGGTCTCTGTGCTCAGAGGGGTCTGCTTGAATGTTCTCTCTCCTTCTCCCTCTGCCACTCCAGCTCATGCTCTCTCTCTCTCTCTCTCTCTCTCTTTCAAATAAAAAAATCTTAAAACCAAATGAAACCGAATAAAACAAAACCTTTTCTGGCTACTGTACACATGCCCCAAGGTTGTTAACCCAGAGAGCCACTGGCCTAAAGCCACACATGTTTGGTCTGATGCACCACTGCCTTTCAGCTCTTGTGGACTCCATTCTCCCATCTATTTTTCAGGGTCACAGATTCTAAGAGGCTTTGCCACAACATCCCAGGGTCCCAGAGTAGCCACATCACAGCATGACATCCATATGTATGGAGACAACCACAGTCCAACTCCAGAAAAAAGAGTCACAGGGCATGTATCAAGGAAGAAATAGAATTTTATGTTTGCATTTTAAGTTTAGGAACCATCAGAAGTACTTGTATTGGCACTGGCTTGTTGTCAACAGAGTAACAGGGAGACAGCAGAGAAACCCTATTTCAAAAGCTAAAAATCTCACTAAATCCTTAAGATGTTATGAAATAAAGCTTTGATTCTGGTACACAAAGCAGGCCCTGGAATTTTTCCTGTGCCCTGCATAATACTTTCTAGCAGATAGGGCTTACTTTTTGGTGTTGTTATTAGTTACGTTCCTTTTCCCTAGTTTTTGGTTGACTTTATTATTTTGCTTTATTTTTAAAGCTTACAAAATGAAGGGTGTAAGCTATGCAGAAGATGTAAGGGATAAAAATAAAGAAACACCCATGCATAACTCCTCTGCCTAAGACAGAAAACTCAGCCATGTCTTCGCAGACCTTTATTGGTCCATCTCTACTCCCATCCTGTTGGTTATCCCCATTGTTCCTCCTCATAGTTTACTTGATGGGAATATACGGCTGAAGAAAATATCACTTTGAGTTGCATACTTTGAAATTTAAATAGAGGGAACCATATACTGTGTGTATTCTTTGACTTGCTTTCTGGCTCAGAATCATGTTGATAATATTAAATCTCATAAACTTTCATTGTGGTCTATGGTCATTGCTTTATTATATCTCATCATAAAATTATATTAAGCAAATGCATCCATTCTAGTTGATTGGATTGGGTCTTTCCCCCATTTTTCATATTACAGTGAAAACAGCTATGCATCTTCTCAGGATCTTGGAGACGGGGCTGAAATTTATTTAGAGAATATACAATAGGAATGGCTGAGTCCAAAATTTGACACATCTTCACATCTACGAAGCTTCAACAAACTGTTTTCTGAGATGGCTGTGTCCTCATGAGCAGTTAAAAGGCTCTGGAAGTCCATGTTGCTATGTAGAGTTGATAGTGTTGCTTTTTTTAATTGTGTCCAACTTGGTGGTTGGGAAATGGGATCTATGTTTTAATCTTCATTTCCTTCATTACTAAGGCAGCAAATAAAGAAAAATAATTTTTTAAGTATTTTATTTATTCATTTGACACACTGAGAGAGAGAGAGAGAGAGATCACAAGCAGGTAGAGAGACAGAGAGAGGGGGAAGCAGGCTCCCCGCTAAGCAGAGAGCCCAATGTGGGGCTCAATCCCAGGACCCTGGGATCATGACCCGAGCTGAAGGCAGAGGCTTTAACCCACTGAGCCACCCAGGCACCCCTAAAGAAAAATAATTTCATTTAGACAAACCAAGAAGGAAAAATGGGAGGGGGCTACCTCGGATGAAGGATCAAATTGGGTGTCTCCTGTGCAGAGTCATCTATGTAGACATGAGAGACGAGATGGGCTGTGCCAGGTAACCAGCCGTGGGCAGGGGGCTGCAGACAGAGGGAGTGGTTTCTAGCAGTTCCAAGAGGCAAAACCCTCTTTCCTTTTAAGTGCTGTAAGTATTCTTAGCTGGTAAATAAGAGACCTTGCCAGACAGTTTTCATCTAGATTAAGAGACTAGGGAGAAAAGGGAGAATGTAGGGAGACATACTTTGTGCCTATTTATTCTCTTAACTGGGGTGAATTACTTTGCACTGTAAGAAAAGGAAAATCACACATAAAAACAAATTTTTAAAATCCTTGAGAAGAATTAATCTGGCATGAATCATGCAATGTTTTAAGCTTAAAAGAATCATTAAGAGCTTTCTAGATTTGGAGAAATATATACATATATATAGTCGGTCATATTTTAGATCTACATGACTTGCCTGTGTTAAATCTAGATGAAGCATTTCTAGCCCATTGGAGATGCTCCTTCTTGTTCCCAAGTTCCATTATATGTAGCTGCAATGGGTCATTCCCTATCACTTGAATGTTGAGTCGAACTGAGTGTCACCATTCACTCCTGGAAAAGGACCCACCTTTAATTATCAGTGGAGTCCAGAAGAGCCCAATGGGGAACCTTTCTAGTTTTTCTTAGTCACTTTGCATTCTCTTGGGAACAGATGCCGGGATGGAACCAGTCATATGAGTGATTTGCCAGGGAGATGCCTGTGGAGAATGAGGAAGCAGGAGTAAGCGTGGAAAGCGTTCCTATTTCGATGCAGGTCTGATGACCGAGGAGACAGGATGAGGCAGGATTGGACAAGAAGAGCTTCGGACTTGACTGCAGTTCAGAGACAGCTTCAGCCAGGCTGATGCGGAGTCTGGAGTAAAGGCACCCTCCAGAGAGACCCCACATGAGGCCAGGAGAGCCCTGCTCCACCATCCAGTCATTGGCTGAGAGAAGCCTTGGGAGAATATGGACCCAGGATGGAGGTGAGTGGGGACCCAGAAGTCCCAGAGGTACCTAGGCTGGAGGCTGTCACTTTCCCATGCCTCTCACAACAGGTTCTTTTGAAAGGGAGAGCCGAAAAACGTATCTCCATAACTGCCTCACTAAGAAATATAAACCTATTAAACTCCCCATACAAAGAAGCTCACAGTCTTTAACGTCTGCATAACAATGAAATATCATGAATGCATCGGGCTCCTAAACTACATGTGGGCCTACCAGTTATGACATCCAAGAGCATCTCACTGGTGTTCCTAATGACATCGAAATGAAATGAGGGTTATTTGCCTGGTTCAAGGGATTATTTTTTAGAACTTTGTGTTGTTTGCAAACAAATTAAGAAAGACATTTTTTAAATTTACAAATTAAACTGATGTAGAGACATCTGTTAGTACCCTATAGCTTCAGTTCTCTATTTGTCTGTAAGCACAGTGATTCCCTTTCATGTTCCTATCCTCAGCACTGAGTTGGTTTGCTCTAAGTAGATTTTCTTCTGCATGAGCACGTACTCATTATTTATTTGGACTTCACATAAAATGGTTGCTATCCTTGACCCAGTGGTCCCAAACCACTCACATGGGTCTAGAATGTTCTGTTCCTAGGGATGCTGTCATATGATTGCAGAAGCCAGGCCTCCTGCATTGTTCATTCATTATGTGACATTCAGATTTCTCAGACTCATCTGCTTCATTATCTTATTCCTACTAACCACACAACCCATCAAAGCAGAAGAACACAAAAATTGGATTCAGACAAAAGAGGCCCAGCTTAACCAAGAGACTGGTTCTTCCTCCTCCCTTTGTTTGCAATGTTCAGTGTATCTACTTTACAATGGGAAAGGAGTGGAATGGCTCACTTACACAGAGTAGGAGTTAGTGGAGAAGAATCATTAAATAGTGAGAGGAAGGGTAACCTTGTGTTAGGTTGGCCATCTGTGTGGGAGAGGAGAATTATGAATCCCTACAGGAGATTTGTCTAACAGAGGCCATGCAGTTGGGAAGAGCAGAGAGCCCTAGAATGACATGCATCTGTGATGCCCACCACGTGACATGCCTTCCCTCAAACCTCTTTATGTCTTATTAGAACCTCTTACTACTCAGCATGGTTGCCTGCTTAGTCCCATGACCACCATAAAACTTCTGGAAAGATAATAACTTTCCAGTTGGAACATAAGTATTGTTAGCTCCCCCAATGGCCCCCTTCCAGGTCCATGACTCATGGTTTGCTACCTTTGTCCTGAATGGCTCTCACTGATAACTTGATCTACCTTTGCTCCTGTCAAGGCCACTCAGCACCCTTTAATAGAAACAAAGAATGTTCAATGACAGTTGCAAAAAGACCAACTAAAAATAGAACCCAAGTCACTATTAGAAGGCTAAATAATTAACTAAATAATTAGCTACTTTCAAAATCAAAGTCGACCCCCCAAAGCCAAGGAAACTCCCTGACTGACAAATGCACTAAGACAGCCACTTTCCAAGGAGACTCCTCCTCCACCACCACACACTGTCCCCTGCTCAATCTTCTGTAGAAACAGAAACTTAATGGACACAACACACTGCAGCTGCTAACACCTGAGGCTGAGAAGCTCCTTGGAAGGATGAGGCAGGAGGCTTCACCACTCAGATGGGTTTTGGAGACACCCAAATTGGCCACTGGGTCTCTTCTTGGTCTTTCGCCCAAAATTTAGCCCACAGCCTTCATAAAATTACATGTTAGACCAAAGGAAATCTCAAAGATCTTCTCCACAAATATTGGTGGTAATGGTAATAACTAGCTCTTCTGCACAACCAGAAATAGGCACCATGTGTTCTCATTTATGGACTTTTGTCTGATGCATGTAGAAGTTTTAGAATTAAAGCTCTTTATTTATACCTGTCTGGATGTTTTTGTGTCTACACATATGTAATAGTTTCCTGCCTTTGGATGGTATTACAAAATTACACCATAAATTTCTTAAAAGAACTTTTATTTTAATTGCTGCAATGATAAATAAACACATACAGATTGAACAGTTCTAAAATTCCCAGAAATTTGGGAAATTTAACTTTTAACACTTTCACATGCTTTAAAAATATTCTTATACAAACTGACTCAATGATTTTCAAAATTCAAGTTTCCATAATTTGGGTAGGTCTTTAGCAATCAGGACTAGTTTGATATTGCCGGTTGAAACACTGGCATTTCTAGCATCATACATTTCTATTCTATTTGGGTACATTCTTCCCAAAATTACAAAGGTTTTCTGATTAAATAAACCCGCCTGTGGCTACAGCTGTTTCAGACTATCAAAAATGCAAATTTTTCCTTAACCAAATTGAACCTTCTTCTGACCAACCTTATTTCAACAGTACTTACGATTTGTAGTATAAAAATAGTTTCCAAGCTCTTTACATAACCTAAAACCTTAAAGTTATGCTAACCTGAGTTAATGGTTTTCTTTAGATACCTAGGTCACTTATAAAGAAGAGAAAATACTGAAACTTAATTACTAAACTTAATTAATTCTATATGCTTTTTGTCTCTAATTTTTACATGGTACAGACTGGGATAAGATTTCAGAATTGCATTCAGGCCAGGTTATTTCTCCTGGAGAGCACACTTCTATTCTATAGAAAGATCTGGACATATTTCTAAATAATTCCTATGCCCCAACTACCTCCTCCTCTCATCCACCCCCCTCCAAAGCCACAAAGGCACCTTTCTCCATCCTTACCATGAGAACCTACAGGGCTTCTGATGGAGAAGGCCCCAAAATGGTGGCCCCCAGGATTTTCCCAATGAGTCACAACCAGCCTCCAGCCATTTGTGAAAAGTATCATTTAAATCTCCCCACGTGTCTGTGGCTTCAATGTGCTTGCTATGGGCCTCAGGAGGCAGTCACAGGTTCAGTTCCTGTCTCTCTGGATATGCCTGCCTCTCTAAATTTCAGGGTGGCAGCTAGTCTTGAAGCCTTGGTTCTCTGAGGAGCCCAAGAAAATCTACTGATCTCCAGTTTGTCCTGATTTTTCTTCCTGTAAGGCTAAAAGTGATGACTTCTGGAAGTTGCTTCTCTTGCTGCCAACATGTTATACAACCATGTTATGTCTGTAATACTGAGCAGTGAACATCGGTACCACTGTTAACTACAGATTTTATTCTGATTTCACCAGTGTCTTCCATTAGTGTCCTTTGTCTCTCTCAAAATCCAAATAAGGATAACACATAGAATTTAGTTATGTGTCAGCTTAGTCTCCTCAATCTGTGATACTCCCATAGCCCTTTCTTTCTTTTTTTTTTTTTTCCAAGACTTTTTCACATTTGAAGTTCTCTCATTTTGGATTTTTCTGATATTTTCTATTAATTAGGCTGGAGTTATGTTTGGGGGGAAGTATAGCACAAAGGTGAGTCCCCTTTTTATGCATCATATCAGGATGTACATGACAGAAGCTTGACTAATAACTGGGGATGGAGCTTGATCACAGGGTTTAGATGGCACCTACCAGATTTCTCTGCTGAAAAGTTACACTTTTTCCCCTCAAATCTCTATCAGCTAGAAGCCAATCACTAAATTCAGTGCACACTCAAGGGGAAGGGAATTAAACTCTACCTCTTGGTAGCAGGAATATCTGTATCTATATCATGAATAATTTTTCTGTTATTTATTTTTTCATATGGACTCATGGACATTTATTTTATTCTTTGGAATTTGATCCAACATATGCTTGCTTGTGTCATTGCTCAATTTGTTAAAATTTCCTGGTTTCACCTTTGAGCTTATAACTTCTTCAGTCTGTGTCTGCCCTGAATAATGCTGTATTCTTACTTCTCCCAGTGAGTGCCTGTCACTCTCTAGTTTTCAGGTTGCTTCTTCTTCCTGTGACATCAGTTCTCTGCTGGGTTCACAAAAAGTAACTCATTTCCAACAATGCTCTTTCCAGCTCTCTATGTCTCTGAAATCATTTATTAGACTGATATCTGATAAATCATGATCCAAGAGCTCGCATGAAAATAATGGATGTATAATTACAATATGAGTTCTGAATCACTGGTTCTGTGTGCTCTGAAATTTTCTGATCCAGGCTGGTGCCATTAGAGAAGATAAAAATAGATTATTTCTTCGTGTCACTTCAGTTCCCTCCCTTCACATCACTCCCATCTGTCCCTCACCTACAGAACCCATTAGACACATAAGGCCCATGACTTGGCTTGTTCTATATCAATACTATCAATCATGCTCTTTGGCTTTACAGCAATAGACTCACTCCTGACTTTGCCCTCAGGAGAGAATACAGTAAATTATCAAAAAGAGAAGGTTTACATTACTCTCATAAAGTGTAGTTAACAAGCAGGGAGGACGTTCATACAACACCCCCATCAATCAGTACCTGTGCTGAGACATAACAGTAAATGTCAGTGGTAATAATAATAATAATAACAATTGAATAAATAAAGGCTTTTAAAATGGGTACACCTCTGAGAATTTTAGAAAAAAAATGCAACATGAATTTAGGACTCAGAGAGTTTAAAGGTCAGAACAGGTCAGGAAGAGTAAAACTAATACCATTTCATAGATTTGAGCAATTACTTTAGGAAAAATTCATTACATAATACATCTGTTAGATGCTGAGGAAGTAGTATAAAAAGGGACTATCTCATCTGATAAAACACTATCAAAATGTATTCTGGAAAGGGATTCAATATGGCAGCAAAGGAAGATCCTGAAGTGATCTCCCATAAACATAAACACATCAAATCTACAGCTACATATGGATCATTCCCCTGTGAAAAAGATCTGAAATCTGGATGACAATCAACGGATAAAAGAATGTCATTGAGACAGGTAAGAGAGGCAGAGATTTGGCCTTCACAAAAAACTCAGGCCCCAGAGCCCAGCACGAAATAGGGAGGGGTCTCACCAGTCTGGTGCTTCCTCTGGAAAAGTGAGGAGTTGGTGCCTCATATCAGGCATTCCAACCCTTGGGATCTGCACCAGAGAGATGAGTTCCCCAGAGATGCCTGGCTTAGAAAACCAAGGAAGATAAGGGATCCAAAGTACTATAGGAAACTGAGGTTCTCTTTCTAAAGAGATCATGTTTGGTCTCACTCATCCTGGGATCCTACTCAAAAGCACCACTTTTTTTTTTTTTTTCGATGTGGAAAAATTATTTTTTTATTTCTTTTCAATGTAACAGTATTCATTGTTTTTGCACCACACCCAGTGCTCCAGGCAATACGTGCCTTCCCTAATACCCATCACCTGGTTTCCCCAACCTCACACCCCCCACCCCTTCACAACCCTCAGGTAGTTTTTCAGAGTCCATAGTCTCTCATGGTTCACCTCCCCTTTTAAAGTGTCTAGACTCTATGGCAAGAAAATTCATTTGTTCATCTGAGGGTATCTGCCCGAGGGGCAGGGAAGAGTCAGGGGTCTCTCTGGAGACAAAGGCTCTGGCAGACACCATTTGTGTGTTCTCCACCTACCCTGTTAGGCAAGGTAGGCACATTGTGACACAGCACATTCCTGTTGCCTCACAAGAAGGGCTCGCAGTCCCAGCATGGTCCCACCGCCTTGCTGAGGCTAGAGAGAGTGGGTGGTAGCAGCAATTCTTCACTCCCGCAAGGGAAGACTAGTGTGAAAAATCATGGCATTTCCCTGCCCCCAATCTCGGGACTGGGATAGGGCAGCACAGCTAAAATTGATGAGTACATGCAGTCAAGGCATGTTCCTGTTCTCGTTCTGAAGCCAGAGGGCATGCCTTGTCCCCTGCACATACCAGCTTCCCTGCTAAAGCCAGTAGGCATATGAAAACCGCACAGGGGATGCCCCTTATTTGTTTGGCTCTGGTGGCCAAGGGGGCTGGCATTCCTGAGCTCCAGGGAACTATAACAAATGCAAAGACACTTCTTGGCAGACCAGTACCCCCAGGACACTGCATAGACAGCAGGCTGATACACAACCCCTGTCTTTCCGTGAATAAAGCCTTTTTACTTACCCTGGAGCTTCAACCTGAGGGACAAGCTTCATGTCTCCCAGACATCTAGAGGCTACAGAGGTGCTCCCAGGGAATGTAAGCAGAAAGAAACCATCCTTGCTCATCCCTTTTGCCTCAATACAGCTCTACCAAACATCCCAGAAAGGAGCTTATACACTTATCTAGAGCCCTGATTTTTGAAACTGTCACCAGGGACACCTCCATATCTCCCAATCTGGAGTCCAACTGGGATTGAAATTGCCACCTTACAAGACTATATATACTTGCACACTTTAAAAGCTTCTGCCTGAGTGTCTGACTTCCAATCAGCCTAAAACAAAGTGTTAGATTAGATTCCTTTCCTTGGAACACTGACAGGTCTTGGGGACAGATCAGAAATAAATCAGGCTATTCAGACAATCACAAAGGTTAGGAGACAACTAAGAACCAGGACAAGGGTAAGGGAGAAAGTTTGTCTCCCACACATGGCAACTTTTCATCACTGGAAGAAGTAGTTGTTTTGCCAAATATATAGAAACACAGGAAGTCAAGCAAAATGAGGAAATAAAAATACGTTCCAAATAAGAGAATAAGACAAAACTTCAGAAAAACGTTAATGACATTTAGATAAGTAACCTACATGTAATGAACTCAATCTGATAGTCATAAAGATGCCCGTGGAACTCGGGGGAAGAATGGAGGAGCACAGGGAGAACTTCACCAGTAACAGGAAGTGTGCGAAAGAACCAGAGGTGACAGGAATGACGAATACAATAATTAAACCGAAAACTACACTAAAGGTTTTCAGCCTGAGACTGGATGAAACAGAAGATAGAGTCTCTGAGGTGGAACACAAAGCTGCCCAAACAGAGCAACAAAAAGAAAAATGAATTCAAAACGTTAAAGATAACTTAAGAAACTTAATGTGACATCAAGCAGCATAACACTCAAAAAGGTCCTAAAGGGTGAGGAGAATCAGAAAGGTGCAGAAAACTTATTTGAAAAAATCATGGGTGAAAACTTTCCTAACCTGAGGAAGAAAACACCACACTGGGATATTCAAATCAGAAAAAGAAACAAATAAGAAACACCTCAAAGACCCCAACACCAAGCCACATTATAATTTGAATGTCAAAAATTAATGATAAAAAGCAGCAGCAGAACACCTGTTTATTATGTGCAGGGAAGTGTACCCAGTAGGCTACCAGCAGATTATTCAGCACACGTTTCACAGGCCAGAAGAGAGCAGTGTGATGTGTTCAGAGTACTGAGGGAGGCACCTCAGTGGCACAATTGTTTAAGAGTCCAACTTTTGGTTTCTGCTCAGGTCATGATCTCAGGGTTGTGGGATCGAGCCCCACCTTGGGCTCCCTGCTCGGTCTGCTTCAGTTTCTCTCTCTTTCATCCCTCTTCCAAACAAATTGTTAGTGTCCATGATCAAAGCAACGAGGCTGATGCAAAGTGAAAGTCAAGCATAGTTTTATTTCGTGCCAAGCATCGAAAACCAAACCGACTGGTAGGGGCCATGTCTTACAAAGAGGTGATGACGACGACCCTAATGAAGCCACTCCCTAGACAAGGCCATTCTCTGGACAAGGATGCTCCCCAGACAATGACCCTGATGAGGCCGATAACTACCCCAACGACTACCCCCAACGTCTACTACTACTCCCACCCGTCCAGCCTCACAAACCAACCTTTAAAGAGGCGGTTGAGCCCAGCCCACACACAGGTGGCCAATGAGATTGCAACACACAGGGAAAGCTGCACAGTCATGCTCGGTCAGCAATATGGGTGACCAGTTTAATTTCAACTGACCACAGTAAATATATGAACACCCCACTGATTGGATGTCTCCATCTGGTCTGGCCCACCCCTATATCCGGGGGTTGCAAGTAAGTTCCTCTGGCAAATGAGACCCTCAAACAGGCCCTCACATTCCCCCCCCTTTCCTTGGAAATTAGTCAAATCCTTGACTTTTTAGCCAGTTCTATGTTCTCCTGTTGTAAGGGCTTATATTGAGCTTGTAAGACTAACATTTTTTTTTAAGATTTTATTTATTTATTTGTCAGAGAGAGAGAGGAGCGAGAGTGAGCACAGGCAGACAGAGTGACAGGTAGAGGCAGAGGGAGAAGCAGGCTCCCTGCCAAGCAAGGAGCCCGATGTGGGACTCGATCCCAGGACGCTGGGATCATGACCTGGGCTGAAGGCAGCTGCTTAACCAACTGAGCCACCCAGGCGTCCTGTAAGACTAACATTTTATCGCTCTAATTTTCTTTTGTACAAATGACATTAGGGCATTTACAATGCAGGGGCCAAAAGCAACAGTAGTGCACAGTCGGCTGATGAGTTAGCCATTTACCGCTTTGTATGACCTTTTGCATTTTTCTTAATTCCATTCATCTAATTTCCTGCCTATACTTTACATAAACAGGTTACAATAGGAGCAACAATAAACTCACAAGTTTTTTAGTCTTAGCTTTAGTCCATGGTCAGCAGGGTCCGTGGGCTGCGGCTTCCATCTCTGGGGGGCGTCCTCGTCCTCATCTCATTTGACATGATCCGCGTGAATCCAGGCCCTAATGCCTTCTACTTTTACTGACATGGGGGTGGTCAGGATGACAGTAAATGGTCCCTTCCAGTGAGGCTCTAAGTTTCCCACTTGATAGCGACATATCCAAACCAAGTCCTTGGGTTGGTAAGGATGTGGTTCCACCTCTGTCTCTGACCCAGTGTGGGCAGTCCGGATCCCTGTGTGGGCTTTTTTAAAAATAGACTGTAATGCCTGCAGTGACTGGAGTACAGAATTATCAGTCATTTTTGCTAGGGCAACCTCTTGTAGCCAAGGACAGAGCGGGGGGGGGGGGGGCGGTCTCCTGAACATTGTTTCAAGTGGGGTCACCTTGTTTAAATAGGGTGTACATCTTGCCTTGAGGAGGGTGAAAGGAAGGAGATCAACCGATCCACCACCAGACTCCAGAATTAGTTTTGTCAAGGTCTCTTTAAGAGTCCGGTTCATTCTCTCTACTTGCCCGGAACTCTGGGGCCAATAGGCACAATGTAGTTTCCAATTAGTGCCAATGGCCTTGGCCGATCCCTGTGAGACTGAACTCACAAATGCAGGGCCATTGTCTGACCCGATTGCAAGAGGCAGCCCAAACCTAGGAATTATTTCTTCTAGTAGCTTTTTGGCTATCACTCTTGCCATCTCATGTTTGACAGAAAAAGCCTCTACCCAGCCTGAAAAGGTATCTACAAAAACTAACATATACTTGTGCCCATATTTTCCAGGTTTCATTTCTATAAAATCTATTTCCGGGCGCCTGGGTGGCTCAGTGGGTTAAGCCGCTGCCTTCGGCTCAGGTCATGATCTCAGGGTCCTGGGATCGAGTCCCACATCAGGCTCTCTGCTTGGCAGGGAGCCTGCTTCCTCCTCTCTCTCTCTGCCTGCCTCTCTGCCTACTTGTGATCTCTCTCTGTCAAATAAATAAATAAAATCTTAAAAAAATAATAAAATAAAATCTGTTTCCCAATAAATTCCTGGTTCCTTACCTCTTTCTCTTTTCCCTCTTCCCATTTTAGTTCTTCCCACATAAACTGTCTGGCATTGAGCACATCTATCAACTACATCCTGAACCATACACCCTAATTTAGAAACATGGAACTGCTTGTCTATAAGTTCCTTGAGTTTGCGTATCCCCAAGTGAGTACCCTGATGTATCTGGTCTACTAACTTCTTCTCTAGTCTTCGAAGAAGAATTATTTTTCCTGCTTTAGTCTTAGCCCGATTCCCTTCATAGTCCAATTAAACCCATTTTTGTAAATACTTTAAATCTTCTTCTAAATAGTTTGGTTTTTCTGGTAGGGCTGGAGCCGGGAGTGTAGCCAGTTCTTGTACTGTTCCTCAGGCTCCTTGCTTTGCAGTTTGATCTGCTAATTGGTTTCCTTTTGAAATCAGATCAGTCCCCTTTTGGTGACCTGGGTAATGCATAATGGCCACCTCTTTTGGGTCCCAAATAGCCTAGAGGAGAGCCAATACTTCTCCTCTGTTTTTAATTCCTTATCATGCTGCTGTTAATAGGCCCCTTTCTTTATAAATAGCCACATGTATATGGAGAGTAGCAAAAGCATACCTGCTGTCCATATAGATGTTGGCGGTTTTACCTTAGGCTATCTGCAGTGCTTTGGTGAATGCAATCAGCTCCACTTTTTGCACCGATGTTCCGTGTGGCAGGGCTGCTGTCCAGAGTTCCTGCTCAAAAGAAACCACCAAAGCCCCCACATACCTCTTTCTATTGACCATGTAGCTACTCCCATCTGTGAACAGAGTCATCTCGGCATCTGGGAGGGAAATGTCTCTGAGATCCGGCCTTATTCCTGTGACTTGGGTTAGGACCTCCCCACAGTCGTGTAGGTGATCAGCCAGCTCCTCTGGCAGCAGCGTGGCTGGATTTAGCACCACTGGGGACTGGAAGGTCACTCTTGGTTCATTAAGGAGGAGGGCCTGATACTCCGTCACTCAGGCGTTTCTCATCCATTGGTCTGGTGGAGCCCAGAGAAAGCCCTTGATAGCGTGTGTGGTGGTTATGATGAGATTTTGACCCAAAGTCAATTTACTTGCACCCTTGACCAAGAGGGCCGTGGCAGCAATTATGTGGAGGCAAGGGGGAACCCAGCTGCTACTGGATCTAGTTTCTTGCTAAGATAGGCTACTGGCCTTTGCCAAGGCCCCAGAGTCCGAGTCAAAACTCCTTTGGCCACCCCTGCTTTTTCATCCACATACAAGTGGAAGGGCTTGGTAACATCTGGGATGACCAATGCTGGGGCACTCAGTAAGGCTGTTTGTAATTCCTGAAATGTTCCTTCGGCCTCAGCTGTCCACTCTTATTATAGCGAGCCCCCCTTTTGCCAGTTTGTAGAGAGGTCAGGCAATCTCTGCTAACCACGGTATCCACAGCCTACAGTAACCCACCATCCCAAGAAACTCCCTCACTCTTCGGGACATGGTGTGGCAGGGGTATCGGGTGATCACCTGTTTCCTGGACTCAGACAGTGAACGCACACCCTCGTGGAGATCAAAGCCTAGATAAGTGGAATGGCTCTGACAGAGCTGTGCTTTCTTTGCTGACACCCGACATGCTTTTTCCTGGAGAGTCTGTAAGAGAGCTCTCGTCCCCCACAAACATGACTCATAGTCCTCAGCGGCTTCTAGCCAAGTTATCAACATACTGTAACCGAGTGACTCCCGGGTTGGAGGTTCTGTACTCACACAAATCCTAGTGTAGAGCCTTGGCAAAAATGGTGGGTGAATTCTTGAATCCTTGGGGAAGTCTTGTCAAGGTGAGCTGGCCTTGGAACCCTTCTTGTGGGTCGGACCACTCAAAAGCAAAAAGGGGCTGAGATTCCCTTGCTAAATATATCCAGAAAAATGGATCCTTGAGATCTAAGATGGTATACACAGTTCTTTCGGGGCCCAGGAGGGAGAGTAGGGTATAGGGGTTAGGCACCATCGGGTGGGTATCTACAACCCGTTAACTTCTCGCAAGTCCTAAACAGGTCGGTACTCCCCAGTCTCAGGCTTTTTGATGGGCAACAAAGGTGTGTTCCATAGAGATTTGCAAAAAAATAGAATCCCATCTCCTCTGATCCCTTCCTTTGCTCCCTGGGGCAGGGGGGACTGCCAAACGCGAACAGCCATAGCCATCGCCTTTAATTGCACCACCACTGGCTGTTGTCCCCTGGCCAAGCCAGGCGGGTTCCCTTCTGCCAAGACCTAGGGAAACTCGACCTGTAGGGTTTGGAGAAGGCTCCCCCCCCCCCCTTTGTCTCCTCTGGTTTTGAGACTGGCTCATAAAGGAGGTATTCATCTACTGCTGCCATAAGCACCTGTACAGTGGGTTGTCTCAAGGTTACAGTCATGTCTCCTTCCAAGAACTGAATGCCAGCTCATAACTTGTGGAGGAGATCTCTTCCCATCAAGTTATATGGGGCATTAGGAAGGGAAAAAAATCAATGTTTAACTACTCCTGAGGCCAAATTTAAAGTCCTTTCTGTTGTTCATTTATGCCTCTCTGTGCCTTTTGCTCCTTGTACCTAGACTTCCTCTCCAGATAGTTTCCCCATAGGTTTAAGTAATGATGAAAATTGGGCTCCTGTGTCCACCAAAAAATCAATTGATTTTCCCTCCACGTCAATTTTTACCTGAGGTTTGGAGAGGGGATTCGAACCATGGCCCCTTCAGTCTCTGGTGGCAAGCATTGCTGTCTTCTTTTGGGGGCACTCCTTGGCCCAATGTCCTTTTTCCTTACAGTAAGCACACTGATCTGAATCTAAGTCTTCCCGCCTGCCTTCTCTGGGCTTAGGCTTTTCCTTCCATTTACTATCCCCTACCTGTCTCCTCCCCTCCTCATGTAATGCCAAAACCTTAACCAGTTTTTTTTGTCTGCTTTTCATCCTCGTGTGCATCCCTGTTGTTAAACACCTTTTCTGCTATTCCCACTAACTCAGTCAGATTCTTCCCTTCAAATCCTTCAACTTTCTGAAGTTTCCTCCTTATATCTTGGGGCTGACTGACTGGCAAATGCAAGATTCACTGCCCTCTGATTTTCGGGTGCCCTAGGGTCAATCTGACTATACATTTTATAGGCTTCAATAAGCCTTTCTAGGAAAGCTCCTGGAGACTCATTCTTACCTTGAGCCACTGTACCAGTTTTAGATAAATTTATGGGTCTCCTTGCAGTTGCACGGAGGCCTGCCAGTAGAGCCTGGTGGTAGAAATGTAAGCTCTCCTTGCCTTCATTGGAGTTTGGATCCCAGTTGGGGGGTTCCCTCAGGCAGTAGTCCTCCATTCAGCAGGGATCGAGGTGAGGTCCCTGCCAAGTATCTCACTTTTCACCTTATGGGTTTCTCGCATGATGCGATCCCTCTCTTCTGCGTTAAAGAGAGCCATAAGGAGCTGTTGAATATCCACCCAGGTAGGTTGGTGGATAAGAAAGACAGTCTCCAAGAGACTAATTAAATCCTGAGGGAGGACATAAAAGGATTTGTGTTGGGCCTTCCAGTTATAGATGTTAGAAGAGGAGAAAGGGATATAGGTTAGGTGGGGGTGCCCTCTCCTGTATGGTAGAGCAAACTCACGGAGAGGCAGCATTGGCGCCAACAGCACTGGTGAGGTAAAGGGAGGCAGAGGGGGATAGAGGAAAGGGGAAAGATCAGGGCGGTCTCTCTGCTTGGTGGTCCCATAGGTGGACCCCAACCGCATATGAGGTGGACTGGTAAGGGCATCTCAGGACTGAGAGTCAAGTTTAGGGGACAGATGGGGACGGGGAATTCCACATCCTCCACATCCGATGGGGGTAGGACGGTCTTCTTCCCTGGTTCCCCTTTATCTGTCTGCTCTGGTTTTGGTCTTTGACCTGCCTTAGAGGGAGAGAGATGGTTTCATTAGCAGGGGAAGGTGGGACTTGAGCCATGACGGTGGCTCTTCTATCAGATATCACCAGGCCACAATGTAAGGTATTTGGTCTCGATGTAGATTGAACACCTCACTCAGGGTAGAATAGATCTGAGCCTAGGCAAACGTTCCTTCCGGCAGCCACCCTGTGGGCCACTCTAACTGGCAGAGTATTTTTAGTGTTCCGGGGAAACCTTGTCACCTGACTGGGTGGCTTTACCTTGAAAATCCTTGAAATGTTCAAGAACAAGACCTAGGGGTTTCACAGGTCCCTTACTCTCCACTTGTCCCATTTCTCCAAATACAACAAACAACACAACAGACAAGAAAAAAACAAGGCAAAGACAACCACAGGCCCAGCAATTCCCATCCAGAGCCCACTGATGGTGGGGACTTTCTTGGTCCCTGACAAACCAGACAATGGACAAAAAAAAAAAAAAAAAAAAAAAAAAAAAGCTAGAGTGAAGACAAAAATAATATGTTTAACTAAAACTACAATAATTAGTTAAAAGATTTATATTTTAAAAAGGTTGTGACATCAAAAACATTAAACATGTGGTTCCCCACAGTATAGAACTTCAACAGTTTACATCAATGGAAAAGTCATCCACACAGAAAGTCAATAAGAAAAACATCAGTCTTAAATGAACCATGTATACTGAGGTGAATGGATAAAGATATCACACAAATCAATACTATTCAGCCATAAAAAATAATGAAATGGTGATGGTTGTGGTAACATGGAGAACCTTGAGAATATTTTGTTAAATAAAATAAGAGAAAGACAAATACCATATAGTCTCACTTGTATGTAGAATTGGGAAAAAAAAAAAAAAGAAACAGATTCATAGATACGGAGAAGAGATTGGTGTCTGCTGAGGGGAGGGACTTGGAGGCCTGGGAGGGCGGAGGGATAGAGCCACAGGGTGGGGCTCCCTCCCCCTCCCTCAGGAGCCCTTTGTGACCAGACACTAGCTCTGTGATGTGGGCCTGGGCCTTGTATCTGCACCTCCACACCCAGGGCTCAGTTGTCTGAGGACAGCAGTGTGGTTGGACGCTAAGTCTCAGAGCTCAGTTGTCTGAGGGCAGCAGTGCGATCAGACATTAATGTCTGCTGAGGGAAGAGATGGAATATTATCTCTTCCCTCAGCAATTCTTTTTTAATGGTTGGCTGAGCTCCAGTCCCATTATCTGGGCAGTTAATGTCATCTTTGCCCTTGTTTGTGGGATAGGGCTCTTTGTATATTTAGTTTCTTATTTCCAGCCTGATCCATCCTCACCACCAGGGAAGAAATACAGGAAGAGCGGGAAGGTAAGGAACCCTCGGACCAGACCCAGCAGAGTATGATTCTATCTTCTTTTCTATTATTCCTTCCACTTTTCTGAGTCACTGGAGAGACTCCTGAAATGGGAAAGAATAGAATGGGTATTCTCAGGAGAGAGCAGACCACCATCCATCCAGGACAAGCCAGACTCAGCAGGGGTTAGAGGGACACGAGGATTTCTCCCTGAAGATCTCGGGCCAGAATCCAGGTGTGGTGGAGGGGTCCAGGGCAGTGTCCCAAACACAGTGACCGGTGGCCAAGGACCAGAGGCTAAAAGCTGCCTCTGTAGCGGAGGTCAGGCCCCTGAGCACTGTGTCACCAGCCACGGTCCAAGGACAGGTATTTCAGGTGAATGTTCCCCCTTCAGGGCTGATTGAGGGCAGTACTGAGCCCAGGAGGTCCCAAGCAGCAGCTAGAGTGGGGCTCTGGCCTTGGAAAGTGGGGTCCTATGTGAAAAAGTCCAGTTGCGCCACCAGGTCTGGTATTGTGTGTGTTTCTTGAGCAGAGGAACAGTGGCAAACTTCTCACATAGGATATCCTTCTGTACATTCTTCAAAGAAGGAAAACTGGAAATATTTGTATCCATTTTGAAAAGGAAATGAGTAAAACTAAAGAAAATCACAATCCGCCCACCCCCTTAGTTAAATATAGGAAGTCACACTACTCATGAGCAGTGAGCACCTGCTGCTGGGCTGGGGGTCCCAGCCTCCCAATGTTCTCTTATCTCAGTACCAAGCAGAGCCACGGAGGAGCATCAACAGAAGCCAGAGAAGCCAGACTCTGAAAGGTGAGTGTCCACCACTCACCCCTGCGTGCCCCAGTTACACTGTGCCCCCTGCTCTGAAACCCGGCCCCACCACCTCCCAAGACACCAGGGCCTGAGCCCATCCCTCAGGAAACAGAGCCCTGGGAGGCAGGTTGGGGGCTCCTGGGAGGGAGATCACAACCCACCCAGAGGCTTCCCAGATTCTGCACCAGAACAAAGCCCTGAGGGGCTGGAAACGGGTGTCGCCCAGCAGGGGCCCCAGGGCCTAGACTAGGGGCAGGACCTCCTTCTTCTACTGTTGACAAGCTGTTCAACTCAGCTCAGATTCCTCTGTAAAGCCATGCAGTCCTTCCTCCCCCAGCAAGGTCATGAGTGAGAAAACACTTTGGAAAAGACAAAGTAATCCCCAAAATGAACCCTGTAATCACCGTGTGGGCACGTGACCTTTGACAGTGCTGTTTGGGGCTTCCAAGTCCAATCCCCCAAAGGTTTCCCCTAAAGGGACATTATACCCAGTCTCCTGTAAGACACCTGGGCCCCCGCCTTCCCCTTGACCCAGTCTCCTGTTTCCAGCTTGCAGAAATTGCCTGCACGAGCTGGAAGAGTTCCGCAGTTTAGTCTCTCTTCTGCAAAGGTAATGAATCTGCCCCCCTTATCACCTGGGTAGGCCTCCCCGAGTCTGTGGTGTGACCCCCAGGGCTGCAGGGAACCGGCCTCTGGGGCTGCTTGCGGGTGCTGGGAGGAGCCATGGGACAGATTGTGACCAAAGCCCCAGGCTGAGGGACAGCAAGAGCATTGTGATGTGGGTGTGGGGCGTGGAGAGCCATGGGGTCCTCTCCCGGCCCCAGGCTGCTGCAGCGACAGCTCACACCTCTTGTCTCCCACAGCCACCTGACAAGGGTCTCTGACCAGGGGGGCTTTCACCAGTCCTTACATCAAGCAGCCCCTGGTCAGGTGTGCCAAGGGGCACCAGCTGGAGCCCATCAGCCATGCAGGGAGCCTGTGGAAGGCGCTCCTCCTGCCGTGGCCTCATCACCTGCTCGTGCTCCACTGACAGGGCCCCCTCGGCCTCTGGCCTCCACCCTGCCAGTGAGACCTCAAGAAGAGCAAACTAACTTTAAAAAAATCCTACCAGACACAGTGAGAAAGAACTTTCTTCCAAGTCATTCCAACTGGGCCTCTCTCATTCCAGCCATCTCAGGCCTTGGCCATGCCAGCTACCCCATTTTTTCCTTTTCCTGGTGGTGGGAAAGTACCAAGTCCTTGTTCTTGCCTGGCACATTACAGCACAAGTGCCAGCAAGAACACGTGTCCTGCCACCCACCAGATGCCTCGTTCTGGGCTGGCCTTGCTAACAGGCAGATAGAGATTCATAACCCTCCATTTGTCAATTCGGATGTCCAGAAGCTCCTTGAACTACTAATCAGCAAAAGGGTAGAACTGAAGAGTTGGAAGGAGAAAGAAAAGGTTGGGTCAGTTTTCAAAAAGTGGTGCCCAGATGACCACGTGAGCTTCTGGGGGACTCTGTGGAAGCTTCTGGGTACTGAGCAGACCACCACCACCCCACCATCCTTCTGGAACATGAAAAACAAAGCAGAGCCACTGGCCCAACCTCAGCCGTTCTCATCTCCCAAGGTCTTGGAAGACCACTTGCAATGGAAACGCAGCCAGCTCTTCTGGGGTCTCCCCTCTCTGCACAGTGAGTCCCTGGTGACCACTGCCTTGTTTTCTACTCACTCTTCTCCACTACAGTCTCCCTCTGTTTTATTCAATGGGACCTCTAATTGCTTGCCCGTTCTAAACCAGGATCAAGTATCTTCACAGTTTTCCCATGCCCCACCATTGTTCCACCGTGGGATCCAAACTCAACCCTCAACACTAACCTTGCCCCAGCCCCAAGTCCCCCTTGCACCCTCTGTCCCAATAAGACCACCTTCTCTCCCATCCCAGAGGAGGACCAGTAGGGTATCTTTTGCTACATCCCAGAAAAAGACACAATCCTTCACCCCAACTAAAATGCAACATCTGGAGTGGCCCTTGTTGCCAAAGCAACAAGGAAGGGGGAAGACTTTACCCACTATGGAGGAAAGATCTCCAAAATTCTTTAGCCAAGTCCCTCCCAAGCTTCTAGAGGACCACCAGGCCTCCCGGGCCCACAGATCAGGTTCTACCTATCAAGGGGACTTTGTCATCTTTAATATCCAGAAGCCACAGCTTCAGAGGAAGCTCAGCAGGGATAAACAGCAAAGCTGCTTGCCCCACAAGGTTCAGCTGTCTCTGGAACTGAGGTGGTCTCAGGATGAATCCCCGGGAATGAGTCAGGCACAGAGAGAGCAGGGGCTCTCAAGGCCCTTTGTGTTTAAAGGTAAAAGCAGCCAAGCTACATGGAGGACCAGGTCCAGATACTACAGGAAGTATAAAGCAAGATTCAAACTAGAGAAGAACTTTGGTAAGGGTCTATGGCAGTGTCTGAAGAGGACACCAACAGGTCTCTCCAGGATCTCAGCTAGATTCCCAGTGAAGGTTCTGGGAACCAACTCTGAGAAGGAGTTTGGAAGACCCTTAATAGGGGCCTTGGAGGGTGATCCAGGAAAATACTTAGCCAGGGGCCCAGACAAGAAACATATAGAAAAAACTTTAAAGGTTCATTTACACAGGAAATTAGGACAGATCAGTATAGGTCTGATCCCTGTGACTGTGCGTCGATCCTGGTTTGTGGCCAGCCATGCTTTACCCAAGTCCCAACCCCACATGGCTATCAGAAATCTAGCACCCTTAAAGGATCAGGAGCTCTGCGTAAACACCTCCCATGAGCTGTCCTTCCTTTGTCCTAACACTCAGCAGAAGCTGGAAACACACATCATAAGTTTTCGAGTGAGGCGTAAGTGGGACCTACCTCTCCAAACTGTTGAGCCCACAGATCTCAAACTACTTGAAGCTCAACATTTGCCTTTTCCCCAGTCCCCCTTTCCATGCTCAGCCACCTTTGTACCTGGGGCCCCCTCAAAAGCCAAATTTTACAAGTTCTTGGGGAAACCACCTCAGCCCCATCCAGAAGAGAAGGGTATAACTGAAAAGTCTGATCCCACTTCAGGGAGTCCCCTGCCTGTTCCCTCACCCATACGTGAGCAAATCCAGCAGGCCCTGGGAAGGACTTTACCTGGTGATGGCCATCAGTCCTCAAAGACGTCTTTATCAAGACAGGAGGGCAGTTCACCTTCTTGGGCCTCCATTCTCAGCCTCCCAAACAGAACCCTGCACAGCAAGACTGGTATGGGGGCCAAGAAAGACAACCTGGAACCAAGTCCAAGTTTAGCAATGGCCAGGGATGAGCTAAAAGAGAGTGGGGGTCAGGCCTCACCAGACATGGTAGCAACACTGAAGATGAAGCTCAGGTCCCAATCTCCAAGGTCTGAAGGGGCCACAGAGGCTATGGAGGCCAAGAAGGCTCCTGCTTGGAAAGTTGTCTTAAGACCCAGTGGGCTGGCCAACAAACCAGCCATTTATGTGGATCTGATATCAGGATATCCAGGTGCTAGGAAAAGCCCCTCACCATCTACAGTGTTGGTTGCTCAAGATCCAGAGGAGGTAAGCCTTGAAACAAAGGTTAGTAAGGTTGAGCTCCAAGAGAAGATAGAGTCGGAGAACCAGCCTAAAGGCTCTACCACTAGTGAGCTTCCTCAAGATTCTCCCAGTGACCTCCTCCTTCCAGACTTTGCCACTTGTGTGCTTGTTGAAGACAGTGGCACCAATGTGCTCCCACCAGACTCTCACACTAATGCTGTCCTTGCTGCAGACAGCTTCACCACTCAAGAGTCACCCTTCTGTTCCCAAATGGAACGTGCCAGTGGAGAGACACCATCTTCCCCGGTGTCACATAACCTTAGCTCAAGTGGATCAAGCAGTGAGGGGCAGCAAGAGCCCTGTGGACCAAAGGTTGAGGAACCAAGTGACAGCCAGAGCAACAAAGAGACCACTGATGAGGGAAAGGACGAGAAGAGACCCAAACCAGAAGAGAATGAAGACAGGTGTGCAGAACCATTGGCAATCAGGGCTTCCCAAGCTAGCAAGATAGGCCACCCTCCCCAGGTCAGAGGATCAGGAGAGAGCCTTGGGAGCAAATACCTCCGGCTCATGCCACCGGAAAAGGGACATGTTTTTCCGGAAAGCCACTTTAGACAAAGGATGAAAAACTTTATGCAGTGCCTTAATCCCAATAAAAAGAGCAAAGGACTGGAAGGCCCCCTTCAAAAAGGCAAGCCTGCATCGACTTCTGCCCCGAGCTGGGTACCAGTCAGAAGCAGATCAGTTATGGACAACAGGGCTGCCGAAACTCAGACGGTAGTGACAGCCGTGAGACAAATCCTGATGGAAAAATTGGGACTCCACCAAGGAATTCGGGCCTCAGAGATGTATCAGCACAAGGAATTGCAGGCCCCAGTACATAGGCATTCTTGCCCTCACAGGGCTTTCGCCTCTACAGACCAGAAGAGAATGATGGGAGGAATAGCCTCCAATCAGCAAGGTACCTCCAAGGGCCATAGCTGCCCTAGCAAAAGCCAGCTGACCAGAGACAGGAATGGTGAATGGAAAAGCCTCCCCAGGAACCTGGGGTCCCCAGGCAGACCCAGCCAGCACCAGCCGATGGTGGCAGGTGTCTCAGGTCGAGTTCACCATTATCCTACATGCAGTTTTCGAAAATATGCCTCAACCTATCAGGCAGAGAACGCTTCACACATCTTTTCTGGTCAGAAAGATTTCCCTCAAGAAAAAATCGAGTATATGCAAAGAAAGTCCATTTTTTCCCATATTAGCACATCCTCTGTGTGCTAATGACTTCCCCATGCCACAATTTTGTCTCCCAAAAATATATGTTTGGTGTTTTTTCTCTCAGGAGTGGTGCTGGACTTTGTGTGTGCCCTGCTTGGGTGGAGGGGATCAGAGTTTTCTCTCCCCAAAGGCCTTCTTTGGTTTCCAGAATGATGGGGCCTTGGAGGGCCAGGGACCTTGGGGTCCACCCTGTCCCCTTCCTCACACACATTCCATTTCCACGACAAGGTGAACAAGACCCAGAGTGGGACCTTGCTCTGCCCATCCTCTCCTGCTTTCCTTCCACCTGAAATTTGTGTGGTTGTAGGGAGGGTCTGCTGAGGCATAAATCCCACTCAGGCTCCAGGAAGACAGAGTCTTAGATCAGAGTGGGGCCTGCAGTTGGGAGACGCAAGGCTGGCCTTGAGGGCAGAGGTGAGAAATCATGCCCCCATCCACGTATCCTGTGGGGAGTAGAGGACGGCCATCCCAGGAGCCTTCTCACCCCCAGATAATCTCATCTTAGCTCCATGCAGCCCCTCTTACACTCGGAGCAGCAAGGGATGAGCTCTCTCCCAGCACTGAGGGTGTGTGGGATGCCACAGAGACCCCTAGGCACCAGCCTGCCCAGCCCCAGGGCACTGAAGGGGCCTTCTCACCAGCACCCCCTTCCCCTTCTGGGGGATGGGTGGGGTGTGGCTGTTGGCAGGGGGACCCTGTACTTAGGGTGGGAGGCCAGGAAGAAAGCCAAGTGTCAGGGTAAGCCCATGCCTGGTGTGACGACTTAGGACCCTTTGTGTCCCACTGCCACCTACAGGCCCAGAGGGGAGAAGTTGGAGGCCCCGGGACTGTCCCCACAGGATTTCCACCCTACTCCAGCTGCCAAGTCCAGGGGTGGGGTTGTGAAGAGGGTGGGGCGGGGGTTGTACAGAAGCCACCTGAGCTCCCACATGGAAAGCCAGGTTCCCAGAGACAGCCAGGCCTTCAGGCAGAGAATTTAAGTTCTGCACAATTTGATAAGCTTGTAGGACTGCGGGCCCCGGGAAGACTTGTGGTCTGTGACCTTTATGTACACGTGTGGCCCAAGGATGGCTCCCAGGGGACTGGTGGGGACTCGGAGGCCAAGGGACTGGCCTGGCTCCTGGTCATGGTTACCTCAGAGCCCAGAAGGGCAGGAGGACAAGATGGGGCTTGTCCCACCACCGGCTGGAAGGAGGTGTCCAGAATGAGCGTGCAGTCCAGGAGGCTCCCCCACCACCCGTGTGCCCCGGTCCCAGCCCAAAATCATCCTCTAGGGCCCCTCACACATAACTCACATGGTAGAGAGTCCCACAAGTCGGACGTGCACTCCACACTCCTGTTAGTAGAAGTGCCGTGGACAGGAGGCTGGTGGAACAGCCAGAAACAGGAAGGAGCAAATCCCCTTGCCCTTCTCCTGCCAGATGGTACAAGAAGGCCAGAAAGGGAAAGCCCCATGCCAAGAGACCTTGTGCAGAGACCTCTGACAGAGACCCACCAAGGCCTCCCACAGAGACTCATACAGAGACCCACACTGAGACCTCCCACAGAGACCCACACAAAGCCCGCATAGATCCTACACAGAGACCTCTTACAGGGGCCAACATCAAGAGCCCTCATGAACACCATGTCCAAGGATGATCTTCAAGGCCCTCCCACACAGACCTTATGCAGAAACTCTCACAGTGAACAACACCAAGAGACTTCACAGAGAACTGTGACAGAGATCCACACAGATTTCTCTCAGACACACCTCAGAAACTGATCTGAATACCCACACACAGCTCTGCAGAGCCCACACAGAGGCCTCCAAGTGCCCTGCAGACACCAAAGACATACCTTGAACAGAGGGCTCACCTCCATCCTTAGGAGCCCAAGTAGCCACCCAGTGTCAGGCCCCGCTTGGATCTGAAGCCACTTAACAAACTGGCAGTGAAGTTGTGCTGTAAAGGCATGTGTATTTTTTAATTACTTCTGAAAAAGACTTAGATTCCCCATGTAAACCTGAAAAATCCTTTCCTTCACAAATTTTCATTAGCCTGAGCTCCCATGCACAGTTTAAAGAATCAGAAACTGAAAACAAAACTTTGCCATCGTCTAATGAGGGAAGAACTCTTATTTGTCCAGTTTTAGCTATGGTTTAGTGAAATGGCCTCAGGGGTCATGTTCTTTATTTTGATAGGGACAAGTCCCTCCACCAAAAGTGACTTATTCACATTGGAAATGCTGTAGGGAGGCCTACAGCCATTGGAATGGGGGATGGAGTGAACGAGCAGAGAGGTCATCGACTCAAATGTACAGACAGCATGCTCTTTGGCCCAGAGCAGCTTGTGGTAGGTTTGGGAGGCTAGCTTTATTTTTAAATCAAAGAACTCACAGTGTCAAACACATGAAGCTGTTTTAGAAATGAAACAGTTTGGCAATATATCTTTTTAAAAATTTTTTTTTTATTTTTTAAAAACATATATTTTTATCCCCAGGGGTACGGGTCTGTGAATCACCAGGTTTAAACACTTCACAGCACTCACCAAAGCACATACCCTCCCCAATGTCCATAAACCCACACCATTTCCCAACCCCCCTCCCCCCAGCAACCCTCAGTTTGTTTTGTGAGATTAAGAGTCACTTATGGTTTGTCTCCCTCTCAATCCCATCTTGTTTCATTAATTATTCTTCTACCCACTTAAGCCCCCATGTTGCATCACCACTTCCTCATATCAGGGAGATCATATGATAGTTGTCTTTCTCTGCTTGACTTATTTCGCTAAGCATGATACGCTCTAGTTCCATCCATGTTGTTGCAAATGGAAAGATTTCATTTCTTTTGATGGCTGCATAGTATCCCATTGTGTATATAAACCACATCTTCTTGATCCATTCATCTGTTGATGGACATCTAGGTTCTTTCCATAGTTTGGCTATTGTGGACATTGCTGCTATAAACATTCGGGTGTACGTGCCCCTTTGGATCACTACGTTTGTATCTTTAGGGTACATACCCAGTAGTGCAATTGCTGGGTCATTGAGGAACCTCCATGCTGTTTTCCAGAGTGGCTGCACCAGCTTGCATTCCCACCAACAGTGTAGGAGGGTTCCCCTTACTCCGCATCCTGGCCAGCATCTGTCATTTCCTGACTTGTTGATTTTAGCCATTCTGACTGGTGTGAGGTGATATCTCATTGTGGTTTTGATTTACATTTCCCTGATGCCGAGTGATATGGAGCACTTTTTCATGGGTCTGTTGGCCATCTGGATGTCTTCTTTGCAGAAATGTCTGTTCATGTCCTCTGCCCATTTCTTGATTGGATTATTTCTTCTTTGGGTGTTGAGTTTGCTAAGTTCTTTATAGATTTTGGAAACTAGCCCTTTATCTGATATGTCGTTTGCAAATATCTTCTCCCATTCTGTCAGTTGTCTTTTGATTTTGTTAACTGTTTCCTTTGCTGTGCAAAAGCTTTTGATCTTGATGAAATCCCAATAGTTCATTTTTGCCCTTGCTTCCCTTGCCTTTGGTGATGTTCCTAGGAAGATGTTGCTGCGGCTGAGTTCGAAGAGGTTGCTGCCTGTGTTCTCCTCAAGGATTTTGATGGATTCTTTTCTCACATTGAGGTCCTTCATCCATTTTGAGTCTATTTTCGTGTGTGGTGTAAGGAAATGGTCCAATTTCATTTTTCTGCATGTGGCTGTCCAATTTTCCAAACACCATTTATTAAAGAGGCTGTCTTTTTTCCATTGGACATTCTTTCCTGCTTTGTCGAAGATTAGTTGACCATAGAGTTAAGGATCTATTTCTGGGCTCTCTAATCTGTTCCATTGATCTATGTGCCTGTTTTTGTGCCAGTACCATGCTGTCTTGATGTTGACAGCTTTGTAATAGAGCTTGAACTCCGGAATTGTGATGCCACCAACTTTGGGTTTCCTTTTCAATATCCCTTTGGCTATTTGAGGTCTTTTCTGGTTCCATATAAATTTTAGAATTATTTGTTCCATTTCTTTGAAAAAGATGGATGGTACTTTGATAGGAATTGCATTAAATGTGTAGATTGCTTTAGGTAGCATATACATTTTCACAATATTTATTCTTCCAATCCAGGAGCATGGAACATTTTTCCATTTCTTTGTGTCTTCCTCAATTTCTTTCATGAGTACTTTATAGTTTTCTGAGTATAGATTCTGTGCCTCTTTGGTTAGGTTTATTCCTAGGTATCTTATGGTTTGGGGTGCAATTGTAAATGGGATGGACTCCTTAATTTCTCTTTCTTCTGTCTTGCTGTTGGTGTAGAGAAATGCAACTGATTTCTTTGCATTGATTTTATATCCTGACACTTTACTGAATTCCTGTACAAGTTTTAGCAGTTTTGGAGTGGAGTCTTTTGGGTTTTCCACATATAGTATCATATCATCTGCGAAGAGTGATAATTTGACTTCTTCTTTGCCGATTTGGATGCCTTTAATTTCCTTTTGTTGTCTGATTGCTGAGTCTAGGACCTCTAGTACTATGTTGAATAGCAGAGGTGATAATGGACATCCCTGCCGTGTTCCTGACCTTAGCGGAAAAGCTTTCAGTTTTTCTCCATTGAGAATGATATTTGTGGTGGGTTTTTCATAAATGGCTTTGATGATATTGAGGTATGTGCCCTCTATCCCTACACTTTGAAGAGTTTTGATCAGGAAGGGATGCTGTACTTTGTCAAATGCTTTTTCAGCATCTATGGAGAGTATCATATGGTTCTTGTTCTTTCTTTTATTGATGTGTTGTATCACATTGACTGATTTGCAGATGTTGAACCAACACCGCAGCCCTGGAATAAATCCCACTTGGTCGTGGTGAATAATCCTTTTAATGTACTGTTGAATCCTATTGGCTAGTATTTTGTTGAGTATTTTCGCATCTGTGTTCATCAAGGATATTGGTCGATAGCTCTCTTTTTTGATAGGATCCTTGTCTGGTTTTGGGATCAAGGTGATGCTGGCCTCATAAAATGAGTTTGGAAGTTTTCCTTCCATTTCTATTTTTTGGAACAGTTTCAAGAGAATAGGAATTAGTTCTTCTTTAAATGTTTGGTAGAATTTCCCTGGAAGCCGTCTGGCCCTGGGCTTTTGTTTGTTTGGAGATTTTTAATGACTGTTTCAATCTCCTTACTGGTTATGGGTTTGTTCAGGCTTTCTATTTCTTCCTGGTTCAGTTGTGGTAGTTTATATGTTTCTAGGAATGCATCCATTTCTTCCAGATTGTGAAATTTGTTGGCGTAGAGTTGCTCATAGTATGTTCTTATAATAGTTTGTATTTCTTTGGTGTTAGTTGTGATCTCTCATCTTTCATTCAAGATTTTATTTATTTGGGTCCTTTCTCTTTTCTTTTTGATAAGTCTGGCCAGGGGGTTATCAATTTTATTAATTCTTTCAAAGAACCAGCTCCTAGTTTCGTTGATTTGTTCTACTGTTTTTTTCGTTTCTATTTCATTGATTTCTGCTCTGATCTTTATGATTTCTCTTCTCCTGCTGTGCTTAGGGTTTCTTTCTTGTTCTTTCTCCAGCTCTTTTAGGTATAGGATTAGGTTGTGTACCTGAGACCTTTCTTGTTTCTTGAAAAATGCTTGTACCGCTATATATTTTCATCTCAGGACTGCCTTTGTTGTGTCCCACAGATTTTGAACCGTTTTATTTTCATTATCATTTGTATCCATGATTTTTTTCAATTCTTCTTTAATTTCCCAGTTGACCCATTCATTCTTTAGAAGGATGCTGTTTCGTCTCCATGTATTTGGGTGCTTTCCAAATTTCTTTTTGTGGTTGAGTTCTAGCTTTAGAGCATTGTGGTCTGAAAATATGCAGGGAATGATCCCAATCTTTTGATACCGGTTGAGTCCTGATTTAGGACCGAGGATGTGATCTATTCTGGAGAATGTTCCGTGTGCACTAGAGAAGAATGTGTATTCTGTTGCTTTGGGATGAAATGTTCTGAATATATCTGTGATGTCCATCTGGTCCAGTGTGTCATTTAGGGCCTTTATTTCCTTGCTGATCTTTTGCTTGGATGATCTGTCCATTCCAGTGAGGGGAGTGTTAAAGTCCCCTACTTATATTGTATTGTTGTTGATGTGTTTCTTTGATTTTGTTATTAATTGGTTTGTATAGTTGGCTGCTCCCATGTTGGGGGCATAGATATTTAAAATTGTTAGATCTTCTTGTTGGACAGACCCTTTTAGTATGATATAGTGATATAGTGTCCTTCCTCATCTCTTATTATAGTCTTTGGCTTAAAATCTAATTGATATGATATAAGGATTGCCACTCCTGCTTTTTTCTGATGTCCATTAGCATGGTAAATCCTTTTCCACCCCCTCACTTTAAATCTGGAAGTGTCTTCGGGCTTAAAATGAGTTTCTTGGAGGCAACATATAGATGTTTTTTTTTTTTTTAATCCATTCTGATACCCTGTGTCTTTTGACAGGGGCATTTAGCCCATTAACATTCAGGGTAACTATTGAGAGATATGAATTTAGTGCCATTGTATTGCCTATAAGGTGACGGTTACTGTATATGGTCTCTGTTCCTTTCTGATCTACCACTTGTAGACTCTCTTTTTGCTTAGAGGACCCTTTCAATATTTCCTGTAGAGCTGGTTTGGTGTTTGCAAATTCTTTCAGTTTCTGTTTGTCATGGAAGCTTTTAATCTCTCCTTCTATTTTCAATGATAGCCTAGCTGGATATACTATTCTTGGCTGCATGTTTTTCTCGTTTAGTGCTCTGAAAATATCATGCCAGCTCTTTCTGGCCTGCCAGGTCTCTGTGGATAAGTCAGCTACTAATCTAATATTTTTACCATTGTATGTTACAGACTTCTTTTCCCGGGCTGCTTTCACGATTTTTCTTTGTCACTGAGACTTGTAAATTTTACTATTAGGTGACGGGGTGTGGGCCTATTCTTATTGATTTTGAGGGGCATTCTCTGAACCTCCTGAATTTTGATGCTCGTTCCCTTTGCCATATTGGGGAAATTCTCCCCAATAATTCTCTCCAGTATACCTTCTGCTCCCCTCTTTCTTTCTTCTTCTTCTGGAATCCCAATTATTCTAATGTTGTTTCGTCTTATGGTGTCACTTATCTCTCGAATTCTCCCCTCGTGGTCAAGTAGCTGTTTGTCCCTCTTTTGCTCAGCTTCTTTATTCTCTGTAATTTGGTCTTCTATATCACTAATTCTTTCTTCTGCTTCATTTATCCTAGCAGTGAGAGCCTCCATTTTTGATTGCACCTCATTAATAGCTTTTTTTTAAATTTCAACTTGGTTAGATTTTAGTTCTTTTATTTCTCCAGAATGGGCTTTTATATCTCCAGAGAGGGTTTCTCTAATATCTTCCATGCCTTTTTTGAGCCTGGCTAGAACCTTGAGAATTGTCATTCTGAACTCTAGATCTGACATATTACCAATGTCTGTATTGATTAGGTCCCTAGCCTTCAGTTAATGCCTCTTGTTCTTTTTTTTTGTGGTGAATTTTTCCCTCTTGTCATTTTGTCCAGATAAGAGTATATGAAGGAGCAAGTAAAATACTTAAAAGGGTGGCAACAACCCCAGGAAAATATGCTTTAACCAAATCAGAAGAGATCCTAAATGGTGAGGGGGGAGAAAGGGGATAAAAAGAGGTTCAAAAAGGAAGAAAAAAAAAGAATTAAAATAAAGAAAATGAATAAAAAAATATAAAAAAGAAAAAAATATATTAGATAAACTAGTTAAAACACGTTAAAAAAGAAAAGGGTAAAAGTTAAAAAGAAAACTTTACCAGAAGGCAAGAAAAAAAAATGAAAAAGAAAAAAATTAAATTAACTGAAAGACTAAAAAAAGTCACAGGGAGAAAGCCATGAGTTCCGTGCTTTGCTTTCTCCACCTCTGGAATTCTGCTGCTCTCCTTGGTATTGAAACCGCACTCCTTGTTAGGTGAACTTGGTCTTGGCTGGAATTCTTGTTGATCTTCTGGGGAAGGGGCCTGGTGTAGTGATTCTCAAGTGTCTTCGCCCCAGGCGGCATTGCACCACCCTTACCAGGTCCCGGGCTGAGTAATCCGCTCGGTTTTGCTTTCAGGAGCTTTTGTTCCCTGAGCGCTTTCCATAGAGTTCCAGAGGAAGGGAATACAAATGGCGCCCTCCTGGTTTCCGCCCCGGAGGAGCCGAGAGCCCGGGGCCCCTCTCCTCAGTGCGCCCTCAGAGAACAGCGCCCAATTACTCCCATCTGTCTGACCTCCGGCTTCACTCCGAGCTCACCGAGCCTGTGGCTGGTTCAAGGTAACCCTGAGCTGTGAGCTTACTGTTGGCTCTGTCTCTGTAGCCAGTTTTCCCGTTATAATACCTGCAAGCTCTGTGATACTCAGACACCCCGATCCTTTTGTGACCCTGCGGGACCTGAGGCCACGCTGACCCTGTGTGGGCTTTGGCCCGCGTTTAGCCTCTGGAGCGATGTCCCTCAGTGGAACAGACTTTTAAAAGTCTTGATTTTGTGGGCCAGTGCTCTGCCGCTTGCCGGGAGCTGGCCCCTCCCCCCAGGGTCTATCTTCCATTCGCTTTGGATTCACTTCTCCACCAGTCCTACCTTTCAAAAAGTGGTTGTTTTTCTGTTTCCAGAATTGCTGTTCTTCTTCTCTTCGATCTGCTGATGGATTTGCAGGTGTTTGCAATCTTTAGATAAGCTATCTAGCTGATCTCCTGCTAGCTGAAGTAGTCTCAGCCTGCTACTTCTCCCCTCAGTTCGGCAATATTTCTATTACCCTTGGTTTGTTTATATTTACTGTTAACAACATAAAATAATTATATCTTTTTCTTTTTGTTTCTTTTAAAATATGATAGTATCCTTAGATGATATCATGTATATGTTCAGAACATGAAAAAAATCACAAGCTAATGATCAGCTATGGTAGCTTAAACTTCTGGAGTATTCAGAAATCTAGGGAGATACCCAAGTATTTTCTTCCCATAACTGAACTGACTGTCTTATACAGTTCATAGCTTTTATACCACCCATTTATAAAATGACCACTGTGGAAAATACAGCAAGAAGAAAGAGAGACATATCATTCCCAGGTTATCAAAACAAACAGCTAATCAATGTTCATGACATACACTAAAAATTGGTTACTAGGAAAAACAAGACTATTTTCCAGAAATGTATAAGGTATTATTGAGAAAACAAAACACAAAGAATACCTAAGTAAATGAATACACTATATTCATGGCTTGGACAACTTAATATTACAAAAATATCTCATTTCTCCACAAATTGGCCTATAGATTCAAGACAATCAGAATTAAAATCTTAGCAGATATTTTTGTGGAAACTGATAACTTTACTCTCAGACTTACATAGAAACTTGAATGGCCAAGAATAACCAAAACTACCTTGGAAAACAGAATGGATAAACTCACACTAATTATATAGGCAGAATCTAAGATGACGACCTCCAATGGATCCAACAACGTGACATGAACTCCTCTTAAATGGAAGAGACTTAAGTCCCTGTGATTGTGATACATTCTACAACAAAACAGATTTTGGAAGTATAAATGAGATCCTTTAATCAGTTGACTTTGGTCTAAAAGGAAGATTTACTTGGGTGGGCCTGACCTAATCATGTGAGTCTTTTATTAATTTATCTTAAATATTTTATTTATTTATTTGAGAGAGAGAGAGAGAAAGAGAGCGCATGAGCACACGAGCAGGGTGAGGGGCAAGGAGCCCAACATGGGACTTGATCTCAGGACCCCAGGATTATGACCTGAGCCAAAGGCAGACACTTAACCAACTGAGCCACCCAGGCGTCCCACATGTGAGTCTTTTAAGGAACGTAAGATATCAGAGACCCTTCTTCTGACCTCAAAGAAGAAACAAGCTACTGTGACTCCTACGGCTGTACAGAAATAAAGTCTGCCACATATGTACAGATGGGAACCCAACCAAGCCTTAGATAAGAAGTCCCAAGCAACACCTTGATTGCAGCATTAATGCCTAAGAAACTTAGTTAACCTACTCCTAACTCATTATCGTCTATACATATGAGCCATATGAGCAGGGAGCCTGATGCTAGGATTGATCCCGGACTCCAAGAGCAGGACCTGAGCCGATGGCCAATACTTAACCCACTGAGCCACCCAAGAACTCCTGGAGAGACTTTGTGAAACAATCTCGTATAAATAGGAGTTTTCCAGAGTAGCAGATAGGATAATGAACATTTCAGTCTCCTAGGTGCCCTCAGGAGTATCCTTTTTTTAATGTCCAAAAATGCAGGTAGTTAACGTACAGCGCAGTATTGCATTCTGCAGCACAACTCAGGGACTCATCACTTCTCTCCACCACTCAGAGCTGACCATAACAAGTGCCTTAATTGCCCATCATCCATCGACCCCTCCCTGACCCCCTTCCCTCCATGACACCCTCAGAGTTCTGTCATGAGCCATCGCCACGGTGACCTGATGACACGCATCCAACGTTCCATTTCAACTGTCACTCTGTGAGCCGAGCCCCTGGCGGTTGGGTGAACAGGACTAACAGTCCCCACGATGGGGAACCTTAACTGCTGTTGTATAGGTAGGTGCCTATCGATTTTCTCAATTCTATTCTCTGGAGCTGGCTGTCTCCCTTTCACAGAGATCGGCTTCTTCTCTTTGGCTTTTCCTCTCCACCCTCTGATTCCCCCTCCCGGTTGGATGCCTGTGTTTGTTCGTTTGTCTGGGTGATTTCATTGGGATTTCGTGGGGAAGCTGCCTTCCTTAAAGCGCTTCGATGTTCAGAAAACCGTACTCTTTTTGAATGCCCATTTCGGACACAGTCCTACAGGGACAACACACAGGTCACACGCCACACTGCTGTCCCTGCATCAGGAGAATCTTGGTGCGACCCAGGCACCACATTTGAGGGGAACGAATTGCCGGTCTCCTCTTCCCGATGGACATGACAAAATCGGAGAGGAAAGGTCAGAGGTCGAAATGCAGCTGTTCTTAGAAGGAGAGACACTGGAGGATAGCGGGGTGGTCTCATGGGTTGATGTGCAGGGTTTCCCGGGCCGTCTGCTTGATGCCTGGGAGTGCACGGGAAAGGGCTGTGCCACCGGGTGGGTGAACAGAACACACGGCAGCTGCACAGTGGACTGTCTGCTGCTCTCAAAGGTACTGCTGGGCTGGGTTCTCCAGGCCCGGCCTAGGGAGGGAGACAGAAGACTGTCTGCTAAACCTACAGTCTCCAGAGGGGATCAAGAGACCTGAGAGTAGACAGGGGATGCTGGCAAAGAATGAGAGAGCAGGGAGGGACTCACGCCAGCCAGGGTAGCCTCACTTCCATCCAGCCTCCTCAGAGCAGTCCACACGGCAAGAGCGGGCCACTCAGCATCATCCGTCTCCTTCCTGAAACCAACCACTCCCAGCCCACATGGCCACCTACATGTCCGTTTGTACCCATCGACTGCTCCTCGGGACTGGCGAGCTCAAGGCAAGCGAGTTCTCAGCCAGGTCCTATGCGACTGTTGGGAGTTTGAATCAGCTTGGGAGCCAAGCAGAACCCCAGGAGCCTGGGCTTCAACTGGCCTTCAGGACGGCCTTGGGCGACTGGGCTGACCTTGCAGAGAGGTAAGGGAACGTGGCTCAAGCTACCCGTTCCTGGTCCTTCACTAGGGCCCCACTGGGCAGAAACCACCACTTAGTTGATGTCAGGGCCCCAAACACAGAGGTGAGTGAGGACTGAAGCTGGTCTCGTGGCCCTTGCTCTCCCCTACAGACACAGTGGCACAGAGGGATTTGAGACTGTGAGGGCAGCTCTTGGTTCAGGGCTTCAGAACCTTTTAGCAGGGTCCGTGGGTTGGTGACAGGGGTTCGGGGATCTCCGGCCACAGGGAAACGACGACTTTCCTGTCCCAGATCCATCCTTCATCAGGGTGGCAACTCTGGACGGACCCTTCGGCACCCTATATTTCAGGGCCCTCCACTGTCCTCCACTGTGGCTTCACCCACAGCCAGCTGTCTAGCTGAGTCCCTAGGTGGTCCCTTCCTCAACACCTGCCGAGCGGCTGGGAAGCATCCAGTCCTCCCCTAGGTCCCAGGCACTCCTTGGACTCAATCACTTGGGACACCGTGGTGGCACACTAACGTCTACGCCGGAGGGCAGGGAAACAGGGCACAGAGGGTTCTGGGGAACACTCTCGGGTAGGAGTGGCTGCTCAGTGGATGTGACCGAGGCTATCACGCGTGCTCACGGCGCTCTGTTGCGTGCTTTTCTGTCCTGTCTCTGCTCCATACAAGCCGTTGCCCACGGAACCTGTGGGTGTGGGAGGGGGCGGAATTCAGAGCACAGCACATGGTGACCCCTTCCTAAGTCCCACCTGGAGGGAGGAATGCCTGCTGGGCAGCTGGCGAGTAGGGGCAGGAGACGGATGGACTAGAAGGAAAGGACTTCCAATCCCCCTGAGGGCTCCTGACGACAAGGTGCCGACACTGTTCTCTATTTCTGTGTGTCTCCCAGAAATCTGTGGGGAGTGTCTCCTGGAGGATGTGGAGACGCCCCCACCCACGCCGCCCCCTCCACAATGCCACAGCAAGAAGAGAGTCCGGTTCTCCCTCCACAATGAGGTCTTCACCATTGAGGACCCCGAGGAAGGTACCTTGGGGATTGACTCATTACGTTGATTAGAGACGCATTCTGTCATTCAGTAGCACAGACATAACCGAAGCTTTTAAAACTGCTGAGACACATTGTCCTCTGATTTCACTTGTAGCCATTTCCCTCTATGCCGTCCGTCCATCCCCTTTTAAGTCCACAAGTCACGATGAGATCCTCATTCAAACTGGATCCAAGGGGCACAGGAAAAAAGTGTCTACTAGCTGAAGGGATGGATCTTAGGTCTTTCTGGAACACACAGGTCCCTATAGGTCTCCCCAGGAAACATGGTTCTTAGATGTGTAGGAAGGAAGAGACTATGTTTTTTGCCAGGAACGCTGAACAGAAAAATGGAACAGAATACGACAGGAGGTTTCACGATGTCCCCCCTTCACTTCTGCCCATTAGCCACATCTTACATGGGTGTGCTACGTATCTTCAAAGGAACAGAACGACCTCACCACATTTGGGGAACTCAAGTACCCAGTACATTCCACGTGGTTACCGTTCTACAAATGGGGCCAATGCATTCGGTGATGTCTTCTCATTCTGGAAACAGACAGAAATCTGTGCACTAATGTCTCACACAGTTGGGTTCCCAATAGCCCCAGAGAGGCACTGCCCCCAAATCCATCACGGGAGGAATAACACATTCAGAGGCATCCATACACATCATAGAGTGCAATTCAGGCGTAAGAAGAAACTAAGGTTTCCAATATTTTACGAAACAGATGGAACCTGGAAACTTAACACACATTTTGAAAGCAAGCACACAAGGAAAGACGTACATTACACGATCCCAGGCTTTGAGGACACTCCAGTAGGGACATTCGTAGACCCAGAAAGTGGAAGGGACAGTGGAGGGAGGAAACGGGGAGGGCCGGTCATGTCCTCACAGATACAGAGGTGCCATGAGATAGGATGGCAACGTTTTCCCTGTAGATGGCAGTGCGGTCTACAAAGCATCACGGATGTCAGCAGGGTCACTGAACGGACACGCACTAACAAATATAACCCGTCCCCAGTACTTAGATTCCATCACCGAAAAACCCACTACTCCAAGGCACGATAGAGGAGCGATAGGGTCACACAGCAGAGGTGCAGGGGAGACAGCTGAACAGGCCCCATGACCAGCTGAAGAAGTGGCAAGCTGGCTTGGCTTCACAGTGGGCAGGAGGGCTCAGGGGACTGCGCCCTGAAACCCAGGGTGCCTTGAGTGTTTCCTAGACAGACGCTGAGAGTTCCCACTGATGACATCCCCTCCGTTAGAAAGCCAAGGCCCCATTTCCCTTTTCCATCCTGCTCCCCTCCTCTGTGTTTCTGTGTACACCACTGCGTTTTGCGTACACCACTGTGTACTGCGTCCACCACTTTCTCCACCACTGTTGGCCCACTGGGAAGTCAGGCCTTGCTTGGTCACCCTTCACGTCCATTCCCTCTGGCCCCACATCCATATCCAGCAGACTTAACTCCCGAAGTCATTCCTGAGTAGCGCAACCAATGTCCTGACAGCTCCTCTCTGTTCTCCTAGACCCTGTGGAGGGCCAGTCCAAGGACCTTCCTAGGAGCTGGACAAAAGAAGGTCCCCCAACTCTCCCTGAGGTAAGCTCGCCTCTCTGATTTCTCAGAGACACAAATGGTGCTTCCTTGATTTCTTCCATCAGTGGAGTTTGATGAACATCTGGCACTTTACCTCCCAGGGGAAGGGGGCAGCAGTCTCCCCTCGTGGAGGAATGCTGGGACTGACCTCTTACACACATAGACCCAAAAAGGGTGAGGACACAGGACAGCCTCAGTTACAAACTCCATGGGATCAAACACCTTCTTCAGCAGAAAAGGTTTCTCCTTGAAAGAGAACGTTCTGTCTGTTGATCAGAATGGACTTCGGAGATTGAATGATGCTCCAGCATCATTCAAATGGTCCACTTGAACTCAGGTGGGAGGACATGGACTCAACCACCGGACCTCTTCCAATTAACTGCCTGAAGTCCTCCCCAAACCAAAGAGCTGGCCCAACAGGACAGGATGCTGGGATCCTCACTGTATTTCCTTTTCCCCAATCGCAGGTAGACGCTGGGAGCAAGGACAGCTGTACGTATTTAAGACCATCGGGCTCTGGGAGGAAATCTAGAGTACAAAGAAGCCTGCCCCCTGATTCTGGGTTCTAACAAGGAACGGGGGTTGGGGGATACTGACCGAGACTGTCCGGTGAGGCACGGTCACCACATCAAACAGGGCCTGGAAGAACTCGTACATAGGGAAGGGGTGATCTGTGTGCACGTGGGATGAAGGCCCTGTGTGCGTGGGTGTGTGCGTGGGGGTGTGGGTGTGTGTGTCCCCATGCATTATGCTTGTGAACACAATTGTGTGCCTTTACCAGGAGATCTTTCTCACACTTCCACCACAATTACAGTGTCCCTCTTCCAATACACACTCATCACCCTGGCACACTTTACATACTCCTTCCCCTACTCCCCACAGCTTTACCTGGAGGACATTTCCCTCTGATTTCCTGGGGCGGGCATCGTGCGGAGATAAAGGGTCCAAACCCTTGACCTCCTACTTGGAAAGCCATGATTGGAGCTCAGGTTCCAATCTGAAAGTTGCTCTGGCCTACCCACCTCTGTTAGTCCCTCAGCCAGGGCGTCATGATGTACCATGGGTGCTAGCTAGCAAAGGGCCATCAGCATCTGTGCACACAGCCAAATACCTAGATTCTATGATGGTCCCCGACAGGACCCAACATGACACAGTGGCTTCCATGGACACAGAAGCCAGGGCAAGCTTAGAAGCCCACCTTAAAGATTACAGGCTGGTCCCTGGAGTCAAGTGCACAGAGAAAAGCCACATCCTCATGCTCAAGCCCACATGGCTGGAAAGCGTGTGGACCCGTGGAGGACAGAACAGGGCAACATCGGTCATAGCCGGTCTCAGTGTGTACACACGACCGACCAATGGCAGAAAAGCATCACGGAGGGAACTGACTGTACTTGATAAGATTTCCCTAAGCCTCAGGAAGGTTCAAATTCTCTAAGCACACACTCAAACACCACTGGCCAATAGGAAATCAAGGTGAAGCTTGGGTGGAAGCTTTGGACCCACATCCCCGGAGCAAATCTCCTGCAAAGCAGGCCTACAGCCGATCAGCACACACTCCCAGACTCCTCTGTGTAAGCAACTTCCCACTGGTCAGAACACCTGGGAGGGTTCAGACAGCCACTGTCTTCAGGGGAAACACACACACACACACACACACACACACACACACACACACACACGGGACAGCTCAAGAACAGTGGAAGGAATCTATCACACTCATCGACGGTGCCGGCTGTTTATGGAAGCTACGATGTCCGTGCTCTCAAGTGTTGCACATGGCATTTTCTGAAGACAAAGGATGAGTGAAGCAAACTACTAGGCTCCTTTCCTGAGGGTTGAATGCAGCCTGGCAAGCAAGGCTGCTTTTTATGCTGTGCAAGATCTTACACAGACGTGATGCATATAGTCGCAGCAGGTGGGGATCTTGGGCCCAGAGCTGATGTCCAAAGCAGCAGCGTGGGACACCTTAGTGGCATGTCAGTCAGGAGAGGTTATGGGACTCGGTCTTCACACAGAAGCCAGGTTAGGCTTCCCATGTCCTGGAATGGCTATTTGGCTTTGATCGGGCTCACTTTAGCTAGAAAGACAAGAACCCTCTTCGCGTTTCCTCCCTGCTCCTCTCCCGTCCCTTCCCCTCTGCACCAAGGACAAGGCCCGGCAGCAGTGCGGCCCATACCTCCTAGGCGCCCCAGCACGTGCACACTCCCCTCCTGTCCTCATCCATCCAAACTCCCCGCCTACTTCCTGAGCAGCCTCACCAGTGTCCTCATGGTGCCTCTGTATCCTCCTAGCTCTCCACGATGACCTGATGGAAGAGCTACTACCCACTTTGAGGGCCGAGGAGGAAACTCTGACTCTCCCTCAGGTAAACTCATTGTTCCTCAAGATTTTGTTTATGTGAAAGACAGAAAGACAGAGAAGGGGAGAGAGAGACAGATAGACAGAGAGTGCACGAGAGCGCAAGCAGGGGGAGTAGCAGAGGGAGAGGAAGAAGCAGGCTCCCCTTTCGAGCAGGGTGCCCAATGTGGGCCTCCATCCCAGGACCCTAGGATCAGGTCCTGAGCTGAAGGCAGAAGCTTCAATGTCTGAGCCGCTCAGTCACCTCTCTAAAGTCATTTTGTGCTTCTGAGGGATAGCCAGTGTTTGATTTCTCTTTCCATGAAAGTGTCTCAGCATGGACATGCCAGAGGGGAGAGACCATGTCCTTGGTGCTGAGAGCCTGCCGTGAGTTTATACCATTAACGGACAGCAAATTGAGACGGGCACCACCACTGCTTAGGCAGTGGATGGTCGTGAGCATTTTCCACCAGGTCGTTCTGTCTATGGGAAATGGCTTTGGAATGAGTGGCTGACGAAAATGGATGGGGGAATTTTGACATAACATGCCGGAGCCAAGGACAAGGGGGTCATTATCGGGAGGTCATTTCCTCCTCCTCTGGAAAATAGACTCAATGACCACATCGCATATAGCTTGCTTACAACACACACCAAGGTCACAGAGATGTGTGCACACAGTGTGCACAGGGTGCGGGGATCCTCACTGGGTTTCCCTTTCTCCAACTGCAGGAGGCGGCGACTGGATACACCCCATATGCTTATACCCCCATCACTCCCCTTAGGGGGACAGATCTAACTCAACAAGGTAGGGTTTTCTCTCCTCCTTTGGTCTGGAGAGCTTCCCCCCTTCTGAGTTCCTCCCGGGAACAGAGGCTGGGGCGGACTGAACAAACGGAGTGTCCTGCAGAAACCCAGGACCCTGTGCTACAGTCCCTGCAAACTAGTAGGTCATTCGGGTGGTGTGCTTGGAACGCTGGAGGGTTGGGGCTCGCTTTCGCGTGGGTCGATGCGACGGGACTGGGCGTGTGGGTGTGTGGACTGCGTGCGTTTCACCAGAAGACATCTCCCACTGAATGGACTTGAGGGCACGGGTCAAAGTTTCAAAGCCAAACCTCCTTCATCCCCGCTGCACACACCCCGCTAGGACACCACATTCCTTGCTGACCACAGCTCCACCTGGAGGGTTGCTCAGGATTCCCTTTCCTCAGACAGGGATGGGGAGAAAAGGGGCCCACATCTGTCCTAGCTCGGGACGTTTCTCAGACAGGGTCAAAACACAAAGGAATCAGAAGCTACTTTAGTCGACCCAAACATCACCACCAGCCTTACAAAAATGCTCCCATCTTGAATGCACATAGAGGGAAGGCTCACTGGCAAATGGCAATGGCCAGGAAAGCTTCATCATTAGCTTGGGGCCCGATCCGACTTCCTGACAATCTGCTACATGGCCAGGTTAGAGAGTGCCCTTCTCTCGCCTGGCCTCCACTCTCTCGTGAACTTGCCGGATCCTGACTGGAGGAGCTGGGTCCCGGGAAACTGGGTCCCGCGGACTCCAAGGACACACCCACAGGAAAGGAAAGACTAGAAAGAATCAGCACTTTGCGGATGGGCACTCTGTTGGAATGGTCAGATGTCAGTACGTAGAAATCCTGGGTCTTTGGTTTTCCTGACCCTGCATGACTCAGGGACAAATAGAAACCTATAGGGTACTTGTGCTTGCATTGCATGCAACCCTGCCACACAGTGTTCTTCTGCAGAAATACAATCTCCTAGAAGAGGCGAGAGGTAGGTGGGAACAGCCAAGAAACGATCTTGACCATGACCATGACACAGGCGCTGGTTGGAGGAACTTGCCTGTCAGTACGAAATGTGTCTCTTAGTGTTTCCCTTTCTGCTTGAAGAGGTCACCCTGATTCCACTCCCTGTAGCTCAAGTTCAGAGTCAATATTTCTCCCTCCATTCCTGCTCCTTGCCCTGACCTCTCTCGATGCAGCAGCAGCTTGCTCAGTCCATACCAACACCATACACTCCCGGGCACGCCCACCCCAAGCGAAACTCCCTGAGCTCTTCCTGCCGAGCTGGACTGACCATTCTGTGGATCTCTCCCTAGCTTGGCTGGATGGACAGGCGGGTGAGCGTTCAACAGGAAAGAATGAGAAAGACGCCCCATTTTACACCAGAGTGGTACGTTGGCCTTTCTTTGGGGGAGACACAAAACTCTTCTGGCTTTTTAAATCAAGGTCACATAAAAAAATTCTCAGCATGCACCATTGACAGGGTAGGGAGAAGTTTGAGAGAGAATCTGTTACCAAATGCTACCTAACCCCGAAGGCATTGCAGGGGGGCTGGGACCACCACAGCAGGGGGGCTGGGACAACCACAGCAGGATCACCTACCATCTGGAGGGCAGGGAGCTTTGGTACGGGTAGCAGCTATTCCTCCTTACCACCTATTTTGTCCAGTGGGACCTGGAACGTGGGACCTCTAGGAAGACTGGGCGCATCTGCGGAGGACTCATTTTGCTCTCGTCACACTTTGGGGCTCACGGGCCTCTAGCACACTTCCGCATTGGGCTTCCTCCCATCCCCCAGGGAACAAAAGAGCCATGCAAATGGGACAAAGCCTGATTTGATGTTCATACTGTTTTCTTTTCTGAAATCACAGGTGTCCCTGCTGGAAGAGGATGGCGGTAAGTATTCTGTACTCTAGAGTCACTCACTTGTTTGCAACAACCTGGAAAAGGGCAAAGGTTGGGGCTTCCTCACAGGCTCCACCACGAGAACCACCCTGATTCCAGGTCCGGCGGGACTGAGAGGAAGGGTCGGAGTAACAGAAAGGGATTTTCTGGGGAAAGACCCGTGGCCTCATGGCCCTGTCCCCAGAAACTACTGCGCTGCTCTTAGGTGGTGCAGGTTTGGGGGCAGGCAGTAGGTGTGCCTTGGAGATGGACTATTTCACAGCCAACCTAGGCCCTGTAGCTCCAACAGGAGCCAGAGTTTCTATTCACATCCCTGCTCCTCTCCAGGACCTTTCATCCTCCATCCAGGAAGGGCCCACTGCACCTCAGTCCATACTGATGAGCTCCCCACTTCCACACACTTGTCCACACGTGCACGCCAAGCAAAGCTCCCCGAGCGATTCCCGAAGAGTCCCATCGGGGTCCCGACACTCTCTGTGTGTATCCACCTAGATCCCCTCGATAGTCTGTTCAATGACCTTGACGTGGACAGCACAGAAGGAGAGGTCCCATTTTTCACCAAGGTGGTAAGTTAGCCTTCCTTCAGGTGAGGTACAGCATCCCTTGATTCTCTGATACTCGCAATCAGATCCAAACACCTCAGCACGTACAATGTCCTTGGTGGGGAGATTATTGAGGGAGCGACTCTTAGCCAGGGACACCCCATTTCAAAGACCCTGAAGGAAACAGCAGGTTCGGTTACAGTCCACAGGGTCCTTAGCTTTTTCACGGGTGCTACTGACACCGCCATGCCACCAATGGACCCAGGGCATGCGACCTCTAGGTGGATTCCATATCACTGCCCATAACCCTGCCCATCACCAAGAGACCAAAAGAGCTGTGCACACAGGACGAGGCAGGACTTGATGTTCATCATGTTTTCTTTTCTGAAATCACAGGTGGCCCTGCTGGAAAGGGAGCATGGTAAGTATGCTGTCCTCAAGAGTCACTCATTGCTTTTGAGCAACCTGGACAATGGGCAAGGTAGGGCCTCCTTGCAGGCTCCATCTTGAGAGCGACCCAGAATCCAGATCCTGTTGCAACGAGACTAAGGGTCATGTTCCGGACCGAGACCCGAGGCCTCGTGACCCTGGCCCTGGAAGCTACCGTGCTGCTCTTAGGTGCTGTAGGATCGGGTGCTGAGCACAAGGTCTGTTTCCATGGGAATCCATGTGCTGTGATTCGCAGGGTTGGTGTGTGTGTGTGTCAGGTGGATGAATGCTGTGCTCTCGAACGTGTCTGGTCCCCTCAAAATGGCGATTAACGGTGTCCGCGTTCTCAGAGATGTTGCCCATCACTGTCACATCATGAACGTCCATTCATGGGAAAACTCTTCAACACCTACAATTGAAAGAGGTGTTCTTTCCTTGCAAATACACATCATTTCCCACAGAAAACAAATCCCGTCGCTAACTAGGAAGGGCTAGACTGTGCCCCAAAGACACAAGTGTGTCTTTTCCAATCCCTGTTACTGAGTCAGTGTCCATGGGCTCTCCTGCCAAGCTAGGTCTCGGGCAAGAATGGTCACAGCACCTCCCTCTTGACACTGCACTCACACACACATATCTCTGCATTAGAGGCCCCACGATGCGTCTTCCCAACCTCATCGGAAACACTGAGTGCGGGGACACACTTCCTCCCTTCTGCAGGTGGCTTCCGGGGCAGCCGCGTACAACAGCCCGTTCGGGGATGACCCGCACAAAGGGGTAGTGGCCAGGGAACAGATGGGGCCAATTCACTCCGTGTTTCTCCATGGAGATCTACCATTTCCCTGCAGATACTGTGTCTAAGAATGCAACTGGCCTTCTCCCAGGGAAATCCCACACCCACCACTGGTCCTTGCTGGGGATCTTGGAGGAGGGTCCAAAAGGTGTCCTATCCAAGGGGGAATGAGGTGGTCTTCAGGGACTGCGCATCACTGGGGGCACCTGGGCCCCCTCCATGCAGGAACAAAGGGTGCTCTGTGCATCGCAAGGTGGCCAAAGAGAACCTCAAACCTCAACAGGGGTGACAGGACAATCATCACCCATTTCGCTGGCCATCTGTCCATGCAAGAGGGCCTTGTTAGATTCGGAAGGTTTGGGCCAAGAGACAACTCAAGGGAGTTCAGTGCCTGGGAATGGAAACAGAGCCAAATCAGGGTTTCAGGGTTCTTTGGCAGACAACAAGACTTTCTCTCATGAGAAACATGTATTGGAACAGAATCTGATTTTCCAACATCTCTTTTTCTCACTCGCATGCGCGGAATCAACGGAAGTACCTTTCGCTGCTCTCCGAGGACACTCAACGGGCTTTTCCAGGGTAGTTGCACCAGTCTGCATTCCATGAATTGCATACAAAGTCTCTAATTTTCTGCCTCCTTCCAACATGGGTCCTGGGTTTGGATTCCTGGTTTGGGTCCTCGCCACCCTAACTGACAATGCCACAGCTCAGCATCCTTTGGATTCACATTGCCCTCACAATGCCTTACGTTGAGCATCTTTTCGTACGATGTCTGTCTGATTGGCCGAGTCATTAGTTCCCTTTGCAGCACAGACTACTCCAGTCTTTTTCTCGATTCTTTCATTTGGTGAAATCCCGGTCTTCTTTTGTTTGGTTGGTTTTCTTTGTTGTTCTTCCTTTTTGTCAGTGAACACACCTTTTCTGAAATAAGGATTGCCAAGGGTGTCTCCAATCTGTGGGCTGCCTTTTCAATCTGTTCACTGTTTCAGAAGAGGATGCTTTTCCTGGGCGGTCCTCTTGGGAAGCATCGTGATGCCAACATGAGCACATTTCCTGGGCATTTCTCTTCCGCTCCCAGGTGCCCCTGCCTATTTGTATGCCAGCACCCTCCTGTTGGCTCGGGGAAGTCATCCAAGGTATTGGAAGGTCAGCTTCTAGAGACCCACCACCGACTTCTTCATATTCAGAAACGTCGTGGTTCGCTGTGTTCCTTTATGGTTCCCTTATCTATTCTAGCAGCTCCTCTGTCCCGAGAGCATCACATTGTATGCTTTAGATCAGTGCTGCACGGAATCCGTTCCCCATTTATTCTAGGAACTGGGGCTTCACCTTAATCTCTTCGGGTCCAAAGACCTCCAGCAGCGCCTGGTGGGTGTGTGTGAGCCCGGGAACGTCTTCCCTTGATCAACGTCCCTGTCAGGCCAGCCACTGATGCCCGAGCAATACGCAGGAGAGCAGGCCTCCTCTCTCGCTCCTGGTTGGTGTCTAGTGCTGAGTGATCCAGGAGAGAGTCTGTCTACCATCCATCATACACAGTCATTTATTATCTCAGCGCAGTACACGGAAATCATCAAGGGAACGAAAATGTCCAGTTGCTCACTCCCACTAGCCACACGTCAAGAGTCCCATAACGACTGGAGTTTCTGATGGTTGCGCTGGGAGGGGACAGCGGTCATGGGCATGCAGAACTGACACTGAGGTGACTGCTGCAGCGTCCTGGTCTCATTAGAAGGCATGAAACTCCAATCCCTGTCTCCTCCAAGGGCTCCGGCTCCGCCAGCCCCGTGAACCTCTGAGAGCACTGCAGAAGGGTCAGGCAGATGCTGCACGGCCCAGAGACATCTCAACGCACCTGGGATGAAGGGGTGAGGCGGTTTCTCTCCTAACGGCATTGCTCCTCTTTCAGTTCTTGCAGATCTACTGATAGAGAGCATCGAGGACTACTCCTTCAGTGAGGACGAAGTCTCTTCAGGTAGGGAATGGCACCGAGGAGGGGAACACTGGGACAGGGCTCCCGGGAACATGGGGTTGCCCCTGCCGCTCTGGAGAAGGAAGAAGGTGGGTCAAAAACCACCAAGGAAAGCAATGCTCTGTCACAGGCATGATTTGCTCATGTCACGGTCTCAGGATGAAAAGAACAGACGAGGTGTCCACGGGCTTTTAGGGTAGGCTGGGTTTGTCATCACCACTCGACTCCTTGCGCGGCTCCTTGAAGGATCTTTCCCATCAAAGCTGCTCGTGCCTCCCTTGGCCACTGCCACACGTCAAAGCTTGGTGGAGCAAAGCTCTTTGCTCATGGCCTATCGGGAATGGTGCACAAGAGATTCTGCATCATTCTTGGCACGGGCCCAGACCTGGTCATGCTCAGGACTTGGCGGCCCGAACCGCACTCTCCTGGGCAAGAGACACTACGCGACACTCCGTTCTGGTCTGAGCCAGGAGGTGTAAGACAGGTCTAAATTCTCTCCCTCATAACCTCCACTACCAAACCATCCTGGTTCTCTCCAAGCTGCTGTACTTCAAGGGGACGCCCAGAGCTGCAGAAGGGAAAGTGTACTTCTCCTGGGTTCACTACACAGGCTCCCGTAAATCGGAGCTTCTGCCAGCCTTCACACCCCAGCAGAGTCTGACCTGGGGACGTGTTCCCAAGGGTGGGATGCCCCTATGCAGCTGCCCTGGAGAACCCCTGTCGTGGGCCACGGTCCCCTGGGCCTGTGTGATGGGGCTGATGGACCTGCTTCACACACTTGCTGCCCCGGGTCCACTCTACCTCTCACTAGCTGGCCTCGAAGCATAGCACAGAGCCTCTTGGGAGCAGGGCCAGGGAGTCATGGTTCCTCTCACAAACCCACCTCGCTGGCCCACAGCCCTGGCCATGCTCCCCACTCCCTAGGCATGCCCAAATGGCAAACATTCCTCAGGCCTGCCCAGGGCCCTACATACACCCCGACCCCGTCCATTCCTGGCAAGCCTCAGCAGGAGCACTGGCAGGAATCCTGTGTTTCAGTAACCACACCGCTGGACGTTTTCCAGCCCTGAACAGCTGAGGGTGCCTGCACAATTTCCCATGCTCCTGTCTCCTGTCTCTGTAACACTTAGGGAAACAGAGGGCGTTGCGTTCCCTGAAACACGTCCCTGGGAAGGTCATCCCAGTCCCTGGGCAGACATGGGCTGTGGGGACGTGGTGGGCCATCTCTCCCGGCACTTCCCCAGCAATCCCAGACCCATGACAGCTGCTCCCAGCACAGACGGATCGGGGGATTGATTCCAGGAAACCCAGGATATCTCCTCTCTTTCCTTGGTGGCCCCCTCCTGGACAACAATAGGACTGGTGGAGCTTGGCAGGGGGAAGGACATGGAGCATCTCTAGGGGAGGAGGTGGAGGAGGAGGAGGAGGACGAAGTAGAGCAGGGAAGGACAGGAAAAAGGACAGAGGAAAACAACGTCCCGCAGAGGCAGTCTTAGGGACAGTGACAGCATCCAGGGGGGAAAGGATCACACAGCCAGGATTCCGGGTCTTGGAGAGAATCGGAGGTGGGAAGAGCAGGTGGGCAACCAGAGACCCCCCTGTACCCTGCGGAGATCAAACGACCAAGGCCAGGGAGGACTCGGAGCTAGGGACGCACCCCACTGAGGGCAGAGCCCAGCATCCCCAGAGCAGCAGGCCGTGGGTCGTCACCTGCACTAACTCCCCTTTGTTCTCTCTCAGGGCCAACCCCAGCACCCTCGCTGCTCCCTAACCCGAAGGATTCCACAGAAGGCGATTCCGATGGAAGGAGCCACCCTGCGCCTGTAATTCACTTCCACCTCCATCTCTTGGGCTTCCTCTCTCCTCTGTCCCTAAGTGCCTCCGCCCAGCTCTTCCCCTTTCCCTGCTTTGATGACGCCAACTCCGGAGGCCCTCGTCTCTGACAGGCACTCGGGCTCTGCATGGGAACTGCTGCATGAAATCCCTGGGAAGCCCTCCTCACCCCTTTCCTACCATCACCCTGACCCCTCACCGCGGACTCTGGGAAGCAGCCCCGGACAGCAGAGCAGGGAGGAGGGCTGGGAATCGGCAGGGCACGGATCACCCGGCTGGAGAGGCCTCGGGAAGGGAGGCTGGGCCTGGGTGTCCCCACTTGGTTCTCTGATGCCGGGGAGTCTGTGCTCATGCCCACTTCTGCTCTTGCTCTTAGCTCTCAAGAAACTTTCCTTCAGTGGACTTGGCGCAAACGACAAGGGAAGCAGAAGAAGAGGAGGACTCGGGAACGGGGTGAGTCGGGCAGGAAAAGGGGCCGGTGAACATGGATACACCTTTTCTATCATTGCCCCGTCCCTGTTGTGGGTACCTCAGCAAACAGCACAAAACCCGGGGTGCTGCCCTAGCCTCTGACCACAAAGAGGAGAGGAGAGGAAGATCCCAGTCCCTGCAGGCACTAGGAAGTCCTGAGAACATCCCACGGGGAACCTCCACCTGATCCCTGCAACTCCCTGTGGTGGTTGGGCGCTGTCGTCCAGGAGCTGCTGATCTTGGAGGAAGGGCCCTCGCTGCCTGGAGGGACTGGACCCCAGGCAGCCTAGGCACAGTGACCTTCTGGCAAAGGGCTCCACACCCCCCATTGAGCCCCTCCCTCTGCATGACCCAAACCTTGTCCTCCCACCCTGCAAAAGCCAGCAGACGGCTTGCTCCCGGACGACACTAGTCGCGAAGAGACAGTGGTGAGGTGGCCTCATCTCCCACTTCAGGCACGTGAGAAATGAGCAAACAAGACAGGCCCCCGGGCTCACAGGAGCAGGACAGCTCACCCCTCCCAGCGCTGCATCCCTGTGGGCGGGGAGTCAGGCCCGGTCTCCAGCTGAGTCATGTCCGCCGGCGACTCCCATACAATCTAACCAACACCTCCAGTCCCCTGAGCCTCCAAGATGCCTCGTGGGAGGTAGTGGGTCCCCTCATGGCACACTTTGCTTTGTGAGTTTCATACTCTAGAGACTCACCTCGATCCCTCAGTCGGCAGGGGAGACCCACCAGGGAAAGGCCACCCTGCCTACTCCCACCTTGCCCAACACCTGCCCACAGCCCGTGGACTGTGTGAACTCACTTCCCATGGGGGTCGGGAGCATGTCGTCTCTGCCACGCCACCTGCAACACTCATGTGGGCAAAGGCTCCCCCCACAGAGAAGGGCACGTCCAGGGCTCTCAGAGAGGCTGGGGAAGGGACAGCCCAGCAGGAGGAGGACCCCGCCGTCATGGAGGAGGACGCTCAGGGAAGGGGCCTGAGGGACCCTGGCAGTGTAGCCTTCATTCAGCTCCAGGGGGCCCACAGGAAATTCCCCTTTCTTCAGGTCATGCATGGGTCTTGCAGGAAAACCTCTACCTCAACACCTCAGAAAACACGTCCCACAAAACCCCACAGGCCTCTGGTAAGGCCCAGGCCACACGCCACTCGCTATCTCACACCACTCTACCCTTGTCTCCACAGCTGCACCAAAGGACAGTGTGCCCACCACCCCAAGGCACCAGAGGCTCCTGGGGTGCTCCGACAAAGGAAGCGAGGCGGGCCCTGGGGCCTCACTTGCTGCTCCGATTTGGGCCCGGAGGAGGATTCGGCGTGAACGTACAGGGAAACACGCCTGCAGGAACGGCTCTCTTACGCCTGACCTCCGTAGGCCAAAGAGAAGACTTCTGGGCAGCCCACCAGAGGACGGCACTGGAGCCCCGAGGACAAGAGGAGAGGACCCTCTGAGTCGGCCGCCACACCCAGAGTTGGCTGCCCGGGCCCTGCCGATGACGGACACTTGGAACACGAGGCAACCACCTGGGCCCACAACAGTCCATTGTGTGGGGAGAGTGGGCCACCTGGGACTGGGCGGGACAGCAGCCTTCCCGTTGTCTCCCGTCTGCTGCAGGGGCTGCTCCTCCTCCCGCTGTCCCCTGCAGTCCCCGACAACCCTGCAGGGCATGACACATGCAGGACAAAGCGGCACTGCCAGGGCCCCTTGACCACCCTGGGATCGACTCGAGGGGCAGCAGCCCTACCCCTGCTGGATTCCCCGAGGGTACCGCACCCGAACCGCCCCCGTCACTTCGACGCACAGGACCGTGACCAATGCTGGGCTCAACACTGGCAGCAGCCCCACAAAACGGGCCCCGCTCAGCCTGTGTGTTTGGCAGCAGCAAGAGGTTTAGGGAGGAGAGGCTCTCCCCTGCACTCAGCGGCCTCTTCCTTTTACAACTCAGACAGCAGAGGCCTCCCCCAGCTGGGCCTCTGCCACCTGACCAGGAACGACCCACGCGGAGGGACAGCTCTACGCCCCTATTCAGCAGGAAGAAGCTACAGAAGATGAGACCGTCCTCCTTCAACAACCTTAACCACGCAAGGCTCCGCCCTGGTCAGGGGCACACGAGGAGGGAGGGGAAGGCTAGCTGAGCGCCAAGCAGGAGCTGGCACGCCACACCACCCCCCAACCTGTGATACGGGGGACATCCCTCAGGCGCTCTGACTGCCCTCAAGCTGAGGAAAGGAAAAAACAGATTCTCCACAGATGGAGATCAAAACCCGGCAAGACCGGAGTCTCCCTCGGTTTGTAAAAGTCCTCCTGATTCTGCAGGAAGAGGCCTGCTTAACGAGAGCCTAGCGACCTGCCAGAGGCCCGGATCTCCGTTTCCTGAAGCCCTGACATCTCCCTCCCCTCCACGACACTGAGGGAGGCTGAGGCCGAAGGAAATGTCCGTAGGACAGAGTTTCTTTTCAAACGTGCAGTCCCTGGGATGGACCTGTGAGAGGAGGAAGGTAACATTCCTCCCGGAAGCTCTGCACCATCTTTCAACTCATGCCTTCCTAGCAGGAAAAACCACCTTCCCTTCACAAGAGCAAAGCCAACTGTATCCTCAATGTCCTCTGCCCTCCTGCCACATTCTTGCAAAACCTCCCTTTTGCTTGACCTCCTCCAATGCCATCCCAGAAAGTCAGCCTCCTGTCACGACCCCAGCAAGCAGCCCTTTCTACCCAAGGGTCGTATCCCTGTTCTTTAATAAAAACTGCCTCCTGCCAGCAGAGCCGTCTCAAGACTTCTTTCTTGACCATCGGCCTTGAATGCTAACCTCTTTCCTACATCAGTCCTGTCTCCTGTAGGGCTCCTGTGGAAACAACCCTGCAACACGAACCCATTTCTGTCAACCCTTCCGACTCCATCCACCTCACCCACTGCACATTCTGTGTCCTCCGAGGACTGGACCCTTCTGTGATTCTTGCACTCAAACCCTCACATGGCCCCTCTTTCGGTCCTCGACGTGGTTGACGTTGCCCTTCTGAAACTCCCCAGCCTCCCATCCTCATTTTCTTTGTCTCGCAGGTTTATCTGGTCCATAGGTTCTCATCACCAACACGCTACAACCGGTTTCTGCTCCTGAGTAGAGGACTCCATTCCTTTCCTTTCTCATCAAGCTCAAATCTTAACTCTCAGATGTTTGTCTCACAACTTTCAAAATTCTTCTTTCCCCTAATGCCTCTCTACCAGTTTCTCTTCTTCCTTTTTCAAGCCGCCCTCCCTCCCTCCCTCCCTCCCTCCCTCCCTCCCTCCCTTCCTTCCCTACATGATCTTTTAATTCTTTGTATTCTTTCCTCCCTCCCCCTCTTTCATTTTCTCCTTCTGTTCTGTTAGTACCCACAAAGCACTTCAGTACTTTTTCACCAAGTGTTCCGGGACTCACTCTTTGTGTACAAGACCCAGGAGCTCATGGCAATTCGTTCCCTATTATAAAGGATGAAGGGAGACCCACACGGGGGCAGCTCAAAGGTCTGCTTCTCTGCAAGTCAACGGGAAGCTTCAGGGTCATGAACCCTGGCCTTCCACACTAGAGCTAGACACGGGCTACGCTAAGCATTCCCCACAATCCCCTGTCATCCAAGACCCTGAGCATACGGGCTGTCCCACCAGAGACCTGAAGAGTTTCATTTCTCAGCTGAAATGGGCCTCGAGCCAAGCTGCCGCCCGAGTGTCTGGAAAAGTCACTGGCTTCAGCACGACTCACGGGTATATAGTCTTTGAAACGGAAACATCAAAAATTTAATCAGCAGTTGACGTGGTATGAGGCTACCATGTAGAAAGATCTATCAATTCCGAAAAGGAACAAGGCACGCGACTACAAGTGGCTTGCAGGGGTAGACGCAGCGACCGTTCCTGAAGGGAGGGGCTAGAACGCGTTCCTTGAGTCAGGGAAAGGGAAAAACTTGAGTGAGCGATCCTGCCACAGCCCCTCGTGCTCTGGCCATTAGCACAAAGTTCACACTGCACAGGAACCCGGGCAATGCTGGAGCACAGCACGGAGAGGTCTCACGTGCCTCACCTCACTCCCGGTGTGCTGTGTCCTGGGAAGACAAGCCTTGTATTCGCTGACAATGTGGAAGAGCCTTCAGCCATGGGTCCCTGGTGCCAGGGACATCAGAGCTCGTTCACCCTCGATCGCAGCACACCCATCTCCCCAGTGTGGGAGAGCCTTTAGTCGGGGCTCTAACCTCGGGAGACACGAGAGAACTCACCCTTCCGGGGAACGGAGAAGTGATACACATGGGGGGAACAACTCCAGGGCAGTGCTCAGCTCTGTACACAGTAAGACCACTGGAGACGCACCTCAGTGATGGAAAGAAGGTGGGGGACCCTTGTTTCAGAGAGCTCTGCTCTTCTTCATGTCCAGGACCTCACACGGGGTAGAAGCCATGTGCTGGGATTGCTGCACAAGAGCTCACAGCAACATACATCTCTTTGAGGCCATGGGCACATTCCCACAGACAGAAACCAACTGAATTTCATCTTCAGGGAAAAGCATTTAGGCCAGCCACACCCTTAGCCAGTATCTGAGGATCCACATTGGCGGCAACCCCGACAAATGCGGTCAACGTGGAAGAGCCATTCAATACAGGTCTCACATTTGGAGACACCAGACAACTCAGAGCAGAGAAACCCGTGTCTGTCATCACTGGGGCCCCACCTGTACCCAGAGCGCCCACCTTGCTCACCGCCACAGAAATCACACAGTACAAACCCTTGTCTCCCGTCACTGAGGCAGAGCCTTCAGCCAGAAGTGGGCCCTTTCCCAACACCAGAGAACTCACACAGGGAGAGCCACTAGCCCGGTATCCTGGTGGGAGAAGCTTCAGGTGGGGCTCAGGCCTGAGGCGCCCGCTACCATCTCAGAGTGTGCTTCATCCCTCACATGGGAGCGAGGTGCAGGCACCCCTGGGACCCCCTGCATCATCGCTGTGGCTGAATGCGAGGACATCCCATATGGGAATCCCATTCCTCACGGAGCCAACACAGGAAGGACCTGGCAGGATTCGCACACAAGAAAATCCTCCCGGTCTGATGAGCAAAGGAATGGGCTCAGCTATCCCTTCTTCCCTAGCCAGCAATGACACCCTCACACCGAGGAATCAGAACCAAGACAACTTACCACTGCGATGCACGTGCACCAGCGAGATGACAGCGGTCACACTCCTGGACGTGCTGCACTACAATCTGCACTGAAGAGACAGAAGCCAGACGCTCTTGATGCTGCCCAGTAGGTCACGTCCCCTGAGCCTCAAAGCACCACCTGTAAAAACAAGGAGAGCATTCAGTCGAGGTCTCAAGACCCGCACGTGGGGAGAGACAGAGTCACCCATGATGGAAGCAGGCCCCTCCGTCCCAGCAGGGAGGGCAGGTTCAAGGAGGCCAAAGCCACAGGGCCCCGCCATCTGTCAAAGTCTTAGCATTGCTGCTGGAAGGCCTTCCCCTAAAGCATGCTTGGCCAATTGCCTGCCAAGAGTTCCATGAGGCTGAAAAGGATGTCTGGTCTTTCCTTGCTAAGACATGCCTCTCATGGGCCCTGGTACTCAACAAGGGAAAAAAAAAAACAAAAAACCAACAACGACTGACTACCTTCCCCTTCCACAACACCCTTCCACTTCAGGGTCGTGACTATGGCAGAGTTCACACTGTGCGCATTTTGCCCTGATAAACGCCAACCCTCCAATAAAGCACAGAGCAGAGTGTCAGGCTTGAGCACCCCAGCGACCTGGCTGGCTGCTGTGGCTCCCTGGGCCTCCCTCCCTCGCTCCCTCCCTGGCTCTAATCCTTTCCAATAAGCATCTGCCTGGGCCCTGGGACTCTGGCTGTCCCCAGGTGCCCCGGGCCCTGGGTACAGGCCATGAAAGGCAGTTGAGGGGCTACAGACTCCAGCCGGCCGGCCCTGTGCTCCCCTCAACCCAACCACCGTGGTAACCAACGTGGGCCCAGGTGCCAGATCCAACTGCAGCCCCCGCCTTCCTGCTCAAACACAAGGTCGCTTCCGAAGCAAGGCACATCGGCCCCAAATAACCTGCCCCTTTGCCCCCACCCCACCGGCCTGAATATCCCCTGGGGACAGAAACCCCAGAAGACAACACAACCTCCATTCCAGTCAGCACATTTCACTCATCCTCACGTCTTGCACAGGCTGTCTGATGGGTCCAGAAAAATCCGCCTACGGTATGGCCCACGTGCTGCTGTGATGTTAGGAACCCTTCACCTCCCCAGAGTTTGAAAGGTCACCTGACCCATTTTGGAGGGCTGTCCCAGCGACCACGCCCACTTCTCCTGCCAGCCTGGGACTCTGCCTGCAGAAAAAGAACAAGAAAGAACAAGAGTTGGTGATAATGTGAAGAAATAGGAACCTTGTGTTCTGATGGTGGGGATGAAAACTGGTGCAGCCATTATGGAAAACAATGTGGGGGTTCCTCAAAAATTTAAAAATAGAACTGTCATGGGACGCCTGGGTGGCTCAGTTGGTTAAGCAGCTGCCTTCGGCTCAGGTCATGATCCCAGCGTCCTGGGATCGAGTCCCACATTGGGCTCCTTGCCCTCCGCAGGAGCCTGCTTCTCCCTCTGACTCTGCCTTCCACTCTGTCTGCCTATGCTCGCTCTCGCTCACTCTCTCTCTGACAAATAAATAAATTAAAAAAAAAAAATAGAACTGTCATATGTTCCAGTAATTCCATTACTGGGTATTTACTCAAACAAAATGAAAACATTTGAAAAGATACGTTTATATTGCAGCACTATTTACAGTAGGCAAGATATGGAAGAGCCCGGCAATAGATGAGTGGATAAAATGACGTGGTGTATATATAGATATATATATAGAGAGAGATATAGAGATTATATAGATAGCTAATAGACTAGTACTTGGCCAGAGAAAAGAATGAAATCTTAACATTTGCAACAACACGGATAAATCTAGAGGGTATAATACTAAATGAAATAGGTCAAAGAAAGACAAATATCCTATGATTTCAACCATATGTGAAATTTAAGAAACAAAACAAAGCATAAAAGAGACCCCAAAAAAGAGACTCACAAATATAGAGAACAAACTGGTGATTACCAGAGGGAAGGTGCGTGGAAAGAGGGCATGAGACAATGAGGGTGTGTCATTTAAAAGGAAAAACAAAACTCTATCTGAAGTCAATATTATTGTCTATGTAGAAAATCTCAAGTATCTTATAAAAAAATTCTATTGGAAGTAATGAGGAAATACCAAAACATCATAGGATACAAGGTCAATGTAAAAAAGTCAACTATTTTCCTATATCTGAATAAAGAATTGAATTCCAAATTTTCAAATGAAAAAAATACTCTTTACAATACACCCCTAAAAAGGGTACTCAAGTATAAAATCTAACACAATACATATACACAGGAAGACAAAACTGATGGAAGAAATCAAAGATCTAAATAAATGGAGAGAGAGTTCGTATTCATCAGTAGCAAGACTCAATATGGCTAAGAGGTCAATTCTTTCCAACTTAATCGATAAATTCAATAAAATCCAAATAAAACCTCACAGTTATTTTGCAGATAATGACAAGAAGATTCTGAAGTTTACACAGAAAGGCAAATATCTAGAAGAGCCAACACACTGGACACCTGGGTGGCTCAGGTCATGATCCCAGAGTCCTGGGATCAAGTCCTGAGTCAAGCTCCTTGCTCAGAGGGGAGCCTGCTTCTCCCTCTGCCCTCTCTGCCTGTGACATCCCCTGTTTGTTCTCTCTCTCTGACAAATAAATAACATCTTTAAAAAAAGTTTAAAAAAAAAATTGAATAGCCAACACAATGTGGAAGAAAAATGAGAATTCACCTCACCTGGTCTTGAGACTTACTATAAAGCTACTAGCCACCAAGACAGTGTGTTAGTGCTGAGAGAGACACACAGATCAACAGAACAGATTACAAGGACCAGGAATAGATCTACCAAAATAAAGTCAAACATTTTTTGACAAAGGCACAAAAGGAATAAAAGGAGAAAAGATAGTCTTTCAACAAATGGTGCTCGAACAACCGAACACTCATGCAAAAGAAATGAAACTAGACACAGACCTTACACAAGTATTAACTAAAAATGAATCAGAGATATAAATATAAAAATACAGGAGAAAAATCTCTAGGACACTGGTTTGGGGGATGGGTTTTTAGATTCAACAGCAAAAGCATATTCCACAGGGAAAAGCATGTGTTGGATATTATTAAAAATAAAGTCTTCTGCTCTGTGAAAGACATTTTTAAGAAAATGAAGGGATAAGGCACAGACAGGGAGAAAATATTTGGAACACAGGTATCTAATAAAGGCTTTGTGTCCAACATCACAAAAGAGCTCTTAATGATTCAATAATAAGAAAAGAAATGACCAAATGACAAATATGCAAAAGATTTGAACAAACTTTTCACCAAAGATATAAGGATAGCAAATAAATACACAAACAGATAGATGCTCCACATCACCTCAGTGGGAATATGCAGACAACATGACACAGGTATTGGAATGGTTACATCAAAAATAATGACAGTGCCAATTTCAGGTCCAGAATCAGAACAACAAGATTCTCATTCATAGTTGGTAGGAACAAAAACTGATACAGCAACTTTGTAGAAATAGTTTGGCAATTTCTTGCGAAGCTAAACATACATACATACATACATACATACATACATAACAAACACAGCAATTTCACATCCTATGTTTTTGAAAACTTGTGTTTTAAAACCTACATGTGAATATTTCTAACACCTTAATCCAAATGGTCCCAAACTGGGAGAATCAAGCATCCATGGGTTAACCAATCTGAAATCATGTATGCAACTCTGAAATCATGTATGTGTATTCTGGAATTGAACTATCAAATAAATGAAATCCTGATGTTAGCTGGATTCTCACTGTTAGTGCAGGAGATTACAGACAAGCAAGGAGAGAAGGTTAGAATGTTGCATCTGGTAATGCTTACAAGAGGAGACAACAGTGTGAATACTTAGCTTACTATAGATAAAGATGGTGACATACTAAAATATTTTTAGACACGTGTATATACATGAGTGAGTATACACAAACACCCTGTTCAGTTAGCTGAGTGGGTCTTTGAACAATGACTTAACAGTCACAACAGACACATCTAGTCCCCCAATCTTGGTTTCTCATACTATGCTCCAATGAATAGAACCAGAACTACTTAGGGGGCAAAAATGGCTAATTCTAGGGCAGGAAAGACAGAAGATGCACCTGGAAAATCTACTGCCACAGAGTAAGGTAGAAATATTCAAACAATAACCGGGTATGTCAATAGACACAGGAAGCGACAGAAGGTGCTTTTTAAAAAATTAATTTACTTGTTTTTGAGAAAGTAGCAAAAGGAGAGAAAGCATAAGCAGCAGGGAGGAGCACAGGGAGAGAGAGAGAATTTCTATTTATTTATTTATTTACTTACTTACTTACTTATTTCACAGGCAGAGATCACAAGTAGGCAGAGAGGCAGGCAGAGAGAGAGGGGGAAGCAGGCTCCCTGCTGAGCTGAGAGGCCGATGTGGGGCTCGATCCCATGACCCCGGGACCACGACCTGAGCCGAAGGCAGAGGTTTTCACCCACTGAGCCACCCAGGCACCCTGAGAGAGAGAATTTCAAGCAGGCCCCACACTCAGCAAAGAGCCCAACCTGGGGATGGATCCCAGGACCCTGAGATCATGACCTGAGCTAAAATCAAGAGTCAGACACTCAACCAACTGAGCCACCCAGGTGCCACTAGAAGATGCTTTTACTAACCAACCTGGAACAACTTGAGCAACAAAAGGAACAAGGTATCATTGTACTATAACCAAAATATAAAATAACTAGCCACGAATTCGTGCTGATATAAATGGATTAGTAAATAGGAGAGAACAGAAAAATCTCCTATGCAGAATTCCTGATAATTTATGTACATAATCATGTAGCTACTCCAACAGGAAGGAGGTATAGTGTAAGTGGTATAGTGTAATTGCCCACTTCCTTCCAAGGAGTACAGTATGAGGACAGAGAAAACAAAGTAATAAGTCATGTCCAGAGCACTAACCCTTGATATGATAAGACCAAAGGACATTTTATCTCTGTGGTCTTCCTCCAAGAAACCCATAACCTCAGTCTAATCATGAAAACAACAGCAGACAATTCCCAGTTGAGGGACATTCTACAAAACACCTAACTGTACTCCTCAAAACTGCCCAGGTTATCAAAAACCAGGGAAGTCTGAGAAATTGTCACAGCCAAGGGGAGCCTAAAGAAATGACTAAGTGAAAGGTGGCATTCTGAAACAGAATACCTGCATGGGGGAGAAAACACCAGGGTCAACTATCAAAAGACAAATCACATCCTATAAAATAAGAGTTTGCAACCCATAAAATGGACAAGCACTGGTATCCCTAATCTATAAAGAGCTAGACACTGAAGAAGAAGAAAAACAAAAAAAGCCACAAACCTAAGAGCAAAATGGGCAAAAGATATGAACAGAGGGTTCACAGAAACGTAAATACACCTTTCAGATACATGAAAAAATACTTAATCTCACTCATAAATAAGAAGCTTGCAGAGATAAACTTCATAAAATACCACGTTTCTCTTTCCACTGCCAAAATTCCAGAAGTTGAAGCACATGTTCTATGGGTGAAGCTGTGGACAAACAAGCATGGATGTGGTGTTGATGGGAGTGACACAAAATGATACCAAAATCCTGAATGATCGAGTTATCAATTCTATGCACCCGTTGACCTGGCAGCACACTTCTAGGAATTTATCAGATAGAAAAAACCTATATGTACAAGGTCATTCACTAGAACATGGTTTGTAATAGCAAAAGGTTTGAAATAGTGCATAACTAATAATAAACAGTTAACTAACTATGGAACGTCCATGCTTGAATTACTGTGCAGTTATAACAAAGAAACAATCCATGTTTGTTTAGATACAGATGTCTTGGATGGGCTTTTAAGAAGTGACAAAAAATCAAAGAAAGAACAGAAAATCATGTATAGACTTGTTACTCAAAGTGTGGCTCCCTGAGCAGCAGAGTCAGCTTCACCTGGGAGCTTTTTAGAAATGCAAAACCCAGGGTCCCCACCAGATCTACTAAATCAGCATCTGCATTTTAACAGGATGCCAGTGGTATACAGCTGCATCTAAGTTCTGAAAGCCCTAAAGATGATGGATTCCCTTCTAAATAACAGTAGGGGGCATACAAGAGTATCCTTTACCTGAAAAAAGCAGCACTGCTAGGACAAACAATACAGACAGACATATCTACAGCAAGAGGACCATAACTCCAGTTTGTCTGGTACTGTCCCAATATAGACAGCTGTACCATCATAACTTTATGGAACCTCTTTCATTCTCAGTGGAAGTGTCTCAGTTGAGATGAAAAATGTCACCCTTCCTTGAGGGAACATCACTTAACCTTTAACCATGTTATTACTAATTCAGAAGTATTTCATTAAAAAGAGAGAGAGAGAAGACCAGTCAGGGAAAAACACAGACTGAAGAAAAGCAGTGAGCCAAGGATGGTTGGGCAACAAACCCAAGGAGAGGCAACGTCTGGGGCAAAAGGGAAAGACAACTTTGTGAGGAACAGTAAGGAGATGTATCAGAGTTAAGAAAGGAAAGCTAGCAGGCAAGTGTCAGAGACAACAGAGACTGAGGGTTATGCTGCAGGATGGTCAAGTAAGACTAAAGCCAGAAACTGGATTTGACTACAATTTGGTAGCCTTTTCCAGAGCTCAGGTGAATGTCAAAGAAGCAAGAATGCATTCATGAAGTTGAAATATGAATGAGAAATGCAGAAACCAAAGCCAGAACAGTCGGCTATTCAAGCTAGAGATGTGAACAAACTGACACAAACCCTTAGGGAGAGTCATCTGGAGGACATGTGGTCCCTCCATTCCACCAGATCTTCAAAGTCCTATTCATGGATCAAGCAGGACCATGAGAGGGCTGTCCACTCAGACCTCATTGTTCGGTCCCCTGAAAAGCATCCATACACTTCTAGTACAATGCTGTGTCTATCAGAAATGATTATAGGCAATTTCAGTGTTGTTATTAGAAAAATCAAAGGAAGTTTTACAACTTGCACAACTCTGTGAAATTAAGAGTCCTGCTTCTCATTCTACCAACTGTTCTTTGAATTTGCTTGATATACTTGATATACTTCCCTTCAAGTAATTCTTGCCTATTTCTATCTTTTCGGGTTTTTTTTAAGATTTTATTTATTCATTTGACAGACAGAAATCACAAGTAGGCAGAGAGGCAGGCACAGAGAGAGAGGGAAGCAGGCTCCCTTGCTGAGCAGAGAGCTCAATGTGGAGCTCGATCCCAGGACCCTGGGATCATGACCTGAGCCAAAGGCAGGGGCTTTCACCCACTGAGCCCCCCAGGAGCCCTCTATTTTTTTGTTTTAAAAATATGATTCCTTTCAAATTTTAGAATACTCATTTTGAAACAAAGTGGAAATAAACAAACAAAAAGATCACCTGAGATGTGTTCATTTTCTGCTCTTAGTGGAGGAGGGACAGCTGAGGAAGAAGGAAGGAAGAAGGAAGTTAGAAGAGACTTGGCCTGCCTTGCAGTTCCTGGATTTACCTGCCTACACAGCTCCACATACAAGATACTTACGTGTCCATGTGTGGCTCAGATAGATGTTGAGCTTAGACATGATACTTTTCACTGAGTGAATGTAAACATTTGTTTCTTATTGATTTATTACCAATTTAGGTTCTGTGACAGAGAAAAATTAAAAACATGAGAAGATGAGTTTAACATTTACCAGTAGCCTAAAGGAGGAAACACTATGGCTTTTTCAGAACTGATGTGGGAAAAATTAAAAATTAAAAATCTCAAGCCATGCTGTTCATCTGTTTTCCTGTGAACACTATTAATCCCCGGAAGTCAGAAAATCCAAGCAACCTCTGGAAAAAAGAGATGCGGTGTTTAAGGCAAGATAAAAAATAAATGTTTAATGTTTGTTTCTTACAACTTTCAAAAGGTCTTAATAAGAAACTATCTTTGCCTTTATTAACAGTTACAAAATGAGCCGTGGCCTGGGAATTCGCAGACCTGACTTAACCATGGTTCTGCCACCAACAAACTGCATGATCTTGGTCAGTCACCTTCTCAGACTCAAGTTTTTTTTTTTCATTTTTCAAATAAGGCCAAAGCAGATAACCTCGTGCCTGCACTACCATCCTGTACGTCTATAAGGCCAGGAGAGCAGGAACCTCTGCATCTTTCTAGACGCCATCAACAATGGCAAATGGGGAATGGAAAATGAGGGGAGGAGTGGGTATTCAGGGAGGGGTGATGACAGAATTTCCTTCGCTATGGCTGGTGAGCCTTTCATCCTGACCATGCCCTCACAAACTCTCCAAAGGGGTGACATTTCCTGTGTAGCCTGCATGCCCACCCTCTCAGCTCCAGCTCACCTCGCTCTTCTTAAATTTGTCCCAGACCTTCCACCATCACACAGCCTTCGATGCTTTCAGGATACTGTCATGCTTATATGTAACAAATAACAAATGAATACATAATAAATAATAACTGGGGACCTAGGCAATGTTAGAGTCAGGAAAGGGCCTTGGTGGCTAGCTAGTACAGCCTCTTCCCTCTTCCATTGCACAAATGAGTTAACTGAGCAATGAAGGCCCTAGAGAATTGTCAAAGCTCCAGCCGCACGTTATTACATACACAACAAATACAACAGCAGCTAACAAAATGTGAGTTTCAGAAAAATCTTGTCGACTATTCATTCAGGGCTCAGGAAATGCTTCTTGAGACCCTTTGACTTGGAGGGCTCAACCAGAGTCAAATGTGCCATGCTTTTAACGTGCTTCCAAAGGAATGTTAGGTCCCATTTCGGTACGTCCTAGGTGTCTAGCATTGCCATCCCTGAGGCCCAAGTTTTCCCCGAGGAAATTCTGTCATGGGGCCCCAGTTCCTCTGGCGTGGTGTCTGGGGGCTCCCGAGTCAGAGCTCAGATGAGGGACAGCCTCTCCTCGCTACACCTCTTGCTTCTGCCAAACACACAGGCTGAGCGGGGCCCATTTTGTGGGGCCGCTGCCAGTGTTGAGCCCAGCATTGGTCATGGTCCTGTGCGTGGAAGAGACAGGGGCGGTTCCGAGGCAACACCCTCGGGTAATCCAGCAGGGGTAGGGTTGCTGCCCCTCGAGTCGATCCCAGGGTGCTTTCCAAGGACATGAGCCCTGAGTTGGCTGTCTCTGGAAAGGAGTGTTCTTTTGAAGAGGAAAAGTCAGTTTCAAGAACCCACCTTTGTGCATGTTCCCGTCTAACTCTGGTGGCCTTTCCAAATATGTCACTTAACTAAGCTAGACAACTTGAGGTCACCCTCAGAAACATGGCCACATTAGCTCGTGGGTGGGCAGTCCCCTTGCTCCTTATTCTGCGGGCATAACACCGGGACCCCATGGGCTCAAGGTTCATTCAGCAACTGGACCATGCGATTGATTCCTCCACGATTGTGGAACTCAACGAGCACCTTGACCAGCTGGATGGGGCTGGGATGAGGAATTCTTTCCCTCAAAGCCAGAGAACACGCACCACTCCACAGAGTTCTCTGGGGACTTATGGGGACAATGAAGGACCTCGCTCTCCACCTGGAGTGGAGGGTGCACTTGGGGTGCCCTTATCTCCCGGACAAGTTTTCTCCCACTCACCGGCGATTCCTACTAACGAGGATCTCCCAGCGAGACCTCCAGTCAAAAGGGTTTCTTGCAATGGTTTCTTCCCTCCCAGTCCCAGTGATCCAAGAAGCCACCCCTATTCAGGTACACTGGAAAACAAAGGCTTTAGCTAAGCATCCAATTGCCCTCATGGGAAAATTCATACAGGGATAACCCCTGACTGTAAGGACCTGGCATCAGCTCCAGAGTGTCCCAGAGAACAAAGGCCACCAAACCATGACAGCAGGCCCATGATATTACCAAGTACCACCTTCCACTTCCAGATATGCCTGAACTAACACCCGAAACCAGCACAACTGGAAACCCAGTGATCCTTAGGCCTGGACCCGACTGCTCTACGCCCATGGCTCCTAACTCTGGAAAGGTTCTGAAGTCCACCACACTGCAGAGGCCCCTACGAAAACGTGGAGGACAGGTGCTTTAGCAACGGCAACAGTTTCAGGGAAAGGCGGTAAGAAGAACCAGGAGTGCTGTCATCAGTCGAACTCGGACTGCTGAGGCCAAAGCCTGTCAGCAAACATGTCTGCCCCCAAAGCAGAGATCCTAGTGCCCACCTGTTGGTTCTCATTGGCAACAAATCATACAAGAATTTATCCGGACTCTGACAGGCCTTCCTCATCCTTGTCGCCCATGAAGCAATTGACAGAAAAGGCTCTTCTTCCCAAGCCAGAACCCGCCAACCCGATATGGGCCTGAAATGCTTGCACGTTCCTCCCAACCCAAGGAGCCCTTGAAAGCCTGACTGCGGTTTAAGGAGACTGGGGATTCGATAAGGGCCCCTAGCTGGGACGCAATGGCCATGAAGCTCTAACCTGGGCCCATGGCTTCCCCAAGCTCCAGAGGCTGCCAGACATTTGGCCTGGGCCAAATGCATGGGCGCATCATGAAAACCATCACCGACCCAGCCCACCTTCCCCATTTTAAGCAATGGTGCACGGGTGCTCTGTTCCACTGACGTGGCCACCTGGCATCCATCGTTGCCCCTCTTTGGGAATGGAGGATGTCGTGGGGCATGGGGAAGTCCTTACTGAGTACACAGTCAAGGCCCACCGTGTCACCCCAAACAGGATTTCTCAGTGAAATACGGGAATGAACCCAACGCATAAAGCAGTTCTACAGAACACAAAGGCTTCAGAGGTGGTAACTGCTGCACAAGGTGGAGCCTGTGCCCATCGAAAGACACAATGCTATGCATACATTCCCCATGATCTCAAAGAGAACTCTGGGTTTCTACCAGACACCACTGCTCAAATCCCCACTTCCAAGGATTCCTCTCCTTAAGGACTGGCTCAACTCCTGGCCTGGGGAAGGGTTCTCACCCACTATCAGAGGACTCTTCATGGGGATTCTCCTTCTCTTTCTTCTTCTAACCCCGCTGTGTTGTTTCCCACCCCATGCCCGGTCTCTGCAGGTGGTGCCAGAAACCCTTCACTGCAGTAACTTCCAGATGACAAATGGTCCTTTCCGCTCAGGAAGATCCAGTCACAAGTTCTCCCCTGCACTCAGCGACCTCTTCCTTTTATGACTCTGACAGAAGAGGCCTCCCCCAGCTGGGCCTCCCCCACCTGACCAGCAATGACCCACAGGGAGGGACAGCTCTATGCCCCTATTCAGCAGGAAGAAGCTACAGAAGATGAGACTGTCTTCCTTCAACAACCTTAACCACACAAAGCTCTGCACTGGTCAGGGGCACACGAGGAGGGAGGAGAAGGCTAGCTGAGCACCAAACAGGCACTGGCACGCCACACTGCCCCCCAACCTGAGATACGGGGGACATCCCTCAGGCACTCTGACTGCTCTCAAGCTGAGGAAAGGAAAAAACAGATTCTCCACAGATGGAGATCAAAACCCGGCAAGACCGGAGTCTCCCTCGGTTTTGAAAAGTCCTCGTGATTCTGCAGGAAGAGGCCTGCTTAACGAGAGCCTAGCGACCTGCCAGAGGCCCGGATCTGCCATTTCCTGAAGCCCTGACATCTCCCTCCCCTCCATGACACTGAGGGAGCCTGAGGCCAAAGGAAATGTCCGTAGGACAGCTTCTTTTCAAACCTGCAGTCCCTTGGGAAGGACCTGTGAGAGAAGGAAAGTAACATTCCTCCAGGAAGCTCCGCGCCATCTTTCAATTCATGCCTTCCTAGTAGGAAAAACCACCTTCCCTTCACAAAAGCAAAGCCTCCCGTATCCTGGGTGTCCTCTGTCCTCCTGCCACGTTCTTGCAAAACCTCCCTTTTGCCTGACCTCCCCCAATGCTATCCCAGAGAGTCAGCCTCCCGTCACGACCCTAGCAAGCAACCCTTTCTACCCAAGGGTCATATCCCTGTGCTTTAATAAAATCACCTCCTGCCAGCAAAGCCATCTCAAGTGCACCCTCAATGTATGTTCAAGAAAACCTTAACCTATCGACGTATGTATATCGCGCAAGGATGAATGGCCACAAAATTCAACACATGGTTTGTGATCTACCTCTCATGTGTCCTTAATTCTACTAATATTGTCCTTACAAAATGCAAAGGATTTACAAATTAATTACATGGTTAGAAATATTTCTATTTACTTCACATATCGGAGAATGACAGAGCTAGAGAGAGTGCAAAACAGTCAGGGTCGCTCAGCAAGGAAGATGGAGAAGGGTGCTCAATACAGGGCTTGATATCCAGCATTCAGGTATCCTACCTCAGCCAAGGGCAGATGCTTACCCAACTGTGCCAACCGGGGGCTGGCAAATTAATTTCATCTTTTACAAAGAAGCTCTTCTGGAAGACCTGTTGGGATCAGGGCAGGAAAACCTCGACAGTTCAGCATCAGGCAGTGAGGGCTTCCTCCCTGACTATGAGAACATGGGAGCCCAGGGCTTTTCTCCACCACCAAGAACAGCTATGTATCTCTGGGCCTGAGAGGGTGTATGACCACAGCAGATGTGGAAATACTCCCCGATTCGGTAGATTTTAGAACAGAAGGGGGTTCTAACGGTCCCTTCCATAAACACAAAGACTGTCCAGGAATGCCTCCGTGGTTCTTTCAGTTAAGGGACCAACTTTTGGCTTTGGCTCCAGTAATGACGTCAGGGTTATGGGATTGAGCCCGTGTCAGGCTATGGAAGGCATGTGGAGCCTGTTGAAGTGTCTCTCTCATCCTCTGCAACTCCCACTCCGCCCACAAAAAGAAACATAGAGATAGAGAGAAAGAGAGAGAGAACACATGTGCGGAAGTCCACTCAGACATCCATTTGTAAAGAGGCCCGGGATTCTTTGCTCTAGATGTATGGCCCAATGAAGCAAGTGTGGGCAGATAGTTGATCGTCGAGAGAATGTCTATTCAAGGTCAGGTTGCAATAACTCAGGATTCTGCTACCAGAGGCAACCTGGAGCTCAGAAGTATTTTGTGGGGCAGGGACTTGCAGAACCTTCTCCACATGTGCAACTAAGTCATCTTCCACAAGCAGCCAACTCTAAACATTCTGGTTCAGGGTACCTCTCCAAGTTAATCGACAAGGGGTATTTTTCCCTCCAGAAGAAAGACAGAAGCTGGCAAAAAAGATACCCCAGTCAAGGCCTAAACCTCAACCCTGGCAGGAGGTTCAGAACCATGACAACTTACAACTGTGATATACATCCACCAGGGAGATGACAGAGGTCACATTCCTGTATATTTTGCACTTGAATCTGCACTGAAGAGACAGAGGCCAGACGTGTTGGATGCTGCCAACGAGGTCCAGTCACCTTAGTTTCGAAGCACCACCTGTAAAAACAGGGAGAGCTTTTAGTTGAGGTCTCAGAAACCGCACTTGGGAAGACACAATGTCACACAAAACTGAAAGCATGCCCCTCCCTTCCAGCAGAGAGCACAAACTCAAAGAGGCCAAAACCACAGAATCCCGAAATTTAAAGATTTAGCATTGCTGCTGGCAGACCTTCAAATGATACATGCACGGTCAGCTGGCTACTGGGAGTTCCACGATATCTTTGCCAGACCCAAGCAGGAGGATGTGGGCCAGGAAATGGCCCAGAGGTCAATCACCATGTGCAACTAGTGACAGGAGTCTAAATAAAGTTTCTGCTGCTCCCATAAACCAAACAGAAGATCTGCATAAACCCTATTTCAACTGCATTTTGCATGACCGTCCTAGGGTTGCTTACTTCTCCTTGAATCTTCATTCACCTTTGACATGCATTCTCATTCCTCTACCCTGTAACTTCAATGACACGGAACTCCCATTGGAGATATGCATATACTCTACCTCCTCAATGTCTTTTCTACTCTATGTGAGTGACTCTGTTAGTCTTGCTTTCTTTCTTTCCTCACAACTCTATTTGGCTGAAATGAGCCTCTGGTCTTCCTTTCTAAGACATGCCTCTCATGGACCCTGGAACTCAAAAAAAGAAATAAGAAACCAACAACTAATGACCACACAATATGAATGTAACCTATACCTTGGAGATCGAAGTTGCTTCACTCCTAACCAGAGACTATGCTACTGATCTTAAGGGCAAGCCCTTCAACAACCAGCTTCTAGAGGATTCTGGGATGATTTGGGGTATAGTTCTGATAGGATTTTCCCAATCTGAAAACACTGCCACCCTACAAAGAGGTCCCCAAACCTGATTATCAACTAAACAGATTCAGAGCTTCATGGGACCCATTGTGAGGCACATAAACGCCTGGCGGTGGTGGCAGCGGGTGCCAGTCCACATGGGTGATGGCTTTCAGTTTAACAGATTTGGGACGGTTTCTTAGATGCAAGGAGGCAGCCGCAAGCACACTTGGTTTCTTAACATCTATTCTAAGCCTGGCAGGCATAGTGATGGACTGTTCCATACAGATTTTGAAACCCTGCTGTGCTGGAACTTCTCATGAGGAATCTCTAGAGTGAACTTTCAGTAGTGTGTCCAGGCCAAAGCGAAGCGCAATACTCCCATCAGACTTGACTGCAATACCTGTCAACTTGGGTGGATTCCTCTTCTTGAGGTCCCCCAAATATCCTGAGGTTCCTATACCTGCCAACAGGTAACATTCCCTACTCATCTGGCAAGGCTCCTAAGCACTGTGTCATCAAGGTGTGAAGCCGCTATTGACAAGGGGCTCCACAAAGTCACCCTTAATTCCTGAAAATTGTCTGGTCATTATCTGAGTCTATACACATAACTGTCAAATTGGACATTTCACTCAATCCCTTGGTAAAATAACCAATGTTTCTAGCGGTGTCCTGTTACAGGAAAAAGGCGCTTGTGCTGAACTTGTGCTAATAATCCTAAGTACCTTGGAAGAAAGAATTCTCCCTGAGAATTTCTGAATGATGGAGGGTTCAGGAAGGGAGAGAAGTTAAATTTTCCCATTTGTTCACACAGAAATACTTCATCACATTTCTGTAGATCATGGGTATTTTCAGATAAAGTTTCTCTAAATCTGGAAGAAGAAATACTAAAGAACCAGCAACATTTCAAACAAGAGTCACAAAGGTAGGCTCATGTTCCTCAACTCACTCAGTTCCCCTTTACTAATTCTTGATTGGCTTGAATGCAGCTTTTCCATGAGTTCTGCAAACCTGTAACCAGTTGAGTTTGAGAATTTTCACGATCAGACACTAAGACCCCACAAGACACATCACCGTGTATAGTCACAGGCATTTAATGGAAAAGTAGGGATAAAAGGCCTGTGGACACACACTTAATGAGATATATTTTCACCTAACATAGAAGGCAAGACATCAAAATGGAAGCAGAGAGGCCACAAGACCTGCATCCTCGTTGCCAGGGCATGGCGTGTCCATGAGTTTCTGTATCTCCAAGACAAATACGCTCATGTCTTCTGAGCTAAGGTTTCTGCTTCTAGAATTTTCTCCCAAGGAGAAAATCAGAGAGGTTGTAAAGGATTTGCAACAGCGTTTACGGAGGTTTTCTGGATAATGGCGAAGCCCTGCAGCTCACCGCCTTGCCCAAGGCCCACAAACCTGTTCAGTGCCCCCTTTGCATCCACCATGGTCAGGCAGGTCTAGCCCCTTCTCCCCCTGTTGCACAGCACACCCTCTCCTGGTGTCCACCAGGTCGCTCAGCCTCTGTGTTCCATGTCCTCAATGGATCTCTTTGGAAGAAGGTAACCTGCATAGTGGTGGAAAGAGCAAATATACTCCTTCCCACCCTTTCTCCTTCCTTGCACCCAACCAAGGTTTCTGCAGAGACATGCAGATGGGGTTCTTCTTTTGTGGTGCCTCCAAGAATCCCCTTGCACAAAACCTGAGCCTTAGCACATAGCAGGCTATTTTGGTCTCTACCCCACCGCCCACCTCAGCCACGGGGCAGCATTCCACCTGCCAGCCACCTCAGAAAGAACTAGTTAGCTGCTCTCTGTCCAACGCCCAGGTGCTGACCTAGACATTTGAAACTCCTTTCAAATGAGGAGGAGGAGGAGGAGACACACCCATGGCACCCAGGTGCCTGAGTGCACGCCACATCACACCATCTACTTCAGGGTTGTGGTGATGGCAGACTTCCCACTGTGTGCTTTTTGCCCTGAGACATGCCAACCCTCCAATGCAACAGAGAGCACAGAGCCAGGCTTCAGCCCCCCAGTGACCTGGCTGGCTGCCGTGGCTGCATGAGCCTGCCTGCCTCCCTCCCTCCCTGGCTCCAGTCCTTTCCTATGAGCATCTTCCTGGGCCCTGGGACTCTGGCTCTGCTCCAGTGCCCCAAGCCCTGGGTGCAGGCTGTCAACAGGCAGTTGAGGAACCACAGACTCTGGCTGCAGGCCCTGTGCTCCCCTCAACCCAACCACCGTGGTAACCAACGTGGGCCCAGGTGCCAGATCAGACTGCAGCCCCCAGCCTTCCTACTCAAACACAGGGGGCTCTTCGGAAGCATGGCATGTCAGCCCCAAATACCTGCTCCCTAACCCCCTTCCCACCAGCTGAATAACCCCTAGAGACAGATGTACAGAGAAGCCAACATAATCTACACTCCAGGCACTGCATTTCACTCAGCCTCTCATGGTACGCAGGTGGGTCAGAGAAGGATTCAGCATAACAGCACAAATAACGCTTGAGTAGTGAGCAAATGTGTTTCTCCCAGGGCGGCAACATTTCCAGATAGGCCTGGTTGTCAGTCTACCTGTGATCCAGTAAGAGCCCTGCTCTGACACTGATGAGCAAGCCATAGACCAAGAGTACCTCTGCCGGTAAATGGGCCCAAATGTATCCTGGATCCTTTCATTTTGTTTTGATTTTGCTCCAAAGTCCAGGGAGATAGCTCTGGGACATGGATGGGGCTCTCCGTTCAAGAGCACAGGTGGTAAATGAGCCATATGTTCCCCTCAACACCACTCCTGGGACAGGCCAAGTCAAGCTACCACCCGTGTGCTACCTTGTGGCCTCAGCAGGGCCAAAGCACAGTCTGATCCCTGGATGTGGAGAGAACAGGGATGCAGTCTCTGAGCCACACATTCTGAAGCCAGAGCTCTAAGGGAACTATGCATGTGGGCTGGTGGTAGCACAGAAACTGGCAGGCACCACGCTGCCCTGAGAGCCACGCAGGAGCCTGGCAGCCTCAGATTGGGGGTCCAGTGCCTGCTCTGCACTCCAGATTGCCCCTGCTCTGTCCTGACTCAGACCTAAGCTGGAACCCTTGTGGTTCCTCCAAGTTCAGGTGGGATAAAAAGGGCCTATAGTAGTTGGGGTGCTCCTGGGAAGGGAACCCCGAGGCAGATCCCGGGATGAGGCTGGATGGCATATCAGGGGCTCACTGAGATGGGAACCCACAGCAGATTGCTGTGGGAACAGGGAGCCCAGTGTCTGTGGAAGGTGTCCACATCACTGCCTCAACAGCTGTGTCCCTGGCAAATGACTGAATCTGTCTGTGCCCCATGTCTTCTGTAGAACTGGACCTCACAGCACTTTGTCCCCCAGAATTTGGTTAAGGATAAACTAAGACAATGAAAAATAAGCACCTCACTAGGGCTTGGAACAGAAGCACCATCCAGGAAGACATATCTCCCTAGGATTGCTTGGTAGGAAACCTGTTTTGGAATCCCTGGCTCAGCTGTTCATGTGGTCTTGAACATCAGAGAAAAAGCACCTGGCTTCAGGGAGCCTCCCTCCAACATGGTGACTCAGAGCCACCCAGATCCAGTTACACAGCCTCATGCCTATCTGGTAAATATCGGGCTATGTAGACGCACTACCCTGCAAGCCCTGCCCCAGAAAGCCTTGGGCCCAGCTGTCTTCCTACATCACCAGGACAAAGGACCTGGGCCTCTGGCCTTACCTCGCTTCTCAGTGGTGATGATGGTGGCCTCTAGGGGCTCCCCAGCCCTGCCTCATCTTGATCATCAGCCTGAAGATGTATGCTGACTCTGGGTCCAGCTCGGTGGCCATGAATTGTCTCACCATAGCACCCATCTCCACTGTGGTGAACGTGCAGGAGTTGCTGTTGGCCAGGCAGTAGGCAATCTGATACCCTATGGGTGGGACAGGAGGGCCACGCATCAGTCTCATCACCCCGTTCGGACCCCAACTTTCTGCCACCACCACTCTGCCATGTTTCCACCAGTCCTTCATCCTCTGCCAGCATCTGAGAGGAATGACACAGCCGCAGTGGCAGATGGAGCCTCTGAGTGCTGGGCCCCCATGACTCTCCCTTCATCCATCCCACCACCAAGATATGGAAACAGTTTCATCTCTAGTGATTCAATTCTTAAATAAAACACCAGTACTCACCGTATCAGCCATTTAAAACCTCCCAAAAAACCATGTTTCAGAACCAGATGTCTTTTATGGTAAATTCTACCATTCAGGGAAGGATTCATACCAGTCCTTTGCCCGCTTTTCCAAAAAACAGAAGAGAAAGCTTCTAAAGCCACTTGCTGAGGCCAACATTACCCTGATACAAAAATAAACGAGGACACCCCAAGAAAAGAATCTTATAGTCCAATATCCCTGATAACTATAGATGTAAAAATGTCCAACAAAATACTAAAAACCCATGTTCACCAATATGCTGAGATGATCATATACTATGATCAAGTGGGATCTTGCAGGAATGCAACGATGGTTTACAGGAGCACATCGATCAAAGTGATATAGGACATTAACAAAATAAAGAATAAAAATGATGTGATCATCTTGAGAAGCAGGGAAGCATTTGACAAACTTTAATATCCATTTGCAATCAAAATTCTCAACAGAGCACGTAGACCAGGAACATACCTCAACACCAAAAAGGCCATATATGGGCCACCTGGGTGGCTCAGTGAGTTAAAGCCTCTGCCTTAAGCTCAGGTCATTATCCCAGGGTCCTGGGATCAAGCCCTGCATCGGGCTCTCTGCCCCTCTCTGCCTCTCTGCCTACTAGTGATCTCTCTCTCTCTCAAATAAATAAAATCTTTTTTTTAAAAGACCTTATGCAACAACCACACAGATTACGTCACATCCCATACTGAAAAGTTTTAGCTGTTTCTATTTCCTCTAAGATCGCCGAAGTTAGGAACACTGTCACTTTTTCCTTGCCACTTTTACTGAACACAATATTAAAAATCCAAGGCAGAACAATTATGCAAGAAGATAATCAGAAGGCATCAAAACTGGAAATAAAAAAGTAAAATGGTCACTATTTGCAGATGATACAGAATATAAGGAAAACCTCAAAGAAGCCAATGAAAGCTTGTTCAAACTATGACTAAATTCAGTAAAGGGACAGGATACAATATTACTACCCCAAAACCTACTGCATTTCTATACACTAATAATGAATCATCAGAAAATAAATTAGGAAGATCATACCACCTTAAGTTGCATCAAAAAGAATAAAATACCCAGGAATACACTTCACCAAGAGGTAAAATCTTGTATAATTGAAAACTACAAGACAGTAAGGAAAGAAACTGAAGGCAACACACATAAACCGAAAGATATCACATATTCATGGGTGAAAAGAATTAATAGTGGTAAAATGTCCATACTTCCCTAAACCATCTACTTTGTCATTACTATCAAAATTCCAAGGACATTTTTCACAGAAAGAGAACAGAAGGATCTAAAAATTTGTATGATGCCACAAAAGACTCTGAATACCAGAGCAATCTATAGAAAGAAGAACCACACTAAAGGCACTGCGCTTGCACTTTTCAGACTAATGACAAAGCTTGAGAATCAAAACAATCTAACATTGTCATAAAAACAGACACACACATCACCAGAAGACAGGAGAGAGCCCAGAAGTGAAACACACATCTATGGTCCGGGACCTTTATGACAAAGGAGCCAAGAATAAACAAGGGGGAAAAAACAGTCTCTGTCATCAATGGTGCTGGGAACACTGGAGAGCCACATGCAAAAGAACAAAACTGCACCATTTTCGTACACCAGACACAAAATTTAACTCAAAATGTGTCAAATACTTGGATATAAGTCCTGGAACTATAAAACTTGTAGCAGAAAACACAGGATTTGGAAAGGCCCTTGACACAGGTCTTGGTAGTGGTGCTTTTAAGCTGATACCAAAGTAAAAACAAACAAAGAAGCAAAGTGTGGGCCTACATCAAACTATAAAACGTCCAAACAACAAAGGAAACCATCAACAAAATAAAACGGTAACCTAAGGTAAAACATTTGTAAATTATATATCCAGTAAGGGGTTAATGTTTAAAATATAAAGAACTCATGCAACTCAACAGCAAAACAAAACAAAACACACAAAAACACCAAAAACTCCACAAGTAATCTAATGTAACAGCATCAGATCCAAATGGACATTTTCCTGAAGAAGAAATACAGATGGTCTACACGAACACGAAAAGATGCTTAATATCATTAATCATCAGGGAAATGCAAATCAAACCAGAATGAGGCACCACTTCACACCTGTCAGAAGGGCCATTACCAAAAACACAAGAAATAGCAAGTTTTGGTGAAGATGTGGAGTAGAGGAAAACTCTAGTGCACCATTACTAGGAGTATAAAAGGGTGCAGCCACTATGGAAAACAGTACAGAAGTTCCTCCAAAAAATGAGAAACAGAACAACCAAAGGAGCCAGCAATTCCATTTCTGAGTATTTATCTGAAGGAAATGAAAACACTAACTCACAAAGGTATATTCACCCCTGTGTACACTGCAGGAAAAGAACAACAGTGAAAATAAAGAAACAACCTAAATGCCATCAGTGGATGAATGAATAAGGAAACTGTGGTCCGTAAACAGTGGAATTCTACTCAGCCATAAAAAAGGATGAAATCTTTCGATTTACAACATGGTGGCCCTTGAAGGCATGATGCTAAGTAATACAGGCCAGACAGAAAGACAAATACTAGAAATCACATGTAGAACCTTAAACAAAACAAAAACAAAAATATAAGTTCACAGACAGAACAGATGGAGGGTGGCAGAAGTTTGGGGTTGGAGGTGGGAGAAATGGGTGAAGGGGTCAAAAGGAAAAAGAAAACAAGCCAAAATATAGCATCTTTTTTTTTCAGTTAAGTAATCTGTACCCCCAACATGGCTTAAACTCATAACCTGGAGATCAAGAGTCAGACACTCCACCGACCCAGGAAGCCAGGGTCCTGGAATTGTAGCATCTTCCGATACTCAATGTATGGAGAAAGGGGAAACTAATTTAATCTACGGTATTTTGAAGGCTACGTATTTTTTGGTAAATGTAAAAAGTAAAGAACACATTCTTCATGGTCACACACTCAGGACTATATCTAGTTCTAACATTTATCATGACACTGAGCAAGTAACTTACCTTTTTAATTTAATTATTTATTTGAGAGTCAGGGGGGACATAAACAGGGGGAGACATAAGCAGGGGGAGGGACAGAGGGAGAAGATGACTCCCCACTGAGCAGGGAGCCTGACCTGGGGTTCGATCCCAGGAACCTGGGATTATGTTCTGAGCCAAAGGCAGAAGCTTCAATGACTGAACCACCCCAATGCCCCTACTTAACCTCTTTTCTGCCTGTTTGCCCACCTCGGAGTATATTATGAATATTTGCTTTTAGAATCGCTTCTATTTAAATTTAAAAATAGTTTTTAGAATTGAGTGAAATGGAGATCACTTAGAATAGTACCTATGAGAGTAAGCCCTCAAAAAATGTTGTAAAAAATCTTATTCTGGGGGTACCTGGGTGGCACAGTCAGGCAGCTGACTCTTGATTTTGGCTCAAATCAAGAACCCAAGCTCCTGGGAGAGAGCCCTGCACCAGGCTCCACACTCAGCGGGGATGCTGCTGGAGGATACCCTCTCTCCCTCTGACCCTCCCTTCTCTAGCATATGCTTGTGCACTCTCTTTCTCTCTCTACAATAAATACATATGTCTTTAAAAATCTTATCCTGAACATTTGGTGGTTGCGCAATCATTTTCATAATTGGGCAGTATCTCCTAGTTTATAAAGCACTTTTATACACATTCTCGTATTGGAGTCAGGATATGGTCATTGGAGAAGAATTTATTGTGTTTATTTACAGAGGAAAAAAAAAGAAAACCAGACTTAGAGCAGGGGTGTGCTTTGTTCATGGCTGTAGAACTAACAGATGATCTTCTTATTTTCAGCCCAATGGAGTAGAACAAGAAAAAATCCAAACACTGTAACAAGAGCCAATGAAGGGCACTACAACTGATAATGGAATTAACGCAGTAAAATTATCCAACATTTATAAATATTTACCGCCCCGGCATGGAGCAACTAAATATGTAGAGCATATATGAACAAACCTAAGAGAAGCAATCAGCACCAATACCATAGGGAACTTTAATACCTCACACTTCTCTCAATGATCCCCCATCCAGATAGAAGATCACAATGGAAACATCAGCCTCAGACAACCCCTTACTTGGATGGACTTGACAGATACACACAGAACCCTCCATCCAAAAGCAGCAAAAGGAATATACTCCTCTCAAGTGCCCCTAGAACGTTCTCCACCTTAGGTCATATGTAAGGCCACAAGACAAGTCAATAAATTCCAGAAGCCTAGAATTTTCCCAAATGAGGACTGAAATCAAATCAACCATCTTTTCCAACCACAGTGGTATAGAACTAGAAATCAATTACAAGAAGAAAACTGGAAATTCATAAACACAGAGACTAAACAACATGCTACTGAACAACCAATTGGGTTCATGGACAAACCAAAATAGGAACACAGAAATACTTTGAGGTAAATGAAAAAATAATACAATGAAACAAAGTTCACAGAATGCAGTAAAACAGGTTCTAAAATGGGGCACCCGATTAGTCGATTAGTCTAGTCGATTAGTCAGTGGAGCTCTGTGACTCCTGATCTTGTGGTTTTGACTTTCAACCCCACACTGGGCATAGAGCTCACTTTATGTTTTTAAAGATGCCATTTATTTATTTGACACAGAGCTGGGGAGAGAGACAAACAGACAGACTGAGCAAAGTGGAAGGAGCAGCAGGCAGTAGAAGAGAGAGAAAGGGGCTCCCCGTGCTGACCAGGGACCTCATGCAGGGCTCAATTCCAGGACCCTAAATTCATGACTTGAGCCAAAGGCCAACACCTAACAGACCAAGCCACACAGGCAGCCCTTAGAGCCAACTTTAAAAAAAAAAAAAAGTTGTTCTAAGAAGGAAGTTTATAGTGATACAGGCCTAACTCAAGAAACAAGAAACATCTCAAATAAGCAACCTAACTTGATACCTCAAGGAAACAGAAAAGAACAAATAAAGTCCAAAGTTAGTAGAAGGAACACATCAGAACTTAAATAAATGAAATAAAAACTAAAAAAACAAAAGAAAGATATATATTAAAAAAAAAAACACCAACAAGAATAACAGATCAACAAAGAGCTGGTTCTTTGAAAAGAACAAAGCTGACAGAGTCTCAGCCAGATTCAAAGAAAAAGGACTCATCATCAGAAATGAGAGAGATGTTCCCTGAAACCATTGATATGCAAAGGCTCTTAAGAATGTACTATGAACAATTACACCCCAACAAGCTGGATAATCCAAAAGAAAAGGACACATTTCCAGAAACATACAACCTACTAAGATTGAATTCTAAAGAAACAGACATCTGACTGTTCAGCTGTCTACTAATGACCAGTAGAGAGATTAAATAAGAAATCAAAAACTTCCAACAAGCAAAAGTCCAGGACCCCATGGTTTCACCTGTGAATTCTACGAATCATCCACAGAAAAAAATGAATACCAATCCTTCTCCAACTCTGCCAGAAAAACAAGAGGAAGAAACGCTCCCCACCTCATTTTATGAGGCCAGCACGGCCCTTATCGAGACCTCCCAAGTATCTGTGATGAACATAAACATAAAAATCCTCACCCAAATATCTGCAAACCAAATTCTACAATACAGGAAGAGGTATGATCCAGTACGATGTATTTCAGGGATGCAATGGTGGTTCAACATCCACAAATCAAACTAATGTGCCGCATTCACAAAACAAAGGATCAACATCATAGGACCATGTCAACAGATGCAGAAAAAGCATTTGATAGCGCCGCTACCAAATCACTGCCACACCGACCTGTGCTTCTGCCGCCTGGCTGGTCCCCACACCCTGTACCACTGCCACCCCACTGTGCCATCCCCCACTGCCACCCTGCTGCACCCCACACACCCACCGCTGTCCCTTCCACCCCCCCCATTCCTGACATGCTACTGCCACCAGCGCTGCCACCCTCCACCCTGCTACTCCACAGCAGTGCCCTTTTTTCCACAACAGCTAACCCTCACCACAGCTGCTCTGCTGCCCTGCCGTTGCAACTGATGCCCAGCTGTGCCACCCCTAGTGCCCTTACCACTCCCTTGTGCACCCCCCAGGACTCTGCCACCCTGCTGCGCCACCCTCCAGTGCTTCTACTGCCCTGATGCCTGTGTTTCCAACAGCACCACCACTGCTACCGTGGTCACCCTGCTCCTGCCCATCTCCACTGCCCCACCCAGCCCCCAAGCCATGCTGTGCCATTGCCATGTGGCTGCTGCACCACTAGTCCCTCCCAACCACATCCAGGCCAATCCCTCCCCGCTTCGCCTCCCTGCTTTGCCTCCCCATCTGCTGCCATCTCAAGTCACTGCCTTCCTCTAATCACTGCTGCCTCACTGCCCTCCCACCGCCATTTCTTCACTGCATACTCTCCCCTTGCTGCCACTGTGCAGAGCCCCTGCCCTGCCCACACAGCTATTAACCTGATGCTCTTGCCCTGCTGGTCCCACCAAACACCCCCGAACTTCTCCCGCCTGTCGGCCCCCCACCCCTGCTCCAGTGCCTCCAGATTCCCTCCCCGTTGACCTGCTGCTGCCGCCCCACACATCCCAGCCTTCTCCCAATGCTGCTACTGCCTGGGTGCCCCTGCCTCGTGACCCTGCCCTCTGCAGCACACCCCTCATACTGTCCACCTTACCACCACTGCTGCAGCTAAGCTGCTGCCCTGTGCCCGATGCCACTGCTGACCTTCACTGTCCAGCCCCATTGACAGGCACTAAGGCCCTACCCTGCCATTCGTGCTCTACCTGTGCAGTTGCTGTGCCGCTGCCTCCCAGATGGTTCTGTCCCCCCTTCTCTGCATGCCACCACCAACCGCCTGCCACCCCACATGCACCTGTGCAGCTGTGCTGTCCCACCCCACCCACCAACATGCTCATTCCTGTCCTGATGCCCCACCACATTGCTGATACCACCTCATCTGCTCTCTCCACACCCCCACTACCAATCCCCTGCCCCTCGCCGTCACTGCCCCCTTACCACTACCCTGCTTCTGATCTGCTGCCACCCTGGGTCCCACTCTTACCCCATGTCCTGCTGCTCCCCTGTGTTCTGCAACTGCTGGTCTTCATAGCCCTGCCCTGTTGACTTGCATGACTGCCCCACCTACCACGCTGCCCCTCTGCTGTTCCTGCCCACCCCTCCCTGCAGCTACCACCTAGATGCTACCCCTGTCCCCCACTCGAGCCTTCCCAATTTCCTAGCCCTGTTGCCGCACTGCTGCCGCCCCATGAGTCCTACTCCACCTTCCCCGCACTGGTACCACCAGGCTGCCCCCACCACGCTGCACCACCGTCCACAGCGCCCCCACTTACAACCACCATTGCCTCTCCACTGCTACCCTGGGTCCACGCTGCTGCTGCTAACAGTGGTCCCGCCCTGTAGACATGCACCAAGCCCAGCAAAGCCAGGCCCTTTGCTTTGCTGCCTGACCCACCACACCATGATGTTGAGACCCCACTCATACCCGGCTAGTCCTGCCCACCCCCAAGGACACTACCGCCTAGCTACTCCCCTCCCCCCACTCTGATGCCTCCTGGCTGCCAAGCATGTGTCTGCCCAGCACATCCACCACCACCACCCCCCGTGTGGCTTACCAGCTTGCTGCCCCCAAAAATGTACCCATGCCACCCTGCGGTGCCCCCCCACAGGTCTCCTCACTGCCGGGCAGCCTCTGTCCTGTGCCCCGGCCTCTGCTGCGCTTCGCTTCCCCACCTCGTTGGCATGCACTATGAGCAGGCCCAGCAAGCCAGCCAAGCTGTCTCTGTGCTGCTGCCTCAGGGCTGGTCCCACCCTCCCTATACTGCCCTGCCACCTCTAATCTCCCCACCCCCTCCAGGTGCCACACTGCTGACCCCCTCAGATGGCACACAGCTCCCGACCCACGGGCGCTACCCCTCCCTGCCCCTCTACTGATTGGTTGCGCCCTCCCCTAACTCTGGTGACCCCAGCTCTCTCCCCCACTGATCCCGCCCCCATACGTGAGCGTTTTCACCTCTCTGACACCTCCTGGCACCCTTGCAGCCCTGTTACCCTGCTCACCACCCCAAACACTGGCCTCCCGATGATGCCAGGTTGGTCCCTCCCCTCCACCCACCACCACCGCCTAGCTGCTTCCCTCACCCCTGTCTCCGTGGTCTCCCCACTGCCAGCCACATTACTGTGTTACTAGCACCCTATCCACCACCTCCCCGTGCTTCCACCACATTGCAACCGCCCACATACACCCCTGTCCCCCTTACCTCAGAGGCTGCCGCTCCACTGCGGCCCTGTGCTCCAGACCTCTGCTGCGCTTCACCTCCCCGCCCCCTTGACACGCACGATGGGCCGACCCACCACCCCCTCTTAACTGTTGCTGCCCGGCTGCCTGGGGCTGCTCGCACCCTCACCGCCTCACCCCCTCTGCTCCCGCCTAGATGCCGACCATCCCCCACAGGTGACACGCAGCTCCCACCACTCCCTGTGCCACTACTGTATGTTCCCTTCCCCACCTCTGGTGAGCCCTGCTCCCTCCTCCGAGATCCCGGCCCCGAACCTCAGTATTGCCTCCCAGTTGCAAACCCCTCAGGCTCATGCAGCCCAGCCCACCATGCCCTGACTTTGTCCACCCGCTAACGCCCGGCTTGTCCCGCCCCCAAACCCCACTACTGCCCGACAGTTTCCCCCTCCACCCTGCTCCGTTGCCTCCCCGCTGCCAGGCATGTTACCGCTACTTCCACCCTGAATATCCACCTCCCTCCCAGCGCTTCCTCCATATTGCTACAGCCCACATGCACCCTGCCACCCTGCTGTGCGCCTCACCCTGCCCCCCTTACCTTAGCTGCCGCCGACTGGATGCGGCCCTGTGCCCCAGGCCTCTGCGGCGTTTCGTTGCCCTGCCTCCTTGGCGTGCACGATGGTCTGGCCCACCACACCCGCCCCCGCCGTTGCTGCACTGCTGCCTAGGGCTCCTCCCATCCCCTCACCCCTGTGCTGCCTAGATTCTACCCATCCCCCAGAGGTGCCACATGGCTGCCCCGCTCGGGTGCCACGCAGCTCCCACCCCTCCCTGTACGACTACTGCCTGCCCCCGTCCCCGCCTCTGGTGACCCCTGCTCCCTCCTCCGTGATCCCGTCCCCCTACCTCAGTGTTCTCTCCCGGATGCAAACCCCTCCGGCTCATGCAGCCCAGCCCACCATGCCCTGACGTTGTTGACCGCTAACGCCCGGCTTGTCCCGCCCCCAACCCCCTACTACTGCCTGACGGCTTACCCCTCCCCCCTGCTCCGTTGCCGCCCCACTGCCAGGCGTTACCGCTAGTTCCGCTCTGAATATCCGCCCCCCTCCCCGCGCCTCCTCCACATTGCTACAACAACATGCATCCTGCCACCCTGCTGTGTGCCTCATCCTGCCCTCCTTACCTCAGCTGCCGCCAATACGCTGCGGCCCTGTGCCTCAGGCCTCTGCGGCGTTTCACTGCCCTGCCCCCTTGGAACGCAGGATGGTCCCGCCCACAACGCCGCCCCCCCGTCGCCCCCCCCCCCCCCCGCGCCGTTGCTGTGCTAATGCCTGGTGCTCCTCCCATCCCCTCACCCCTCTGCTGCCTAGATTCTACCCATCCCCCAGAGGTGCCGCATGGCTTTCCCGCTCGGGTGCCACGCAGCTCCCACCCCCTCCCTGTACGACTACTGCCTGCCCCCTTCCCCGCCTCTGGTGACCCCTGCTCCCTCCTCCGTGATCCCGGCCCCCTACCTCAGTTTTCTCTCCCGGCTCCAAACCCCTCCGGCTCATGCAGCCCAGCCCACCATGCCCTGACGTTGTTGACCGCTAACGCCCGGCTTGTCCCGCCCCCAACCCCCCACTACTGCCTGACGGCTTCCCCCTCCCCGTCCTCCGTTGCCTCCCCGCTGCCAGGCATGTAACCGCTACTTCCACCCTGAATATCCACCCCCCTCCCAGCGCTTCCTCCAAATTGCTACAGCCCACATGCACCCTGCCACCCTGCTGTGCGCCTCACCCTGCCCCCCTTACCTTAGCTGCCACCGATTGGATGCGGCCCTGTGCCCCAGGCCTCTGCGGCGTTTCGTTGCCCTGCCTCCTTGGCGTGCACGATGGTCTGGCCCACCAAACCCGCCCCCGCCGTTGCTGCACTGCTGCCTAGGGCTCCCCCCATCCCCTCACCCCTGTGCTGCCTAGATTCTACCCATCCCCCAGAGGTGCCACGTGGCTGCCCCACTCGGGAGCCACGCCAGCTCCCACCCCTCCCTGTACGACTACTGCCTGCCCCCTTCCCCGCCTATGGTGACCCCTGCTCCCTCCTCCGTGATCCCGTCCCCCTACCTCAGTGTTCTCTCCCGGATGCAAACCCCTCAGGCTCATGCAGCCTAGCCCACCATGCCCTGACGTTGTTGACCGCTAACGCCCGGCTTGTCCCGCCCCCAACTCCCCACTACTGCCTGACGGCTTCCCCCTCCCCCCTGCTCCGTTGCCTCCCCGCTGCCAGGCGTTACCGCTAGTTCCGCTCTGGATATCCGCCCCCCTCCCCGCGCCTCCTCCACATTGCTACAACAACATGCATCCTGCCACCCTGCTGTGTGCCTCACCCTGCCCTCCTTACCTCAGCTGCCCCCGATATACTGTGGCCCTGTGCCTCAGGCCTCTGCGGCGTTTCGCTGCCCTGCCTCCTTGGCGCGCAGGATGGTCCCGCCCACCACGCCCGCCCCCCCACCCCCGCCGTTGCTGCGCTAATGCCTGGTGCTCCTCCCATCCCCTCACCCCTCTGCTGCCTAGATTCTACCCATCCCCCAGAGGTGCTGCATGGCTTCCCCACTCGGGTGCCACGCAGCTCCCACCCCTCCCTGTACGACTACTGCCTGCCCCCTACCATGCTTATGGTGACCCCTGCTCCCTCCTCCGTGATACCGGCCCCCTACCTCAGTTTTCTCTCCCGGCTGCAAACCCCTCCGGCTCATGCAGCCCAGACCACCACGCCCTGACGTTGAGGACCCGCTAATGCCCAGCTTGTCCCGCCCCTAACCCCCCACTACTGCCTGACGGCTTCCCCCTCCCCCTGCTCCTTTGCCTCCCCGCTGCCAGGCATGTTACCGCTAGTTCCGCTCTGGATATCCGCCCCCCTCCCCTCGCCTCCTCCACATTGCTACAACAACGTGCATCCTGACACCCTGCTGTGCGCCTCACCCTGCCCCCCTTACCTTAGCTGCCACAGATCAGGTGCGGCCCTGTGCCCCAGGCCCCTGTGCCCCAGGCTGCCCTGCCCCCTTAGCGCCCAGGATGGTCCCGCCCACCACGCCCACCCCCCACTGTTGCTACACTGCTGCCTGGGGCTCCTCCCATCCCCATGGAAGCAAACGAATGTTACAAATTAAGGCTACTTTGTATTGTTCTGAACAATCAACAGATAAACATTTTCTATCACACCCCTCTTCATAATAGTGAATTCTATAGAATTCTGTTATTAAAATGGCTAAAAGTATAAAATTATATTTTAAATGTCATGTAAGTGGACTTCAGAGTGAGATATGAAAAAGTCAAAGAAATAACAATCCTTGAAAGAAAGTGATGAAAATGGAAGAATTATTATTTTCTACCAGAGGATTTTCTCTTAAGTAGAGGAAGAATTTTGATATATAAGGCATATGGAATGATAAAGATCACAAAGTCGCTTAATCTCACAATTAAAGAAATGCAATAAAACTCAAATTACCCAACAAATTACAAAAAGTTTAAGTTTGATAATATTGTTTGCCAAGACTGAAGGGGGAAAGATGCTGTCATACATGTTGGTGAGAATAAATTCCACTGTGAAGAAGAGAAAAACTCCACTGCTCCACTGCTAAGGATCTACCTTCAGTAAATACCTGTTAAAGGACACCAAGGTATGTGTGTGAAAATGTTTATTAGAGTGCTGTTTTCAATAGTGACAAACAAGAAATAACCTAATATGGATTGGAGGGGACTGTTTATTATGGAATGATCATAAAATGGAATAAAAGCCAATAACAAAATCAGTTCCATTTCCATGTCAGTATGGAAAATTCCTAAGTATGGTAAATAGAAAAAAGAAAAAAGAAAAAAGAAAAAAAAAAAAAAAAAAAAAAGCAAGATGCAGAAGAGTAGGCACTATGTTCCCAACTATTTCTCTTAAAAAGTGGATGTAAGAAGAAAACAGTTTCTTAAAGAATACCTGAAAATTTTAATTGTAGGTATCTTTGGGAAGAGAGTCTGAGGATAGGACGTGTGAAGTAAGAGAAATTTATAGGAGGTATTAGTACTCTTTAGGCTGTTCAGCATCCACAACCATTCTAATTTGGAGAGAATTTCAAGAAGTGAGAAGCAAATATTCCCTTCCTTATCTTCCTCATCATGGGTGCATGGGTCCTCCTACTCTGGACACTGAATCCTAGGTGGTGATAGCAAGGGGCAAAGGAGTCAGATCACTGAAAGAAAGCTCCAGAAGTGCTGAAAGCTTATAGGCACAGTCACCAACATGCAGTCAAGGCAGCAGTACTGGGATAGCAAGTTTTCAAGCAGCCATGTCCTAAGCAGAGACTGCCTTATTGTAACCTCTTGACCATGCCTTGCTTCCCTCAAAGCATGGCATGGTCTTTTGCTTCTGCAAAATTTCTAAGCCTGATTCTCTACCTATGAGCTATCTAATAATTTTCAAATAATTCTTTTCTGCTTAATTAGAGCTACTTTCTGTCATGTGCAACCCAGAACTCTGACCCTGTTCTTTTATTTATTATCCTATAGCTGTTCTGTTTTTTTGGCTTTTGTTTGTTTTTTTTTTTGTTTTTTGGGTTTTTTTTTTTTTTGACTAAGGGTTGGTAAAATACTTTTTGTACTCCCTTTAATAATGTGAACTATACGATTTCTTATCTAGCACTTTGCGCAACAGTGAGACTGGCAGGAGGATAAACAATCTATTTAAGAGAAAATATCACAGCATTTTTAAAAAGGGGGGAGGGTAAGTTCTCTCAAAGAACTTGAATATTACTTAAGAAAACATTCACCATGGCTGCCCCTCCCACTTCCTCTTCTCTCCTCCCAAGGATTTCATGCCCACAATTGGCTCACTGCCTTATAAATTTGATACAATGGAAAAGTGGAAAAAAGCAAGAAAACAGCACTTTCCAAAGGGAAATGGGAAAATTTAACTACAGATAACTTGGAAAGTAGACTAAAAACTTAAGAGCAGAGAGGTAATACCCTCAAAATGTGGAATAGAGTACAATCTAAGACACACTATACCTTACTTCAAATAATTTCAATATATAATAATCTGAATTCATTAAAGACAGCTGTGAGAATACAGTCTTTAGTTTTTAGAAGTCTTTTCTTTCCTCAATTCCTATGAACTCCTATGAGCTGCCAAAGTGCATTTTAAAATTATTTTTGTCAAAGGAATACATAAACATGTATTCCAAAAGATATAAAAAAAAAAACTTGTAATAAGAAATTAGTTGAGGGAAGATGGCAAAGTAGGAGTCACCAGGAATCCATCTCCCCACCTAAACAAGAATTGTACTGGCATAATCTGACTAGTGTAACTATTTTGGAATCCTGGAGTCTATTCAAAAGCTTGCAGCTTCTAGGGAAAGGCTTAGACAGTAAATCACAGTTAATTTCAGTCAATTTCAACTCTCACTATGGTAGCAGCTACCCACCCCAGTGCCCACCCCCTCACCTCGCAACAGGAAGCCATGCACATATGCTTAGCACAGCCTACACCAGTTTATGGGCCCTTGTCCTCCAAATATCAGAGATCTGTGTTCTGATCATTGGCTGCTGCTTCTGATTACACACCTGCACACACAGAAGCAGGCCACCACTGCTGAAATCCCCACTGATGGAAAAGGCTTCCAGGGGACTTAAAGATCCAGAGCCCATTTTTTCCCTTCATTTCCCCCCTTTTCCTCATTTAGGAGCCAGGCATTAAAGACTTGACATCCATTCTTGTGTGAATATAAGTTTGCAACTCTTGTGGGTAACTACCCAAAGGGATACAATTGCTTGATTTTATGGAGTATGTTTAGTTTTTTAAGAAAGTACCAACTGTCTTCCAAGTGGCCATACCATTTTGCATGCTGTGGGTTTTTCATATATTGCCATATTGGATAGTACCAGAGTTTTTGTATGCTACATACTGGATGATTTCACCTATATGACAGTATAGAAAAGTCAGAAGTATGGAGACAGTAAAAAAAAATCAGCAGTTGCCAGCGGCTGGGCTGGGAGGAAAGGGACAAATAGGCAGACTGCAGACTACTGTTAGAGCAGTGAAACCACTAGGTATGTTACTATGATGGCGGATACATGTCATTAAAATTTTTCCAAGCTCATACAACACACAACACCAAGAGTGAAGCCTAATGGAAATTATGGATTTTGTATGATAATGATGTCAGTACAGGTTCATCAATACAACAAATAAACCACTCTGGTAGAGGGCAAGGATAATGAAGGAGACCATATATGTGTGAGGGCAGGGGGCATACAGGACAGTTCTGTACCTTCTAATTGAATGTAGCTGTGAATGTAAAATAGCTCCAAAAACTAAAGTCAATTTAAAAAGAAAAACTCCACACCCTATAGCTACCATGACATGCGATGGTAAAAGACAAAAATTGTCCTCTAAGGTCAACAACAAAACAGGAAGTCTGTTTTGCTATTTCTATCCAAAAAGGCAACCATATTAAAAAGGAAGAAATAAATTATCTGTTTGCAGATGACATGTTCTATATGTTTTTACATGTACCTTAAAGATTCCACATCAAAAAAAAAAAAAATAATCAGAATAAACAAACTAAGCAAAGCAGCAGCATAAAAATTAATGTGCAAAAATCAGCTGTACTTCTATACACTGACAATGAACAATTCAAAAAGGAAAATTCCATCCATGATAAATACCAAAAAAAGAGAATCTAGGAAAGAACTTAATTAAGGAAGTGATATACAGAGAAAACTATAAAACACTGTTGAAAAAAAAAAATTAAACACCTAAAAAAATGGAAAGACACACCAATCTGATACTGTTAATATTTCAATATCATCCAACAAAATCTACAGATTAATATCATTCAAAAATCCCCAAAACTTTTTTTTTTTTTTTACAGAACTAAAAAATTCCATTAAAATTCATATGGACTCTCAAAAACCCTCAATGGCCAAAAGACTCGAATCAGAGGAACAAAGATGTAAGACTCACAATTACTGATTTCAAAATCTACCATAAAGGTACAAAGAGTTGTACTGGCATGAAGACAGATATGTATGCCAACTGACTAGAATAGAGAACCCAGAAATAAACTCTTGTATATACGGTCAAAAATTCTGACAAGTGTGGAAAGACCATTCAATGGGGGAAAGGATGGTCTTTTCAACAAATGGTGTTGGGAAAAGTGGATATCCACATGTAAAGCATTAAGTTAGACCCTTATCTTAAAACATAGTCAAAAATTACTTAAAATGGATTAATGATCTAAGCAAAAAAGACCAAACACTATAAAACTCTTAAAAGGAAATACAGAAGAAAAGCTTCATAATACCAGTTTAGCAATGATTTCTTGGGTGCGTCACCAAAGGCAGACAACAAAAAATAGTTAAATTGTAATGTACTGCTTCAAGCTTTTAACTTTTTGTTCATCAAGAACACTATCAACAAAGCAAGAGAATGGGAGAAAATATTTGCAAATCACATATCTGATAAGGGAATATATGAAGAACTCCTAGAACTCAACAACAAAAACACAAACTGCTAAACATTTCTCCAAAAAGATAAACAAATGGGCAATAAGCCCATGAAAAGATGTTCAGCATCACTAATCATTATGTAAGTGCAAATTAAAACCACACTGAGGTTACCACCTTACCACCTTACAACTGCCAAATGTCTAGAGTCCAAAAGACAAGAAACAAGTATTGGTTAAGAATGTGGAAAAAAAGGAGCCCTTATGTACTGTTAGTGGGAATGTGAATTGGTGCAGCCACTATGGAAAACAGTACGGAGGTTCCTCAGGAAATTAAAAGTGGAACTGCCTTATGATCCAGTAATTCCACTAATAAGTATATATAACCAAAGAAAACAGAAACTTTGATTCAAAATGATACATATACCCCTATGTTTACTGCAGCATTATTTACAAGGTCCAAATTATGAAAGCAGCCCAAGTGTCCAATGACAGATGAATAAAGAGATGATTGATACACAAACAATGGACTATACCTCAGCCATTAAAAAGGAATGAAATTTTGCATTTGCAACATGGATGGATATAGAGTATTACCTTAAGCAAGGTAAGTTAGTCACAGAAAGACAAATACCATATGATTTCACTTATATATAGAATCTGAAAAAAAAAATTTAACACAAACAAAAAGCAGAAACAGACCCTTAAATACAAAAGGGAGCAGGTATGGCTATGGACAAAATGGAAAAATGGGTGACGGGGAGCAGGAGATTCAGGTTAGTTATGGAATGAATAAGTCATGGTGATGAAAGGGGATATAAGTCAGAGTATTCTATGGTGACAAATGGCAGTTATACTTGTTAGATTTTTCCAATCACTACATTAAAAACCTGAAACTAATATAACATATATGTTGACTATACTTCAATGAAAAGAAAAAAGATCATGCGGCAAAAAGATCATACACAAAATTAGAGTCCCCAAAACTGAAAATCATTGGTCATTTTTCTGGTTCCTCTGGAACTTGAGCTATATTGTCTAGACTCAAATTTAAAAGAGGAACAGAAGAGGAAAGAGATGGAAGGCCTCCTATTAGGTGATGAGAAATATAAGACTGAATCAACCAGATGCTTAAATAGGCCTTCCAAGAAGGGAGACCATAGACCTCAAATTTAGACTTTGTAAGTTGTTTCAAGATAATTACAGTCATTCTAAGTGTATACTCTAGAAGTACTGATGTGTCCAATGTGCACATTTTAAATACCTCTGTTTCTATGATCCAGAGATCATAGCATTTGTTCATTTTTTAAAACAGAGGGCCAGGGTACATGAGAATGGCCAAGTGGCTAACACGAATTTCCTAGAGCGCTGGTTCCCAGCAAACAAAGCAATCATCAGCTATCATACTCCAGAAGTAAAAAGAATGGGAAAAATCTTAGAGTCTAGCTAAAATAAGGGTGCTTTATGCCCCGTCCTTTTCCTCTTGCTTTTGGGGAAGGGGCTTTGCAGGAGAGGTCAGTACCAAGGCTCATAGAGAGAAGGAAGTTTCTCAGGTTTCTGCTTCTGTAGCTGACATGTGTGATTTCTTCAAGTTACAGATACCACTGGGGCACCTGGGTGGTTCAGTGGGTTAAAGCCTCTGCCTTCGACTCAGGTCATGATCCCAGGGTCCTGGGATCGAGCCTCATGTCAGGCTCTCTGCTCTGCAGGGGACCTGCTTCCTCCAATCTCTGCCTGCCTCTCTGCCTACTTGTGATCTCTGTCTGTCAAATAAATAAATAAAATCTTAAAAAAAAAGAATGAGGAAAAAAAAAAAAAGCTCAGAAAATACCAAGTGTTGACAAGGATGTAGTGAAACCGAACATTTATTCTTGCTGCTGAGAATGAAAAATGATGCGGCTGCTGGGAGAAACAATATGGTAGTTCCTCAAAAAATTAAACACAGAATCACTATTTGACCCAGCCACTCCATTTCTGGGTATACAACCAAACGAACTGAAAGCAGCAAGATGCAGATACTGGTACACCCATGTTCATATCAGCATTATTTACAACAGTCAAAAGGCAGAAGCAACTCAAGTGTCCATCCATGGATGAATAAACAGAATGTGCTATATACATACAAGGGAAGAAAACGTGGCCAATATAGGCCACAACATGAGTGCACCTTGAAGACATTATGCTAAACGAAGTCACATGCTATGCTAAGTCAGTCACAAAAAGGCAAAGATTGCATGACTCCACTTATATAAGGTGCCCAGAAAAGTTACATACACAGACACAGAAAGTAGAACAATGGTTGCCAAGAGCTCAGAGTAGAGAAAATGGGGGAGCTACTATTTAATGCGTACAACATATCAGTGTGGTAGGAGAAAAAAAAAGTTTTAGGCTGTACAATATGAATGTACCTAAGGCCACTAAAGTATACACTCAGAAATGGTTAAAATGGTAAAGTTTAGTGGCACCTGGGTGGCTCAGTTGGTTAAACATCTGACTCTTCAGCTCAAGTTCTGATCTCAGGGATGTTAGATGGACACTGCATTAGTCTCTGGGTTGGGCATGGAGCCTGCTTAAGACTCTTCCTCTCCCCTCTGCCCCCTCACTGACCCCTCAAAAAAAAAAAAAAAGAAAAGAAAAATAAAAATTGAAAATGAAATTTTAAAGCCCCTTTCTTTATTTTGATGGTTTATTCTCTTATTTTGTTAGGGCACATGGTCTAGGAATTTCCTAAGAAATGTTGCATGGTAGATATATTTTTTTTCTTATTCTTGAAGGCCTTTCTTTCCTCCTTTTGCACTTGACTAATTGTTTGGCTGGATACAGAACTCTAGGCTGAATGCAGAACTTGTAAAGCGCTAGTCCTCCATCTTCCATCTTTAAATTAGATTCTTAGATTATGAGAAGTTAGATGACATATATATATTCCTAATCCCTCCTAAATGATCCCAAAAGCTTTTGAGACATTCTCATTATTTCTGATATTCTTAAAGAAATTCTGTAATAACTGCCTGGTATTGGCCTGCTTTCATTCGTTGTGCTTGGCACTTTATAGCTTTTTTTCAACCTGGAAACTCAAATCCTAAATAAATTTTCTGGAATATGCCTATATAGGCATATTCTGGTGTACATATGTATGTGGTAAAACATTTCATCCTCTGATAGATATGGCTACTGAGACAATCAGCTCTGGAATCTCACAGACTAGACTCGACCCTCAGCTCACTACTTACCCACTATGGCACTTGGGGAAGTTAACTTCTTTTAAACCATATATGAAATGGGGACAGGATAATTGTAGAGATTTTTAATAAAATGACACATGTAAACAGCTTATACAACTGAAATAATAAAAAATAAGTGTTACCTATTATTAAAATCCTAAAAGCTAGATGGATGCAGATACTATAAACACTGTCAAATCTATCAAGGATCTGCTATATGTAAGGAAATAAAACTAACAAAAGAAGTGGGAGGCAGCCAATGGGTATAGGCTTTTCTTTTTTGGGGTATTAAAAACGTTTGGGGACTTGAGAAAGGTGGTGGTTACAAAATACTGGAAAGGTACTAAATGTTAGTGAATTGTTCACTTTAAAATGATTGATCTTATGTTATATAATTTTTGCCACAATAAAGAGAAAAAAGGAAGCAGGAAAAAGAAAGGCAGTGTAAAAGAGAAGTCAAAAGTTGTTGAAATGGAGAATGGAAACAATACTCTTTCCTCTAAATTAGTGTGACACTTTCCTCTATATGCTCTCTTTTTAATTCTTGGAACTGAACAGCCAATAATGATATTGTTGGGAAGACAAACAATTCCTTTTTTATCGGACATTAACACATAAATAAAAGGCTGATTGAGAGATCGACATATAATTAAGAGAAGATTATTTTAAATTTCTTTGGGAAGAATGTATAAAACAGGAAAGTTGGAGGATACACACACACACACACACACACACACACACACGAACAAAAAAGCTGATCGTATAGAAGACAATGGATAAAGTCTTTTTTTTTTTAATCACTATGTATCAGAACGCTCAGCTCTAAGCCTTCTCTTATGACAAATATGGGAATCTAACCGCATCTAAAATCTTTCCAATAAAAGGGGAAGTAAATTACTTCCTACTGATTTCAGACTAGGGGGAAATATTGTTACATGCATCTTTCTTCATTTTCAACACTTCCCAAATTGTGCTCCAAGAAACACTATTTTAGAAAGATGCTATTTTAACACAGTACAAAAGAAATGAGAGAAGGGAGAATGAGGGGAAGAAAAAGGAAAAGGAAAGCAGCATATTCGAATCTCATTCTTGGGAGATTTGCAAGGCATAGTAGTGTATTAAAGGTTCTGCAGTAAGAAAGCCAGTTCACGTCTATTAAACCTACATTTGGCTGATTTATTAAGTACAGAACAGTTCTTAAGCTATGTCGGTTAAACACATAATGCATCATTTTGTTAAAGGCTGCTTAGATTTATACCAGATAACATATAAATTAGGGTAATTTCAATATTAGCCCAGGGGGATCAGATTACCACACATATTCAAGAATAATCAATTATCTGAATAAAACATTGTTTCAAATTACCAGCTCGTCAGAGCAAGAGCTTAATGGCAATAAAGGAGGGGAAGAGAAGGTAGGAATAAGAGGAAAAGAAGAAAAAACAATCTGGGAAGAGTTAGCTCTTCATCTTCCTTTGTTGAAATGTCCTTGTCCTGACATGTCAATTCTGATTATTAAGCCTAACATTTGCAGTTAAGATAGTAAAAAATTCCAACTTGGTTCACTTCTCCCCCACTTTCTATTTTTTTACATTAATTCCTAACCCTAGGAGGTAACCTCAAAAGGAGAAGTTAAATATTTGTTACTTGAGTACCTTAAGTATAAAATTTCACATTGCCATAACAACCATATCCCAAAACAGTTTAATACTGCATAATTTAAGCATAAAGGCATTTGCAATTTCAGTTTCTTTTACTCAGAGCAAAGATGTACAACACCAACAAAACCTGAACCTGGAACAATATTTCTTGTTTGGGGGAAAATCATAGAAAAAAACATGGATTTAGAGAAGTAAAAATTCAAATAGATAGGGCAAAGGAAAATCCAAATGGAAATACATTTATGAGAAAACTTGTAAGAAGATAAAAAGACACCCTTTTCATTATCACTTTATCATCTTTGAACCAAAAAGAAATCACTACTGCTTATTACTACTATTTCCCATATTGTGGGAACCAATCAAGGAAATGAATCATTTAGGTATTAGAGACAGCCAATCCCTTAGAGAAGTTAATCCTCTTCTTGGAAATTATTTTATTCATAGGGGAAAAGCTACAGCTACCTTCCTGGTGACTGTTCCTCCTTTTTCTCATAAAAGAAGTGGAGTGGAGTGAGCAAATGAAGCCAACGAAAGCCTCAATAGTCATATATATCCCCAGTCACAAAACTGGAGGGGAGCAGAAGGGCAAGACAAGCCAGGCATGCACGCCCTAGCTATTCTACTCAGCAGATCATTCTTTGTCATTTACAGGCTACCACCCTTGCCAAAGGGTGACAAGATCATTTGGCTAAAGCAACTACTGGCTAAATAACAAACCATACACATAAATCTTTTTAAGGAATAACAGATTTGAAAAAGACAAAAGCTAGATAAAATAGATACATTAAAGTGGATAGAATAAACTTCAACTTTGGTTACTATTTCACAAATTAAATTTGTGAATCTTAATTCAGTGGCTTAAAGGCAGGGGTTGCAAAGTTGGAAGATGAAAGATCAAAGCACTGGTAGCACAGTATTTTCTTGGTGAGAGTATCAGTCTAAGGTCTGAAAATGAAATGTGCTGATCCAGAAACCGAACTTTATCAGTAACTTAAAGATGATCAATCAGCTTCAGTGACTTATTCACAGTCAGAAGAGAGCAAAGGGAGCAAGCACCCCAGGTAAACCCCACCACAAGGAGGCCCTTACAGTGACCCAAAAACCTGTCCTCTATCCATACTCTTTTTCCACATGAGTACTAATCTGATCTGGTTAAGTAGTACTTGGTTGAATACAGAATTATATAGTAGTAATATAAAACAGATCAACCTGCAAGGTATTTCATCTAGGTCCTAAGGGGGCTTAATAAACACTCCTGCACTTCAGGAGATGCACTGCTCATTTTCCAGATTCTCCATCTCTCTCGATGCAAAATTTACACCCGTCATTCTGTTTTCCATCACCCACTGTGTTTTCTGTAGATGTGTATTATCACTGACTAAGCCATATCAGGCTATTGCTCTCGTGGATCTGATATTATGCATCCTTCCAACTGTGTCCTGCCCAACCATGAGAAGACACATTTATTTCCCTATTTTCAAATTCTTAAACAGTACTTCTGACAGCCCCATGTACCTCTAACTGTAATAAAACTACAAAAAAGTAGTCTGGTTTTTCTGTACTTTTTGTAGATACTGATACTGATTTTAAAATTCTGAACAATTTAAACACAACAACAGTCCAACTGGACACAACTCAATACTGCAAAATGTAAATATATACATTGGTTCAAAGCAAATTGTTAAAAATTAACCACTTAACAAAACAACTTATGGCTAGCTCATAATAAGGGCACAGACAATTCATATACTCAATTATATAAGGATTCTACATTTGCATAATGCTTTACAAAGTGCTCTCCCATTCAAGATAACATTAATTCTAATCAAATATTTAAATTGAAAGTCTCCAAGAAAGAGATTTCTCTAAGAAGATAAACAAAATAATCCAAAATTTTAAACTTTAAAAGCCATTAAATTTTCTGATGATTACAGTTAATTTTTCATACATATATATTTTTGCTTTGAAATGAGAAAATATATTAAGACTACAACAGAAACAAATTCCTTCTCTCATAAAATAGATCACATATTCTTAGGTTATACATGTGTGAAAATTATTTAAATCAGTCTTGAGAAATACGGTTTCAAGCTGGATAATAATTACACTTAAAAAATCATGCAAGAGACAAAGTCAGGCCTTGGTTTGCCCAGCAATTCCTGTCCAGATCCTCTGTACCAAATTACTTCTTCAAATGCTTAGTATACTTATGCTCCATTATAAACTGTTCTATGTAAAAAATACATGGTATCAGTTATCTCTACCTTAGAATGAATAAATTTAAGTGACTGAATACACTCAAGGATTAAATCTAATCCCCCATTGTGAAATAAAAGACAAAAACCATAGTGTAACTGAATCCAGGACTTAAATTGGTAAGAAGCCTTAAAAGGAATCCAGGAAATCCTATTACATACACCTAACCATGTCAAAGGTTAGTTCTTATCAAATGAGCTGTATCCCATTGAGGTCCATTAAACAAACAAAAAGCAGTTATAGAGCACCAACATAATAAAAAGAGTTCACATCACAAAACACATCATTTTCGAAGACTTAGAAATCTTCTCTAAATGAAAATATAGCATGAATACATCAATATTTGCAACAGAAAATTAAAAGTTCTTACCTTACTACATCATCAATATTGTTCCTGTATACGCCTTCAAGTCTTTCTGCGGGAAACCACATAGCAATAATGTTGGGATAAATATCTGAGTACTTAAGTTAAGGAAACACCTGAAATATACAACAATGCAAACTACATGGTTAATTTTTAACAATTTGCTTTGAGCCAATGTATATATTTACATTTTGCATATAGCTGATTATAAAAATCACTATACCTATGCTAGTAAAAGGATGTCAAATGTATTTATCTATAAACCATCATGTGTAATTAAGAAACACAGGTACAGGGGCGCCTGGGTGGCTCAGTGGGTTGCTGGCTTCGGCTCGGGTCATGATCTCGGGGTCCTGGGATCGAGTCCCGCATCGGGCTCTCTGCTCAGCAGGGAGCCTGCTTCCCTCTCTCTCTCTCTCTCTCTGCCTGCCTCTCTGCCTCCTTGTGATCTCTGCCTGTCAAATAAATAAATAAAATCTTTAAAAAAAAAAAAAAAACACAGGTACATAAAATTAATTCCCAAAAAAATTCTCAAAATAATTATATGACAAAATAATTTTCAAATCTCTTTACCTAGTACATTAAAAGTAAGTACATAAAAATTAAGGAAAAAAGTAACTTCCACATTTACACTATTTAGGCCCACATACATGAAAACAAAAACCACAGACTATAAATCAGAACTGAAGTTACCTTGGGACAAAAACCAAGTATCAAAATAAAAACAAAAAAAGCTACACAACTTCTCATTTTTCATTGTTACAAAAGGAACGACAGCATAGAGAAAAGTAGATACAATTAAGAATTAGGAAGCCAGCGGCACCTGGGTGGTTCAGTGGGTTAAGCCGCTGCCTTTGGCTCAGGTCATGATCTCGGGGTCCTGGGATCCAGCAGGGAGCCTGCTTCCCTCTCTCTCTCTGCCTGCCTCTCCGACTACTTGTGATTTCTCTCTGTCAAATAAATAAATAAAATCTTAAAAAAAAAAAAAGAATTAGGAAGCCAGATTTAAGACCTGGCTAATGCCGCCATCCCGTTGTATAACCTGGACATGACTTCATCTTTCCAGGCTTCAATTTCCTACTCCACAAGATTAGGTTGAGACAACCACAATGATCTCTTCCAAGTCCTTGGTATTTGTGACTTAGTAATACTGAACTAAGGTAGAAAGTTTTCCTCATTCACCATCAAGGTAATCAACATTTAGCATGCCATTCTATTTACTTATGTTACACACTGTAGTCAGCATAAAAACAAACTTCTGTGCTCCAGAAGAATTTGCATCAAACTAAAAAAACAAAACAAAACAAAAAATACCAACCAATCTACATTTCTATCCATTTGTCAATAGTGGCAGACCTCATTTCTTCCCGAGTACCATTATTCCTCTCTCTAATCTCGTGATTTTTCTGAAATGGACCTTGCAAAACAGCCAAGCTGATCTGCCCCAAGCCTCCCTTCAACACCCTCCCTGAAGTTCTCCACCTACCTACTCCTGGACCCCATTTGATCTTCAAGTACAATCCAAAATTCACCAAATCCAGTGCCTTTTTGTAGATCTTTTTTCATCACTTTCCGCTGCTTTCACATTATTGAGTTAATTTTGGTATTATTTTCAATTGAAAATAATTATCAAGTTACTAAAAGCTTTTTAAAATTATTTTTTTTAAAGGTTTTATCCATAGTTATACCACACACTGATTGGACAGACCTAAAAATATTTTAAGGGGAAAAAAAAAAAAAACAGGGTTACCTGGGTGGCTCAGTCGGTTAAGCATCTGCCTTTGGTTCAGGTCATGATCCCAGCATCCTGGGGTAGAGCCCTACATCAGGCTCTCTGCTCAACCAGGACTCTGTCCCTCTCCCTCTGCCCTGCTCATGCTCTTTCACTATCTGTCTCCATCTCTCTCTCTCTCTCTCTCTCAAATAAATAAAATTTAAAAAATAAAATAAAAATAAAAACCTTTCATTAAAAGAAAAAAGACCACACACTAGCATATACAATATGCTACCTTTTGTACAAAAAATATTTTCTTTTTGGATAAAATGAGTAAGATTTACACACAATTTGCCTGAATCTGAACTTCTCAGCACGCATGTGCATTTGCACACACACAAATGATAACTGAGAAACCAATAAACATGTTTGCTTCATAGAGAAGGGGTGGCAAAGGGGAAAAACATACACTAAAACCAGCAACAAACAAATCGATTAAATATCAAATTGGTAACCAGGAGATAGAGTTTATTTCACAGGAGTTATTTGGCTACCTCAAGTTTACTGTACCTCTTGGTAGGAAGCACTGTAAGAACAAAAAGAACTAAAAAGAGGGGCTCCTGGGTGGCTCAGCTGGTTACACATCTATCTCAGGGTCCTGGAATCGAGCCCCACACAGGGCTCCTTGCTTAGCAGAGGAGTCTGCTTCTCTTCTCCCTGTGCTCATATTCTCTCTCATGCCCATTCTCTTTCAAATCAATAAAATCTTAAAAAAAAAAAAAAAGAACTACAAAGAAACTTTAAACTTCTTCTGCAAGTTTGTTTTTACTATTATCAGTATTGATATCCTCAAGCTTTCTTCTTTATATTGTACAAAAAAATGAAATTTTACTAATGATTTTAAGATTTATGATTATAGGTATAAAATCAAGAAATCAAGTAAAAACCTTAATTAGAAATATCAATATGGCAACAACATGGATGGAACTAGAGTGTATCATGCTTTGCGAAATAAGTAAAGCAGAGAAAGACAACTATCATATGATCTCCCTGATATGAGGAAGTGGTGATGCAACATGGAGGCTTAAGTGGTTAGAAGAAGAATAAATGAAACAAGATGGGATTGGGAGGGAGACAAACCATAAGTGACTCTTAATCTCACAAAACAAACTGAGGGTTGCTGGGGGGAGGGGGTTTGGGAGAAGGGGGTGGGATTATGGACATTGGGGAGGGTATGTGATTTGGTGAGTGCTGTGAAGTGTGTAAACCTGGTGATTCACAGACCTGTACCCCTGGGGATAAAAATATATGTTTATAAAAAATAAAAAATTTAAAAAAAAAGAAATATCAATATGAACTCATGTTTATAAAAATCTATGTTCTCTAGGTCTTTTCACTGAAATGGCCTAAAAGCATATCAATCTTAGCAGCAAACAATCCCTAGATGGACCCAGACTGCATCTCTAGTATTTAATATACTAAAAGGTACTAAACTTGGAACTACAATGGATGCCAGGTCTGTGGCAGGAAGGTACAAGATGAGTCTGGGATATTTTTCTGTGCCAGGAGACAAGGAAGGTACTCAAGAGATAATGATCTCTATCAGACAGATATAGGAGCTAAAATGAAGGACATCCCAGGACCTAAAGCTCTAACAAACTGAGTATCAAAGAAACAATTTAAATGGTAGTAAATTAAACACCCTAAATAAAATTAAAACCCTTGAGTCTATATACAGACTCTCAAAGGAAAAAAAGAACAAACTATTTTTCATTTATCACCTTTTGAAGTGGCTGTTAGAACAGTTCTTTCTCTACTCTGAAAGTAGAAAAAGGGGGAGATTAAGTATTTATGCTACTTTTCCTGTAGGTGCTGTATTTCACGACAACCAAAGAGCACCATTTCATACAGTAAAGATCTACTTTACAGAAAAACATTGTGTTAATAAACACAAAAGAATAGAACTTTCAAAGTCCTATTTTGCAAACCCTAATAAATTTATGGATTTAGGCAAGGATCAACAACTGGTTCTAAACCAACAGGTTAGTGGATGATGAAGAACTCAACTTTTTTTTCTTAAGAGAGCCAAAGCAACACCACCCAAAATACATTCTGATGTAAGGAGACCAATGTAACTGAACAGCGGGCAGAAAAGACTGCCATCACCCAATTTCAGTGGTCAATCTGGGCATCACCAAGGAAGTTAAGCAGAGATCCTGTAACTTTCTCTGTGATACAATATGAAGGACACAGCATCACCTATGATATCCAAGGTATCTTCAACCTGAGACTCAACCAAGTATTTAGATATAAATTTTAATTTACATTAAATACAAGAGATAGAAAAACAAGCTAAATGACATGAGAATAAACTGGACAAATTCAAAAGGTCTGAAACATATGGCCCAGTCTCTGCTCAAATGTCTTTTTAAAAGGCAAGGAGGGGAGGAATGGATATCCCTTATTTTTAAAAGACTTATGGGTTGGGGTGCCTGGGTGGCTCAGTCGTTAAGCCTCTGCCTTCCGCTCGGGTCATGGTCCCAGGGTCCTAGGATCGAGGCCAACATCAGGCTTCCTGCTCAGCAGGAAGCCTGCTTCTCCCTCTCCCACTCCACCTGCTGTGTTCCCTCTCTCACTGTGCCTTTCTCTGTCAAATAAATGAATAAAAATCTTCCAAAACATTTTTTTTAATAAAAAAAAAAGACTTAAGGATTCTAAGAGCCAAGTTCATAGGTACAATGCTATCTGGATATTGTTCTAGACGAACAAGCCATAAAGAACATTTTTGAGCCAACCAGAGAAATTTGAAAATGATCTGGGCATTATATGGGATAAAAAATGACTGAAATGGAAAAGCACACATTACTGACTAAAAAAAAGGTTTCAAAAGAGAATACACAGCATTATGCCATAATCGAATAAGAATGCATATATACCCAGATAGACATATGTACACAAAAAGATTATAAACTAAGGTACTAAAAGTAATCATCTCTAGGAGGTGGGAATATATATATTTTTCTCATTTTTGTTTTTTTATTTTCTGTTGTTGATACAATGCCTGCACTATTTCTGTAACAGATTTTAAAAAATTGTTTGCTTTATAATTACCTCCAGGTCTATTTACCAAGTATCATGACAAAATATTGTTTTGTCCCACGTGACTTAAATTCAGCTCTGTATTTAGTTTTTAAAAAATGATGAATTTCTATCAATATATATATGTATATACACATACATACACACAAATATGTAATGAAAAAAGATTTAAGTAGCATTTACTATGTGGCAATTTTGTCACTTTAAGAATATATAAATTCACCCCCAATCTCAAAGGGTTCTTCTACTATGGAGACTCCAAAACTACTAGGATTATCACATATTACAAATAATAGCTGTCATCTATTATTCTCACCTAAGAAAGTAGTTCCACCTAAAAACATAGCTCACTCAAAGAACTATGTTCAATTATCAAAATATTTTGGGTATTATGTCCGTTCATGAGAAAGAAAAAAAGAGAGAGAGAGACTGGAGGCTCAAATCAAGCCTACAGCAGTAGTAATTCCTGAAAGTGAATAATCTTTACTTTGTCTTGGGAGCACCAACATATAGAAAATAACACTCAGAAGACAAATGAGGCAGCAGGAGGGACCCAAAGCAGTGGCAGCTTCCACCAATCCAGAATTCCTACATAAAAAATTATAAATAGATATAAGTAAGAAATTTAAGTTGAATTTTTCTGAGCAATGCAACAGCAAAATATTTCTTATTCAAAGTAATAGTAATTACTGCTCCTAATGAACTTTCCAACTGAATGCTTAATTTCAGTAAAGACACTAGTATGATTTTCAGCCTTACAGAAAAGCACAATAATACAATGCCCCTTGAAATCCAGTCATTTTAACCAGGACTAAACTCCAATGTATCCTTCCACTATGAATACTAATAAAGGAATTAAAGTTGCAAAGGACTTGGTTACCTTATTTAAACAAAACCATTTGTTTCTATTTATACATAAATAGGAAGGTTATATACTCATTAAAGTAAACTCAGTTGGCCCCCTTTCATTCACTTAATTATTCAAACACACAGTGAACATTCCGTGCAAGGGGCAGTGAGAGCAGAGGCTAAGTAAGCAAAGACTACTGCACTGGAAAAGTCCCTACTCTGTCAGGAAAGACAGATAGACACACAGACATGCAGCGGTGCCACATGACTTACATTCTACTGAATATAAGACCGAAATATTTTAAGAGATAAAGAGAGAGGGGCTAATTCTAATTAAAGCTTCACATAATAGGTGTTATGTTAGAAAATCCTTAAGAAGTCAGTCAGACACCAGTAGACAGAAAAACAAACAAGCAATCAGAACACTTCAGGCAGGGAACAGAACAGGGATGCGGAAATACATACAACATTAGGAAGCAGCAAGCAGGCCAGTGTGGCTCACACACAGAGCTGTATGGAGAAGGCAGGACAGAAGACTGCATTTAGTTTGAAGGAAGCTGTGAGAGGGAGTTCAATTTAACCAGACATATAAGGAGTCAAAGGCCAGAATCGGCGTGGGGGTCTCTGACAGAGCAACAATCCAATGCTTCCTTTACATAGAATCTAAACATCCAGTCTTCTGAAGGTTTCATTTTTCACAGATCCTCACCTTTCTTATTCACAGTTTGAGATTTTACCCAAGACTTTAACCTCCATCATAAGTTAGAAAGATGCAGAGAACATGTGCCACACTACAGGAAATACATTCCCATTTAATCCTAGCAACCCTACAAGGTAATATTTCCATTTCATGAATGACAAAATTGAGGGTCAAAAAGACTGCATAATTTGCATTAAGTTCCACAGCCAGTAAGTACTGAGTTATGATTCAAACCAGTTAGGTACAAACCCAGCTTTTTATACCATGCTGCCTCATAAAAGATGAAAATTTCCTTATATTTCCAAATCAGTAACAAAAATGTAAAAGCTTCAAAGGAAGCAGGTTAAAATGAAAGTGAATTTACTAATCAAATGTTAAAGCTGAAAAACTTTTAAAAGACAATACAGAATCACTGGAATTTCCAAAACTGAGTAATGAATTATAAGACACATTATTTCTTATGACAAGAATTATACCAATGCATGTCCAATTTGACTTTTTTGCTTCCTAATGTTAAAATTTCTGACATACTTTTTTTTGACAGTTTACCAAATAAAAATAACTGAGAAAACTATATATATATTTCTAATACGGAATAGTGTTAACTTGCAATTACCGGATATACTTTCAAATAGCGAGAGTGTTTCATATGAAATTCTCATCTTATTACTTATAAATGCTGCGCATAAAGAATTATACTAACTAGATCACTGCAGGAAGCCAAATATTTTTGCCATCTAGTGATCTACTCGCAGGCAATGTGGCAACATGGTCAAGAACATATGCTCCGGGCACCTGGGTGGCTCAGTGGGTTAAGCCGCTGCCTTCGGCTCAGATCATGATCTCAGGATCCTGGGAAGAGTCCCGCAAGGGCACTCTGCTCTGCAGGGAGCCTGCTTCCTCCTCTCTCTCTCTCTCTCTGCCTGCCTCTATGCCTACTTGTGATCTCTGTCAAATAAATAAATAAAATCTTAAAAAAAAAAAAAAAGAACATATGCTCCAAGAGCCAAGATGCCTGGATTTGAACTCTAGCTTCACTTACTAAGTCATCTTTTGCAAGTTACCCATCTTCAGTTCCCTGTGTAAAATGGGACTGGTAGGAGGTAACATTTTCTTTTCTTCTCTGCTTAATTTTTATTAAAGCTTTTATTTAAATTCCAGTTAGTTAACATACAGTATAATATTAATTTCAGGTATAGAAATTAACCAGGTTTAGAAATTAACTGCATGTAGTTAACTCTATACTAACTAACTGGAATTTAAATAAAAGTTTGAATTAAAAATTAAACAGAAAAGAAAGTGTTACCTTCATTTAAAAAAAAGTACTTATCACATAGGGTTGTGATAAGGATTAAATGCATTAACCTATGGAAAACAACTAGAACATAGTGATAGCTGTCTATCAGTTAAACAAATGGGACAGACCTATACCATTAGGGCTTACTGTAACAATTTGGGTATTTTTTTTTTCCAATGACACTCTTTACTGAATAACCTAATCCTTCTAAAGAGCATTAAAGTCTAACAGAAACCTTAACTCTTTGAAATCTTGACTATAGCAATTTGCCTTTTAAGTATTTAACTTCAGAACAAATGTAAAATATTCCCAAATTTCCCAAAGGGAACAAAACAAAAGACTGCTTTCCCCTTGTTATCAGTGGCTACATGAAGTAAGCAGAGAGGTAGAAGGAATTTCTGTCGGCCCTCAGAGGGACAGCTACCATTGCTATGGCAGATCTGCAGACACAGACATACGACGTTCAGTACATGACCTTTCACCCCACCTCTATGCAAACATGCTCAGTTTGTTTTGTTTTAATTCAGGTATAATTTACATACAATAAAATACAAGATCTTAAGTGATTCATTGATGAGTTTTGATAATCATATATATCATGTTAGAGAGTCTTGATTCAAGTGCTGCAACAATCCCATCTCAAACATAGAATGCTGACTGCAAGAAAGAAAATAATAAATGGTAATTAAGTTCTAAAGCCTGTCCACAGAAGTCAATTTCACCAATAACAGAACTGACACACTATAAAATGATGCAGCTAGTATATGAGCTAACTCAATTTTTACTGGTTGTTCTTAACATCCAATCCTGACTTAAAACACTTAAAAGGATATTCTAAGTTACACCAAATTAACAAAATGCCTTTAGAAAAAAGCATGTGAGCTGAGATTTCATATTTACCTTATCTCAAAATTTTACTTGTACCCAAATTAATGTCATTTGCACTACAAATTTAACTAGAATTTTCAAATAGAGAATAACCAAAAATAGCTCCTTAAGCCTTATTTTATGTGTCCCTGAATATAGACAGTCTTATTTTAAGTACAATTATTAAAAATAAAGCACTTCTGAAGTTTCTTTGTAGTACTACTCAACATAATATATAGATATACTTATCCCCAAACAAGTTATAAACTAAAATACCAGTATACAGTACTAGTATTCAAACCAGTAACACCTTTTTTCTGCCACAATTATTTTAAGAAAAATTACTTCCACAGATCACATATAAGTTATTTTAAAAATTCTAGTTAACTGGAAGCAGTAACATACATGGAACGCAGATGGCAAATAGAAAGTGACATGTAGATTACAGAGGTAGTGATCAAAAAGCAGTAAGAGCAAACCTGAAGTTGCCTAGCTCACAGGAGGAACTGACGTTGAGCTGAATCGGCAGCAGGAATGAAGGAATAAAATCAGACTAACAAGAGGAGACAAGAAGAATCGAAAGCTAGTTAGTAAATACCAAGACTGCACCATTTAATTCTATTTTCCAGGAATTTCTGGAGCTTTTCCCCTGCTTTCTGTCAGGGCTATCAACCAACAGATGCTTAAGGATCAGGTGAGGGGAAAAAAAATTCAGCCACTGATTCATAAGCTACATCAGGTCTACATTTTTTTCCCAACAAATTTTAACAAGTTTAAAATTAACGAAGAGTTTCCAGGTATGTCACAGTTATATCCATATTAGCAACTTCACTAATCAAATTATGCTTTAAACAACTGCCACTCATAGACTTATATGGGAGTCTCATTTAATGCAAGATTTTTTATTTCTGACTAGGTATTCTTTTTCTCTATTAAATGTGTCAAATGTTTGTATCTGGTTTCTAAATTGAAGATTCATATTGGTAGGAAAGCAGAAAAAGGAGATGCTGATTTTTCCAGTTGATAAAGTGCTAATTGCATTATTTGAGAACAATTTGTCCTAACATATAAAGCGTATAAATATTCCTGTACAGAGCAAATTAATGCTGCCTAAAATCTGATTTTATAAAGTGAAAAGGGTGCGTAAGCACCAAAGCCTAAACTACAGAAATATTAAAAATATTTCTCAAAAAAATACAGAAAACTACAGAAATATAAAAAATATTGCTCCAAAAAAATTGGGGATTTTTAAGAATAAAGTATAGTGGTCAGAAACAGCACAGGACACAGGAACATTTGTTTAAAAATTCCCAAGGTGCCAGGCCTGCACTAAAATACTTCATGCATAATGTCGTTTGTTTGTTTATTTTTATTATGTTATGTTAGTCACCATACAGTAAACCATTCGTTTTTGATGTAGTGTTCCATGATTCATTGTGCATAGTGTCATTTACTAAATAGAAGACCAAAGTTCCATTCTCAGCTTTGCAACTTAAAAGCCTATGACTGCAGGTAAGTTACTAAGTCTCTGGGCCTCAAATATTTTTGTTTCTTTTTTCTGCAAAATGATGATCCTAACACCTGATGTAATTTCTTTATTGGTTGTTTCAAGGATCAAATGCGGTATCTGGAAATATCTTTAAAACTATAAACTGTAAAGGGCTATTAGAATTGTAATAAGAAGCTGTTATGATTTGAGGTTGCATGGACTAGAAATATCCTGTTATTTAATTTTAGTTTCAATGTCTCATTACAAGGCAACTCAATATGATGTTTTTATAAACAAATTATAAAAGAAAAGAATTCCAATATATTCACTTAAATCCACTTTAACATAAATTTTAGGTTCCTTTTAACACTTCTAAATTAGCTGCCCACAATGGCAAACCAGAAAGGAAAACTGACTGCCAAGTAATTTATGAGCTCTACTGGAGCTTTCTATTCCTCCAAACAATTAGGACCTCACAACTTCCTCTAAAATTGTTACATTATACCAACTTGCCTTGACTGAAGAGTTTATACACATTTTTGCTTTGAAAAGTTTAGATGTCACTATGTGGAGTTCTTTTTGTTGCTGTTGTAGTTTCGTTTGTTTTAAGCAGGCTCCATGCCCAGCACAGGGCTTGAACTCACAAACCGGAGTTTAAGGGTCCCATGCTCTACCAACTGAGCCAGGCTTAGATCTTACTTTCTGAAGGAAAATACCACATTCTTCAAAGGTAACATCAAGAATTGCTAGTAATTCTTCTACTTAGTAGCAATACCATAAATTGGTTCATTTGGCACAAAATCTGCAATCTGTAACAAAGAACTATGAAACTGTTTTACCTTTTATTCCAGAAACCCCACTCTAACAATGTGCACTAAGAAAACAATGTAAACTATGCAAGGATAGTCACAATATGCGGTTTTTAAAGGGAAAAAAATGGAAATAACCCTAACACAGCACAGTAAGCAATGCCTGATATTTAGCCCAATGAAATGCTACCTATATAGCTTTAAAAATGACAAATACCCACTGACAGATAAAAATTAAGCTGTGAATACCTAAGAATGTAATTATGAGCATAAACACATTAACACAGAGGGAATTATAATTTCCAGTGACAAATACCTGACACAGAATCAACTTCTTCTATTCTTTAAATTGAAGATTACAGTTTTAAACAAATACTTTTTAAAGGAACAATCAAGGCCCTCTGAACTTTATTTAAATGTAAGCAAACCAGAACCACAGAAAAATATCTAATCAAGTCACTGATAATGCTAGCAATGCTCTAAAACCCAAAGTACAATTTTTGTGTGTATTAGCTAAGGGATTATTCCTCTCAACAAATTTAATCAATTTTTCTTCAGAGCTGTTATGAAATAATGTATCTACAACTGTTCAAACCTACATCTGTGAATCTCTAAAATTTAAGTTGCCCAACTAACTGGTTTTAACGAGCGTAAGAAACAATTACCTCCTTCCTAGCTCTCTGGATGAATACGATAAGGCAGATTTCCTGTTTCAGAACTCTGCTGCTGTTAAAATACACACACGTAAACCCCGCCCCCTCCCTGCCATGGTTCTGCTCCCACTAACAAACATCCAAGATTGACTACCAATGACAAATCAAATAAAACATGGTTGTAACTTACAGAACAACTTTCAGAAAGATCATCAGTCCAATATGCATTAGATATACTTGTCAGCATTATATACCTGAACTATAAGCCAAATGCTAACCTAATTTTCTACAGCAAAATCATAATAAAGTATATGAAAAATTAAAAAACTTAAAATTATGACATCAATCCAGCATTATTGTAAAGTACATAAGAGTGTATCTTTTATGCTCTAATCTTTATATTCAGTGTTAGGTTTATGGTACTTCTGTAGTTCATTTCATTATAAAAGCCATACTTTTTATCATTTAATTTACCAGAGATAACTATCTAAAACACTAGGTTTGGGCTGCTCTTTAAGGTCACCAACTTCCACAGAAAGAAAGACATTCCAACAGGTAAGACAAAAAAGATGATAAGGGATGTATCAATAGTTTGAGAACAAAGGCCTAATAATATTTAGTGCAAATTTACTCAATACTAGTAAACTACATTAAAAAAAAACACAACAGATTCCAACTTTTCCAACTCTATTGATCTTTTAGATGCAGCCGTGCACAAATTTCCTAATGTTCGAAACTACTACACATACATAATACGAAGGAAAAAAGCTCAATACAAAACATATCGCCAGCAAGTGGGTTTTCATTTTCCTACTAATTAAGCTAAAACTGTAAAATTTCTAAATTTACTTCTATCAAATTTACCTTTCAATGAAACCACTGCTAATTTGAACCATTTTAATGGAAGAAAGCTCCAAACAAGTGTGTGCTAGGCTGCTTCATTTTATATTTGGCTTTAATATAACAGACCCAAATCTCTTTATTTTATATCTAAGCCAGGACATCATCTAGAAATGACTTGCTTTTTTTTTTTCCCCCCAAGTGGCAAAAATAGTTTTGCCTAACTGCTGTATTTTAATCCTGGAAGGGTTTATACTAATATAAACTAGAAATACAGGTCTACTTTAAAATATTAAGGCACAGATATTGGCATTTATTACTACATTAACAAGAATCATATTACTGATTTTATGAAAACTGCCTTGGTTCTAATACTGAAAAACATGATTTATATTCTCACTGAGGATATTTTTATCATTATATCAACTTTATAATCACTTGAATAAGTGGATCATCAAAAAAAACCTCTGAAATTACATATACTAAAATACTAGCCAAAATTCATATTTTCAAGTTTAGTAATATGCAGATTTAAATATACTAAAAAATATGAGAGCAAGTCTACATTGCTTGGTTTGAAAAGGCAGTACTTTTAGTTTTAGTCAGCTACCCATAAATGCTTGTTCCTAAAGCAAGTATCATTTTAGTATAAATCCAATTATCACAATTGGGGGAAGAAAAGCACAATTACTAATCAATTAGTTGTGGAACCTTCATATGCAAAGGAGAATATACAGAAATACTTCGAAAATTAGTAAGCTGAAACATGAAAGATAAAAAGGGAGATAACACTGTCAACCAAAAAACTGTTTAAAAACATAAAAAGGTCAACATACAGAAAAACAAAAATACCAACAGTTAGATGGGAGGGACAGAAATGAAAACAAGGAAAAGGAGCTCATAACAACTCACATCTTTTAAATACTATTAGGCAAACAAAACAGGTAAAGACTGAATATTTGGATAAAAATCTCACCTACATACATGCTTCCTCACTTCATATAAGAGACAGAATTTACACACATATTATCTGTTTATCCAAAAGGGCACCATTCTCTTCATGACCTACCACTCAGACCCGAACAAATTCTATAAAGTGATGCTTGTCAAACAATCTACTTTCAACAGACATGAGTTTTAAATTGGCAAGATGATTCTTACACAAAAAATAGAGGCCCTAAACACAAAGTTAGATCCTATCTACACTGAAATAGTATGCCTGATCATATTAATCATTTGGCATAACAAACTTCTCAGTAAAAATATCAATAAATAAAGTAGATTAAAACTAATCAGACCCTATTAAGCCCAATATGCAATTTTAAAGACATCTATCCAACCTGGCAACACCAGTTCTTGGGGTGGGGGAGGGAGGGTGTGAAAAGGAATTATGTTACAGAAACAACTTATATATTGTAGCTTGAAAAAGCAAAATTTTAAATGGGAAAAATCACTTCACAGCAGAAAGACAAGAACTGAGTTGTACAGGAAAGCAGAGGACCTGAAAAATATTTAAAGCAAATATTTAAGGAATACATATTAAATCAGTTCCCTGATGAAGTTCCATAATAATGAATTTCTATATATCAACTTTTAGGAAAATTACAGCTTAAAACTATCAAAATCTCATATAACTTAATATCTCAAGATAAAACATGGTGTTCCCACTTAAATATCCAAATAATCTTGTAAAACTAAAATGACTAAAAGCCAGACTTCCATTACATAAGCTTTAGTTCTCAACCAATATCTTCACATTTTATAAGAAAAATATAAACACTGCAATTTGGTATTGGTCTTTAAAGACTATAATTAATAGATGACTCCAAAAAACAGAAATGCCAAAACCACTCATATCACTAGATTATCTTAACTTTTTCCTGTATTTGAGTAACAGATGGCAAACCTTAGTTCTTGGACACTACACAGTAATCACAATCTGTGTGACCTTTTCAGTATTAAAAAGAATCCAAATAGCCTTAATAACCAGCACGTGAGTGTATTTTACAGTATTATCTATAATCCTGATCATAGTGAACAGAAACTAGATATGCAAAAATGCATCAGACATTTTGGTGTGCCGATTCTTATTTTCCATAAATTTCCTACAACTAGCCCATGAAAACTATCCAGATGTCAGACTGCTTCTTCAGTTTTCAAAAAACATAGATGCACACATTTACAAAGTATTTTTACCATTACTTCATTTCCATTAGTACCAAAAAGGTATATAGTATACCTAGATCAAAATTTCCTTATGCTTATTGAAAGAATTTTATCTCATTTAAAAAATGTTACTCTAACAAGTAATTTTGTTTAAAAAAAAGAAGAGTTTGTTTCTTCCTCAATACTTTTGTTCTAAGTGCATGAATTAATACATTTGCTCAAGACATCATTTAGCTAATAAGGTTAAAATTATCTCCCTGTTTTAATACATGACTCTTAAAAATAAACTCTGTAATAAATAAATAAATAAATAAAATGGAACACTAATGGGCAACTAAAAGGAATGAACCATTGATACAATAACTTAGATGAATATTCAAGGTGTTATGTCGAGGGAAGGAAACTAATCCCAAAGTGACATACATACAAATCTATGTAACATTTGAACTGACAGTGGCAGAGCGCACAGGAGTGAAGAGGCTGTGGTTATAAAAGGGCCAACAGTAGAGGTCCTTATGATAATGGAACTATAGATTGTTTTGACTATGGGGCAGATACGCAAAAGCTACACAAGTGACAAAGTTGTACTGTACTAAATGTATGCAAACAAATGAAGAGAAGAAAAACTGGAGAGATCTTTCTTAGGCCCCAAAACTTTATCAATGTCAATATCCTGGATATGATATATATATTTTTTCTGGATATGATATTTATACAACAGTTTTGCAAAATGTTACCATTAGTGAAAACTGGGTGAACTGTTGCCAGGACTTGCATATATCGTTTCTTAAAAGTGCACTGGAATCTGTAGTCATCTCATAAAAAGAAGTATTTCAATTTAAAAAATTAGCAAGATGGTAGTTCAACTAAGAACTTGCTCCAAATAAGAGCATTAAAATAGAAGCTAGCGATGATCATCCCAGGACCCTGGTATCATAACCTGAGCCGAAGGCAGACACTTAATGACTGAGCCACCCGGGCGGGCCCTGAACAGATTTTTGCCAGTATGTATTCATCCTTGAAGTTCTTCCAATTTGCTTTCTTTACTGTAATTATATTTTATGTTCTCCTTTCTCAGTTTGACACCTTGCCATGGGTTTGCTATTCCCTTATTAATATCCTTCTTAAATACCTGTATCACAGAGATGATTAATTCAATTAGTACACCCTTTGGAAACTCATGATTTAATATTTGGTCACATAATTTACCTACTTTATGACTACTTTGATCAGATGACAATTCTATCACCAACTAGCTTTCTTCCCAATACTTTTCACCCCTTTTTTCTCATAATCGTTTTGCATGCATTTGTGCTGGTTCCTTTTCCATTACTTGGGCTAAAAGGATGAGAGCTTTTCAAGGAAGACCACACTGCAAAAGGTTTACTTGAGAGATGGAACAGAGTCATCCCTTAGGCTAGAGGGGTAATGCATTATGAACAAGTGTTCAGCACATGTGTTGGTCTCAGTTTACAGATCAACAAGGATGTGCCTTCCTTCCTCGTTGGAACAGTCTCCACAACAGCTTACTCTCTTGGTCATCACAGAGCAAGCTCACTGGGGCTGGCATTGCTGCAGCTCCAAATTGAGGAAAACCAAGTGTTGGGCTCATTTCACAGAAACAAGCCCAGAGGCCGAACTGGGCCCATGGAGACTCCGACTTCCCCAGCATCTGCCTAGGCCAACTGTCTGATGCAATCCAGGAAAGAAAGGTAGTTAAAACTCGACAGAACAGTTTCATCTGAGAGAGAGGAACAAGACAAAAGACCACATCCTTTTCCCTTCCACCTTTCTGACCAGCTGCTCTGGCACACAGTGGTTCACACTGAGACTCGGAACATATCCTGCTAGTCTGAACAATCAGATGTGCTAATTACAAAGCTACAGTCAACGAGGTAACCACCCCCCTGAGCCTTCCCCTCCTCCTAACCAGCCTTACCGTCCCCCATGCTTCCCTCAATTTTGTAGAAGGTCTGCAAATCCCGATCAACCGTTGTCAAGTAAGTTTTTGCATCAAATTCTATGTCAGAGGAGTACCCGCTAAGATGGCATGTAAGATTATTTCTGCACATTTAGTGTCTATGAGGTGGTTTTCCCTCATGTACAGTCTCTCTTGCACCATCATGGAAACAGGGCTACTGAAAAGTGTGGTTTGTGCTTCTACACTTCAGTACGTCTCCTTTGCAGAACGAAACTGTCTCCAAGGGAGCTCAGCTATCTAGTTCATGGCACCGTTGTTCATGGAAGTTTTAGGTGTGGATGTGCTCTGTTCATGAGAAGCGCACTGCCAGACCCCGTGCGCATCAGAAATGCTTTTGTTTTCTACCCACCTGCTAACACACACACGTTCCTTGATCCATCATCAGCTCTGCTGCAGGTACACTTGCACTGATTTGGGATTTCAGATATCCACTAATGTCATAGAATGAAACTTGTCTTGCTCATTTCCCTTAGTGCTTCTGGATGATTTGCAGACAAAGGCAGAAAACGCTGACTTTATACATTTTTCTTCAAGAAGTTCATTTTGTCTATGAAAACCATCTTAACTCAGCTACAGGACACCACATTCTCTGTTTCCACCTTCTCTCCAGACTGTTCCTTCTCTTCTTCTCATTTTCATGACTTCTAAACATTAGTGTCCCAGGGGACAGCTTTCATTCAGACCTCTCAAATTTGTTCATTCTTACTTCTGAGAGGTGGTTACCTGATCCCTTAGCTTCAAATACTAATTTTATAAAAACTTTAAATACTACCATAAGTTGATAATTTCCAAGTAAGTATCTCCAACCTGGGGTCTTCCCTATATCACCTCTGCTCATACAACCAAATGCTTATTCCCATGTAAACCTGTGCATTTTATAATCATTTCATTCAAGTTGATATCATCCAAATGCCTTCCTGAATGCCTTCCTTTTCTCAAGTATTACATTTCATTATTTCAATTTATAACTTCCTTGCTATTTTGTTGACATACTATGTATATAGTATGTGTATGTGTGTACGTATTATGTAAATTATGACATATTATGTGTATAGTATGTGTATGTGTGTTTATTTCTTTTCTTTCCCTATCAAAATGTAAGCTCCATGAGGTCAGGAACAAATTCAGTTTGATCATGTGTTTCAGCACCTAAAACTTGAGTGAGGCACAGCAGGTACTCAGTATTTGTTAAATGTGAAAACGAACATATAAGCAAGTACCTGAGAATAAAAACAATTCATACCATGTCACCTAGTGTCCATCTGTTTAATACATACTAACTCACCTGGGTAGCTCTGACTTGGGGACTCTTCCTCTAGCATCCATGGCTGCTCTCCTTGCTCCAACTTCAGGATCACTTCTGGTTTAGGGATGCAACACGCTGTAATTGGGAAATGACATGGGAATTCGGCGAGGCTCATGGGCTTCAGGGCCCTTGAAGAAGACAGAAGATGAAGCTTCAGGGGCCAATTACAACACTTCATTCTTTACAGTGATTCAACAATCCTTCTGCTTAATACTTGGAATCTCAAACTTAAATATCATTAAACTCAACAAAGCTTCTACAGGTGTCAAACCAAGAATGGAAGTGCGTACTAGGAGTCTACACGAGAAACAATCCTTACCCACTGAGACAAGGTGGCTATAGTTCTCCAGCATCACCTCCCGGTACAGGGTCCTCTGAGCAGGGTCCAGATGCTGCCACTCCTCCTGGGTAAAGCCCACAGTCACATCCGCAAATGATAAGGATCCCTGAAACAGCACATTTGTGTTCAAATTTAAGTAATCACAATGGGAAGACATGGAAAAGCTGTCGAAGAACTGTTACGGAGTTCACTATTCACAATCAGAAGATGTGTTCTGGCGTGCCTACCTTTGTACTTGGTTGGAGGAGAAAGCATGGCAGACATTCCTCACCAGTGTGATAAATTACCGGCATCCCATCCCATGTGCCTACATGCCATAAAGAACTCTGCTACCTTGAGAATCTGAAAACCAATAAAACCATATCACTGTTCTCAAGGAGCATATAATCTGACAGACACAAGCATGAAGCATCCAACTACCATGTAGCATGAAATCCTACTACAGTAAAACAGGTGCAAAGTAGAGTGAGATTACAGAAGGGAGAAAAGTTCTATTCCTGCTATTAGGGCAGGTTTCACTGATAACATAGTAGCATTCATGAGCCTGGGCCAAGAGCATAACTATGCACACTTCTAAAATATGGAGTTAAGGGGCACCAGTTGGTTAAGTGTTTGCCTTTGGCTCCGGTCATGATTTCAGGGTCGTGGGATCGAGCCCCATGTCAGGCTCCCTGCTCAGTGGGGAGTCTGCTTCTTCCTCTCCCCCTGTGTGTATGTGTTCTCTCTCTCTGTCAAAGGAATAAAAATCTTTTTAAAATGTAGTTAAAGGAGTCAGTGAACACACAGGAAAGGACTGCTGGGACTATGTTCACATAAAGAGCTACAGTCGTCTTCAGGGAAAATGCTATTTAATAATTCTGAACATAACTCCTGTAGGACGGAGTGTCCAAAATGTTTGGTTACTGTTCCATGTAGAAAACCTTTTTCTTTCTTTCTTTTTTTTTTTTTTTTTTAGGAAACCCTTTTTTATAAACAGTAAACTTACAATGTCAATTTATATATTAAATTCCATTATTGTTATTTTTCCTAAGTCACTTTTATTTTTTCAGATGAATATATTTGGCATGTAACATTGTATAACTCTGATAGGCTTATATACTGTAACGATTGCCAATGTAGCTGTATTTATCGTATTACATAATTACAGCACATTAGTGTGTATATCCATTTCACTGTATACCAGATTTCTTCATTCTTCTTTTTATGGATTACAATAAATCTAGGGAGATACCCAAGTATTTTCTTGCCATAACTGAACTGACTGTCTTATAAAGTTCATAGCTTTTATACCACCCATTTATAAAATGACCACTGTGGAAAATATAGCAAGAAGAAAGAGAGACATATCATTCCCAGGTTATCAAAACAAACAGCTAATCAATGTTCATGTCATACACTAAAAATTGATTACTAGGAAAAACAAGACTATTTTCCAGAAATGTATAAGGTATTATTGAGAAAACAAAAAACAAAGAATACCTAAGTAAATGAATATACTATATTCATGGCTTGGACAACTTAATATTACAAAAATATCTCATTTCTCCACAAATTGGCCTATAGATTCAAGACAATCAGAATTAAAATCTTAGCAGATATTTTTGTGGAAACTGATAACTTTACTCTCAGACTTACATAGAAACTTGAATGGCCAAGAATAACCAAAACTACCTTGGAAAACAGAATGGATAAACTCACACTAATTATACAGGCAGAATCTAAGATGATGACCTTCAATGGATCCAACAACGTGACATAAACTCCTCTTAAATGGAAGAGACTTAAGTCCCTGTGATTGTGATACATTCTACAACAAAACAGATTTTGCAAGTATGAATGAAATCCTTTAATCAGTTGACTTTGGTCTAAAGGGAAGAGTTACTTGGGTGGGCCTGACCTAATCATGTGAGTCTTTTATTAATTTATCTTAAATATTTTATTTATTTGAGAGAGAGAGAGAGAGAGAGAGAGAGAAAAAGAGAGCGCATGAGCACACAAGCAGGGTGAGGGGCAAGGAGCCCAACATGGGACTTGATCTCAGGACCCCGGGATTCTGACCTGAGCCAAAGGCAGAAACTTAACCAACTGAGCCACCCAGGCGTCCCACATGTGAGTCTTTTAAGGAACGTAAGATATCAGAGACCCTTCTTCTGACCTCAAAGAAGAAACAAGCTACTGTGACTCCTACGGCTGTCCAGAAATAAATTCTGCCACATATGTACAAATGGGAACCCAACCAAGCCTTAGATAAGGAGTCCCAAGCAACACCTTGATTGCAGCATTAATGCCTAAGAAACTTAGTTAACCTACTCCTAACTCATTCTCATCTATACATATGAGCCATATGAGCAGGGAGCCTGATGCTAGGATTGATCCCGGACTCCAAGAGCAGGACCTGAGCCGATGGCCAATACTTAACCCACTGAGCCACCCAAGAACTCCTGGAGAGACTTTGTGAAACAATCTCGTATAAATAGGAGTTTTCCAGAGTAGCAGATAGGAAAATGAACATTTCAGTCTCCTAGGTGCCCTCAGGAGTATCCTTTTTTTAATGTCCAAAAATGCAGGTAGTTAATGTACAGCGCAGTATTGCATTCTGCAGTACAACTCAGGGACTCATCACTTCTCTCCACCACTCAGAGCTGACCACAACAAGTGCCTTAATTGCCCATCATCCATCGACCCCCCTCCCACCCCTTTCCCTCCATGACACCCTCAGAGTTCTGTCATGAGCCATCGCCACGGTGACCTGATGACACGCATCCAACGTTCCATTTCAACTGTCACTCTGTGAGCCGAGCCCCTGGCGGTTGGGTGAACAGGACTAACAGTCCCCACGATGGGGAACCTTAACTGCTGTTGTATAGGTAGGTGCCTATCGATTTTCTCAATTCTATTCTCTGGAGCTGGCTGCCTCCCTTTCACAGAGATAGGCTTCTTCTCTTTGGCTTTTCCCCTCTGATTCCCCCCCCCGGTTGGATGCCTGTGTTTGTTCGTTTGTCTGGGTGATTTCATTGGGATTTCGTGGGGAAGCTGCCTTCCTTAAAGCACTTCGATGTTCAGAAAACCGTACTCTTTTTGAATGCCCATTTCGGACACAGTCCTACAGGGACAACACACGGGTCACACGCCACACTGCTGTCCCTGCATCAGGAGAATCTTGGTGCGACCCAGGCACCACATTTGAGGGGAACGAATTGCCGGTCTCCTCTTCCCGATGGACATGACAAAATCGGAGAGGAAAGGTCAGAGGTCGAAATGCAGCTGTTCTTAGGAGAGACACTGGAGGATAGCGGGGTGGTCTCATGGGTTGATGTGCAGGGTTTCCCGGGCCGTCTGCTTGATGCCTGGGAGTGCATGAGAATGGGCTGTGCCACCGGGTGGGTGGACAGAACACACAGCAGCTGCACAGTGGACTGTCTGCTGCTCTCAAAGGTACTGCTGGGCTGGGTTCTCCAGGCCCGGCCTAGGGAGGGAGACAGGAGACTGTCTGCTAAACCTACAGTCTCCAGAGGGGATCAAGAGACCTGAGAGTAGATAGGGGATGCTGGCGAAGAATGAGAGAGTAGGGAGGGACTCACGCCAGCCAGGGTAGCCTCACTTCCATCCAGCCTCCTCAGAGCAGTCTGCACGGCAAGAGCGGGCCACTCAGCATCATCCGTCTCCTTCCTGAAACCAACCACTCCCAGCCCACATGGCCACCTACATGTCCATCTGTACCATCAACTGCTCCTCGGGACTGGCGAGCTCAAAGCAAGCAAGTTCTCGGCCAGGTCCTATGCGACTGTTGGGAGTTTGAATCAGCTTGGGAGCCAAGCAGAACCCCAGGAGCCTGGGCTTCAACTGGCCTTCAGGACGGCCTTGGGCGACTGGGCTGACCTTGCAGAGAGGTGAGGGAACGTGGCTCAAGCTACCCGTTCCTGGTCCTTCACTAGGGCCCCGCTGGGCAGAAACCACCACTTAGTTGATGTCAGGGCACCAAACACAGAAGTGAGTGAGCACTGAGGCTGGTCTCGTGGCCCTGGCTCTCCCCTACAGAAACCCTGGCACAGAGGGATTTGAGACTGTGAGGGCAGCTCTTGGTTCAGGGCTTCAGGACCTTTTAGCAGGGGCTGTGGGTTGGTATCAGGGGCTCAGGGATCTCCGGCCACAGGGAAACGATGACTTTCCTGTCCCAGATCCATCCTTCATTAGGGTGGCAACTCTGGACGGTCCCTTCGGCACCCTATATTTCAGGGCCCTCCACTATCCTCCACTGTGGCTTCACCCACAGCCAGCTGTCTAGCTGAGTCCCTAGGTGGTCCCTTCCCCAACACCTGCCGAATGGCTGGGAAGCATCCAGTCCTCCCCTAGGTCCCAGGCACTCCTTGGACTCAATCACTTGGGACACCGTGGTGGCACACTAACGTCTAGGCCCGAGGGCAGGGAAACAGGGCACAGAGGGTTCTGGGGAACACTCTCGGGTAGGTGTGGCTGCTCAGTGGATGTGACCGAGGCTATCACGCATGCTCATGGCACTCTGTAGCATGCTTTTCTGTCCTGTCTCTGCTCCATACAAGCCGTTGCCCACGGAACCTGTGGGTGTGGGAGGGGGCGGAATTCAGAGCACAGTACATGGTGACTCCTTCCTAAGTCCCACCTGGAGGGAGGAATGCCTGCTGGGCAGCTGGCGAGTAGGGGCAGGAGACGGATGAACTAGAAGGAAAGGACTTCCAATCCCCCTGTGGGCTCCTGATGACAAGGTGCCGACACTGTTCTCTATTTCTGTGTGTCTCCCAGAAATCTGTGGGGAGTGTCTCCTGGAGGATGTGGAGACGCCCCCACCCACGCCGCCCCCTCCACGACACCACCACAAGAAGAGAGTCCGGTTCTCCCTCCACAATGAGGTCTTCACCATTGAGGACCCCGAGGAAGGTACCTTGGGGATTGACTCATTACGGCGATTGGAGACGCATTCTGTCGTTCACTAGCACAGACATAACCGAAGCTTTTAAAACTGCTGAGACACATTGTCCTCTGATTTCACTGGTAGCCATTTCCCTCTATGCCGTCCATCCCTCCCCTTTTAAGTCCACAAGTCACGATGAGATCCTCATTCCAACTGGATCCAAGGGGCACAGGAAAAAAGTATCTACTAGCTGAAGGGATGGATCTTAGGTCTTTCTGGAACACACAGGTCCCTATAGGTCTCCCCAGGAAACATGGTTCTTAGATGTGTAGGAAGGAAGAGACTGTTTTTTGCCAGGAACGCAAAACAGAAAAATGGAACAGAATACGACAGGAGGTTTCACGATGTCCCCCCTTCACTTCTGCCCATTAGCCACATCTTACATGGGTGTGCTACGTATCTTCAAAGGAACAGAACAACCTCACCACATTTGGGGAACTCAAGTACCCAATACATTCCACGTGGTTACCGTTCTACAAATGGGGCCAATGCATTCGGTGACGTCTTCTCATTCTGGAAACACAGAAATCTGCGCACTAATGTCTCACACAGTTGGGTTCCCAATAGCCCCAGAGAGGCACTGCCCCCAAATCCATCACGGGAGGAAAGAACACATTCAGTGGCATCCATACACATCATAGAGTGCAATTCAGGCATAAGAAGAAACTAAGGTTTCCAATATTTTACGAAACAGATAGAACCTGGAAACTTAACACACATTTTGAAAGCAAGCACACAAGGAAAGAGGTACATTACACGATCCCAGGCTTTGAGGACACTCCAGTAGGGACATTCGTAGACCCAGAAAGTGGAAGGGATGGTGCAGGGAGGAAACGGGGTGGGACGGTCATGTCGTCACGGGTACAGAGGTGCCATGAGATAGGATGGCAACGTTTTCCCCGTAGATGGCAGTGCGGTCTACAAAGCATCACGGATGTCAGCAGTGTCACTGAACGGACACGTACGAACAAATACAACCCGTCCCCAGTACTTAGATTCCATCACCGAAAAACCCACTACTCCAAGGCACGATAGAGGAACGATAGGGTCACACAGCAGAGGTGCAGGGGAGACAGCTGAACAGGCCCCATGACCAGCTGAAGAAGTGGCAAGCTGGCTTGGCTTCACAGTGGGCAGGAGGGCTCAGGGGACTGCGCCCTGAAACCCAGGGTGCCTTGAGTGTTTCCCAGACAGACGCTGAGAGTTCCCACTGATGACATCCCCTCCATTAGAAAGCCAAGGCCCCATTTCCCTTTTCCATCCTGCTCCCCTCCTCTGTGTTTCTGTGTCCACCACTGTTGGCCCACTGGCAAGTCAGGCCTTGCTTGGTCACCCTTCACGTCCATTCCCTCTGGCCCCGCATCCACATCCAGCAGACTTAACTCCCCAATTCATTCCTGAGTAGCGCAGCCAATGTCCTGACAGCTCCTCTCTGTTCTCCTAGACCCTGTGGAGGACCAGTCCAAGGACCTTCCTAGGAGCTGGACAAAGGTAGGTCCCCCAACTCTCCCTGAGGTAAGCTCGCCTCTCTGATTTCTCAGAGACAGAAATGGTGCTTCCTTGATTTCTTCCATCAGTGGAGTTTGATGAACATCTGGCACTTTACCTCCCAGGGGAAGGGGGCAGCAGTCTCCCCTCGTGGAGGAATGCTGGGACTGACCTCTTACACACATAGACCCAAAAAGGGTGAGGACACAGGACAGCCTCAGTTACAAACTCCATGGGATCAAACACCTTCTTCAGCAGAAAAGGTTTCTCCTTGAAAGAGAACGTTCTGTCTGTTGATCAGAATGGACTTCGGAGATTGAATGATGCTCCAGCATCATTCAAATGGTCCACTTGAACTCAGGTGGGAGGACATGGACTCAACCACCGGACCTCTTCCAATTAACTGCCTGAAGTCCTCCCCAAACCAAAGAGCTGGCCCAACAGGACAGGATGCTGGGATCCTCACTGTATTTCCTTTTCCCCAATCGCAGGTAGACGCTGGGAGCAAGGACAGCTGTACGTATTTAAGACCATCGGGCTCTGGGAGGAAATCTAGAGTACAAAGAAGCCTGCCCCCTGATTCTGGGTTCCAACAAGGAACGGGGGTTGGGGGATACTGACCGAGACTGTCCGGTGAGGCAAGGTCACCACGTCAAATAGGGCCTGGAAGAACTCGTACATAGGGAAGGGGTGATCTGTGTGCACGTGGGATGAAGGCCCTGTGTGCGTGGGTGTGTGTGTGTGTGTGTCCCCATGCGTTATGCTTGTGAACATGATTGTGTGCCTTTACCAGGAGATCTTTCTCACACTTCCATCACAATCACAGAGTCCCTCTTCCAAAATACTCTCATCACCCTGGCACACTTTACATACTCCTTCCCCTACTCCCCACAGCTGTACCTGGAGGACATTTCCCTCTGATTTCCTGGGACGGGCATGGTGCGGAGATGAAGGGTCCAAACCCGTGACCTCCTACTTGGAAAGCCAAGATTGGAGCTCAGGTTCCAATCTGAAAGTTGCTCTGGCCTACCCACCTGTGTTAGTCCCTCAGCCAGGGCGTCATGATGTACCATGGGTGCTAGCTAGCAAAGGGCCATCAGCATCTGTGCACACAGCCAAATACCTAGATTCTATGATGGTCCCCGACAGGACCCAACATGACACAGTGGCTTCCATGGACACAGAAGCCAGGGCAAGCTTAGAAGCCCACCTTAAAGATTACAGGCTGGTCCCTGGAGTCAAGTGCACAGAGAAAAGCCACATCCTCATGCTCAAGCCCACATGGCTGGAAAGCGTGTGGACCCGTGGAGGACAGAACAGGGCAACATCGGTCATAGCCGGTCTCAGTGTGTACACACGACCGACCAATGGCAGAAAAGCATCACGGAGGGAACTGACTGTACTTGATAAGATTTCCCTAAGCCTCAGGAAGGTTCAAATTCTCTAAGCACACACTCAAACACCACTGGCCAATAGGAAATCAAGGTGAAGCTTGGGTGGAAGCTTTGGACCCACATCCCCGGAGCAAATCTCCTGCAAAGCAGGCCTACAGCCGATCAGCACACACTCCCAGACTCCTCTGTGTAAGCAACTTCCCACTGGTCAGAACACCTGGGAGGGTTCAGACAGCCACTGTCTTCAGGGGAAACACACACACACACACACACACACACACACACGGGACAGCTCAAGAACAGTGGAAGGAATCTATCACACTCATCGACGGTGCCGGCTGTTTATGGAAGCTACGATGTCCGTGCTCTCAAGTGTTGCACATGGCATTTTCTGAAGACAAAGGATGAGTGAAGCAAACTACTAGGCTCCTTTCCTGAGGGTTGAATGCAGCCTGGCAAGCAAGGCTGCTTTTTATGCTGTGCAAGATCTTACACAGACGTGATGCATATAGTCGCAGCAGGTGGGGATCTTGGGCCCAGAGCTGATGTCCAAAGCAGCAGCGTGGGACACCTTAGTGGCATGTCAGTCAGGAGAGGTTATGGGACTCGGTCTTCACACAGAAGCCAGGTTAGGCTTCCCATGTCCTGGACTGGCTATTTGGCTTTGATCGGGCTCACTTTAGCTAGAAAGACAAGAACCCTCTTCGCGTTTCCTCCCTGCTCCTCTCCCGTCCCTTCCCCTCTGCACCAGGACAAGGCCTGGCAGCAGTGCGGCCTGTTCCTCCTAGGAGCCCCCACACGTGCACACACCCCTCCTGTCCTCATCCATCCAAACTCCCCGCCTACTTCCTGAGCAGCCTCACCAGTGTCCTCATGGTGCCTCTGTATCCTCCTAGCTCTCCACGATGACCTGATGGAAGAGCTACTACCCACTTTGAGGGCCGAGGAGAAAACTCTGACTCTCCCTCAGGTAAACTCATTGTTCCTCAAGATTTTGTTTATGTGAAAGACAGAAAGACAGAGAAGGGGAGAGAGAGACAGATAGACAGACAGAGAGTGCACGAGAGCGCAAGCAGGGGGAGTAGCAGAGGGAGAGGAATAAGCGGGCTCCCCTTTCGAGCAGGGTGCCCAATGTGGGCCTCCATCCCAGGATCCTAGGATCAGGTCCTGAGCTGAAGGCAGAAGCTTCAATGTCTGAGCCGCTCAGTCACCTCGCTAAAGTCATTTTGTGCTTCTGAGGGACAGCCAGTGTTTGATTTCTCTTTCCATGAAAGTGTCTGAGCATGGACATGCCAGAGGGAAGAGACCATGTCCTTGGTGCTGAGAGCCTGCCGTGAGTTTATACCATTAACGGACAGCAGATTGAGACGGGCACCACCATTGCTTAGGCAATGGATGGTCGTGAGCATTTCCCACCAGGTCGTTCTGTCTATGGGAAATGGCTTTGGAATGAGTTGCTGACGAAAATGGATGGGGGAATTTTGACATAACATGCTGGAGCCAAGGACAAGGGGGTCATTTTCGGGAGGTCATTTCCTCCTCCTCTGGATCATAGACTCAATGACCGCATCCCATCTAGCTTGCTTACGACACACACCAAGGGCACAGAGATGTGTGCACACGGTGTGCACAGGGTGCGGGGATCCTCACTGGGTTTCCCTTTCTCCAACTGCAGGAGGCGGCGACTGGATACACCCCATATGCTTATACCCCCATCATTCCCCTTAGGGGGACAGATCTAACTCAACAAGGTAGGGTTTTCTCTCCTCCTTTGGTCTGGAGAGCTTCCCCCCTTCTGAGTTCCTCCCGGGAACAGAGGCTGGGGCGGACTGAACAAATGGAGTGTCCTGCAGAAACCCAGGACCCTGTGCTACAGTCCCTGCAAACCAGTAGGTCATTCGGGCGGTGTGCTTGGTGCGTCGGAGGGTTGGGGCTCGCTTTCGCGTGGGTCGATGCGACGGGACCGGGCATGTGGGTGTGTGGACTGCGTGCGTTTCACCAGAAGACATCTCCCACTGAATGGACTTGAGGGCACGGGTCAAAGTTTCAAAGCCAAACCTCCTTCATTCCTGCTGCACACACCCCGCTAGGACACCACATTCCTCGCTGACCACAGCTCCACCTGGAGGGTTGCTCAGGATTCCGTCTCCTCAGACAGGGACGGGGAGAAAGGAAGGGGCCCACATCTGTCCTAGCTCGGGACGTTTCTCAGACAGGGTCAAAACACAAAGGAATCAGAAGCTACTTTAGTCGACCCAAACATCACCACCAGCCTTACAAAAATGCTCCCATCTTGAATGCACATAGAGGGAAGGCTCACTGGGAAATGGCAATGGCCAGGAAAGCTTCATCATTAGCTCGGGGCCCGATCCGACTTCCTGACAATCTGCTACATGGCCAGGTTAGAGAGTGCCCCTCTCGCCTGGCCTCCGCTCTCTCGTGAACTTGCCGGATCCTGACTGGGGGAGCTGGGTCCTGGGAAACTGGGTCCCGCGGACTCCAAGGACACACCCACATGCCACAGGAAAGGAAAGACTGGGAAGAATCAGCACTTTGCGGATGGGGACTCTGTTGGAATGGTCAGATGTCAGTACATAGAAATCCTGGGTCTTTGGTTTTCCTGACCCTGCATGACTCAGGGACAAATAGAAAACCTCTAGGGTACTTGTGCTTGCATTGAATGCAACCCTGCCACACAGTGTTCTTCTGCAGAAATACAATCTCCTAGTAGAGGTGAGAGATAGGTGGGAGCGGCCAAGAAACGGTCTTGACCATGACCATGACACAGGCGCTGGTTGGAGGAACTTGCCTGTCAGTATGGAACATGTCTCTTAGTGTTTACCCTTTCTGCTTGAAGAGGTCACCCTGATTCCACTCCCTGTAGCTCAAGTTCAGAGTCAATATTTCTCCCTCCATTCCTGCTCCTTGCCCTGACCTCTCTCGATGCAGCAGCAGCTTGCTCAGTCCATACCCACGCCATACACTCCCGGGCACGCCCACCCAAAGCGAAACTCCCTGAGCTCTTCCTGCCAAGCCCCACCAGTGGACTGACCATTCTGTGGATCTCTCCCTAGCTTGGCTGGATGGACAGGCGGGTGAGCGTTCAACAGGAAAGAATGAGGAAGACGCCCCGTTTTACACCAGAGTGGTACGCTGGCCTTTCTTTGGGGGAGACACAAAACTCTTCTGGCTTTTTAAATCAAGGTCACATAAAAAAAATCTCAGCATGCACCATTGACAGGGTAGGGAGAAGTTTGAGAGAGAATCTGTTACCAAATGCTACCTAACCCCGAAGGCATTGCAGGGGGGCTGGGACAACCACAGCAGGATCTCCTACCATCTGGAGGGCAGGGAGCTTTGGTACGGGTAGCAGCTATTCCTCCTTACCACCTATTTTGTCCAGTGGGACCTGAAACGTGGGACCTCTAGGAAGACTGGGCGCATCTGCAGAGGACTCATTTTGCTCTTGTCACACTTTGTGGCTCACGGGCCTCTAGCACACTTCCGCATCGGGCTTCCTCCCATCCCCCAGGGAACAAAAGAGCCATGCAAACAGGACAAAGCCTGATTTGATGTTCATACTGTTTTCTTTTCTGAAATCACAGGTGTCCCTGCTGGAAGGGGATGGCGGTAAGTATTCTGTACTCTAGAGTCACTCACTTGTTTGCAACAAGCTGGAAAAGGGCAAAGGTCGGGGCTTCCTCACAGGCTCCACCACGAGAACCACCCTGATACCAGGTCCGGCGGGACTGAGAAGAAGGGTCGGAGTAACAGAAAGGGATTTTCTGGGGAAAGACCCGTGGCCTCATGGCCCTGTCCCCAGAAACTACTGCGCTGCTCTTAGGTGGTGCAGGTTTGGGGGCAGGCAGTAGGTGTGCCTTGGAGATGGACTATTTCACAGCCAACCTAGGCCCTGTAGCTCCAACAGGAGCCAGAGTTTCTATTCACATCCCTGCTCCTCTCCAGGACCTTTCATCCTCCATCCAGGAAGGGCCCACTGCACCTCAGTCCATACTGATGAGCTCCCCACTTCCACACACTTGTCCACACGTGCACGCCAAGCAAAGCTCCCCGAGCGATTCCCGAAGAGTCCCATCGGGGTCCCGACACTCTCTGTGTGTATCCGCCTAGATCCCCTCGATAGTCTGTTCGATGACCATGACGTGGACAGCACAGAAGGAGAGGTCCCATTTTTCACCAAGGTGGTAAGTTAGCCTTCCTTCAGGTGAGGTACAGCATCCCTTATGTCCCTGATACTCGCAATAAGATCCGAACACCTCAGCACGTACAATGTCCTTGGTGAGGAGATTCTTGAGGGAGCGACTCTTAGCCAGGGACACCCCATTTCAAAGACCCTGAAGGAAACAGCAGGTTCGGTTACAGTCCACAGGGTCCTTAGCTTTTTCACGGGTGCTACTGACACTGCCGTGCCACCAATGGACCGAGGGCATGCGACCTCTAGGTGGATTCCATATCACTGCCCATGACCCTGCCCATCACCAAGAGACCAAAAGAGCTGTGCACACAGGACGAGGCAGGACTTGATGTTCATCATGTTTTCTTTTCTGAAATCACAGGTGGCCCTGCTGGAAAAGGAGCATGGTAAGTATGCTGTCCTCTAGAGTCACTCATTGCTTTTGAGCAACCTGGACAATGGGCAAGGTGGGGCCTCCTTGCAGGCTCCATCTTGAGAGCTACCCAGAATCCAGATCCTGTTGCAACGAGACTAAGGGTCATGTTCCGGACCGAGACCCGAGGCCTCGTAACCCTGGCCCTGGAAGCTACCGTGCTGCTCTTAGGTGCTGTAGGATCGGGTGATGGGCACAAGGTCTGTTTCCATGGGAATCCATGTGCTGTGATTCGCAGGGTTGGTGTGTGTGTGTCAGGTGGATGAATGCTGTGCTCTCGAACGTGTCTGGTCCCCTCAAAATGGCAATTAATGGTGTCCGCGTTCTCAGGGATGTTTCCCATCACTGTCACGTCATGAACGTCCATTCATGGGAAAACTCTTCAACACCTACAATTGAAAGAGGTGTTCTTTCCTTGCAAATACACATCAATCCCCCCAGAAAACAAATCCCGTCGCTAACTAGGAAGGGCTAGACTGTGCCCCAAAGACACAAGTGTGTCTTTTCCAATCCCTGTTACTGAGTCAGTGTTCATGGGGCTCTCCCGCCAAGCTAGGTCTCGGGCAAGAATGGTCACAGCACCTCCCTCTTGACACTGCACTCACAAACACACATCTCTGCATCAGAGGCCCCACGATGCGTCTTCCCAACCTCATCGAAAACACTGAGTGCGGGGACACACTTCCTCCCTTCTGCAGGTGGCTTCCGGGGCAGCCGCGTACAATAGCCCATTCGGGGATGACCTGCACAAAGGGGTAGTGGCCAGGGAACAGATGGGGCCAATTCACTCCATGTTTCTCCATGGAGATCTACCATTTCCCTGCAGATACTATGTCTGAGAATGCAACTGGCCTTCTCCCAGGGAAATCCCACACCCACCACTGGTCCTTGCTGGGGATCTTGGAGGTGGGTCCAAAAGGTGTCCTATACAAGGGGAATGAGGTGGTCTTCAGGGACTGAGCATCACTGGGGGCACCTGGGCCCCCTCCATGCAGGAACAAAGGATGCTCTGTGCATCGCAAGGTGGCCAAAGAGAACCTCAAACCTCAACAGGGGTGACAGAACAATCATCACCCATTTCGCTGGCCATCTGTCCATGCAAGAGGGCCTTGTTAGATTCGGAAGGTTTGGGCTAAGAGACAACTCAAGGGAGTTCAGTGCCTGGGAATGGAAACAGAGCCAAATCAGGGTTTCAGGGTTCTTTGGCAGACAACAAGACTTTCTCTCATGAGAAACATGTATTGGAACAGAATCTGATTTTCCAACATCTCTTTTTCTCACTCGCATGCGCGGAATCCACGGGAGTACCTTTCGCTGCTCTCCGAGGACACTCAACGGGCTTTTCCAGGGTAGTTGCACCAGTCTGCATTCCATGAATTGCATACAAAGTCTCTAATTTTCTGCCTCCTTCCAACATGGGTCCTGGGTTTGGATTCCTGGTTTGGGTCCTCGCCACCCTAACTGACAATGCCACAGCTCAGCATCCTTTGGATTCACATTGCCCTCACAATGCCTTACGTTGAGCATCTTTTCGTACGATGTCTGTCTGATTGGCCGAGTCATTAGTTCCCTTTGCAGCACAGACTACTCCAGTCTTTTTCTCGATTCTTTCATTTGGTGAAATCCCGGTCTTCTTTTGTTTGGTTGGTTTTCTTTGTTGTTCTTCCTTTTTGTCAGTGAACACACCTTTTCTGAAATAAGGATTGCCAAGGGTGTCTCCAATCTGTGGGCTGCCTTTTCACTCTGTTCACTGTTTCAGAAGAGGATGCTTTTCCTGGGCGGTCCTCTTGGGAAGCATCGTGATGCCAACATGAGCACATTTCCTGGGCATTTCTCTTCCGCTCCCAGGTGCCCCTGCCTATTTGTATGCCAGCACCCTCCTGTTGGCTCGGGGAAGTCATCCAAGGTATTGGAAGGTCAGCTTCTAGAGACCCACCACCGACTTCTTCATATTCAGAAACGTCGTGGTTCGCTGTGTTCCTTTATGGTTCCCTTATCTATTCTAACAGCTCCTCTGTCCTGAGAGCATCACATTGTATGCTTTAGATCAGTGCTGCACGGAATCCGTTCCCCATTTATTCTAGGAACTGGGGCTTCACCTTAATCTCTTCGGGTCCAAAGACCTCCAGCAGCGCCTGGTGGGTGTGTGTGAGCCCGGGAACGTCTTCCCTTGATCAACGTCCCTGTCAGGCCAGCCACTGATGCCCGAGCAATACGCAGGAGAGCAGGCCTCCTCTCTCGCTCCTGGTTGGTGTCTAGTGCTGAGTGATCCAGGAGAGAGTCTGTCTAGTATCCATCATACACAGTCATTTATTATCTCAGCGCAGTACACGGAAATCATCAAGGGAACGAAAATGTCCAGTTGCTCACTCCCACTAGCCACACGTCAAGAGTCCCATAACGACTGGAGTTTCTGATGGTTGCGCTGGGAGGGGACAGCGGTCATGGGCATGCAGAACTGACACTGAGGTGACTGCTGCAGCGTCCTGGTCTCATTAGAAGGCATGAAACTCCAATCCCTGTCTCCTCCAAGGGCTCCGGCTCCGCCAGCCCCGTGAACCTCTGAGAGCACTGCAGAAGGGTCAGGCAGATGCTGCACGGCCCAGAGACATCTCAACGCACCTGGGATGAAGGGGTGAGGCGGTTTCTCTCCTAACGGCATTGCTCCTCTTTCAGTTCTTGCAGATCTACTGATAGAGAGCATCGAGGACTACTCCTTCAGTGAGGACGAAGTCTCTTCAGGTAGGGAATGGCACCGAGGAGGGGAACACTGGGACAGGGCTCCCGGGAACATGGGGTTGCCCCTGCCGCTCTGGAGAAGGAAGAAGGTGGGTCAAAAACCACCAAGGAAAGCAATGCTCTGTCACAGGCATGATTTGCTCATGTCACGGTCTCAGGATGAAAAGAACAGACGAGGTGTCCACGGGCTTTTAGGGTAGGCTGGGTTTGTCATCACCACTCGACTCCTTGCGCGGCTCCTTGAAGGATCTTTCCCATCAAAGCTGCTCGTGCCTCCCTTGGCCACTGCCACACGTCAAAGCTTGGTGGAGCAAAGCTCTTTGCTCATGGCCTATCGGGAATGGTGCACAAGAGATTCTGCATCATTCTTGGCACGGGCCCAGACCTGGTCATGCTCAGGACTTGGCGGCCCGAACCGCACTCTCCTGGGCAAGAGACACTACGCGACACTCCGTTCTGGTCTGAGCCAGGAGGTGTAAGACAGGTCTAAATTCTCTCCCTCATAACCTCCACTACCAAACCATCCTGGTTCTCTCCAAGCTGCTGTACTTCAAGGGGACGCCCAGAGCTGCAGAAGGGAAAGTGTACTTCTCCTGGGTTCACTACACAGGCTCCCGTAAATCGGAGCTTCTGCCAGCCTTCACACCCCAGCAGAGTCTGACCTGGGGACGTGTTCCCAAGGGTGGGATGCCCCTATGCAGCTGCCCTGGAGAACCCCTGTCGTGGGCCACGGTCCCCTGGGCCTGTGTGATGGGGCTGATGGACCTGCTTCACACACTTGCTGCCCCGGGTCCACTCTACCTCTCACTAGCTGGCCTCGAAGCATAGCACAGAGCCTCTTGGGAGCAGGGCCAGGGAGTCATGGTTCCTCTCACAAACCCACCTCGCTGGCCCACAGCCCTGGCCATGCTCCCCACTCCCTAGGCATGCCCAAATGGCAAACATTCCTCAGGCCTGCCCAGGGCCCTACATACACCCCGACCCCGTCCATTCCTGGCAAGCCTCAGCAGGAGCACTGGCAGGAATCCTGTGTTTCAGTAACCACACCGCTGGACGTTTTCCAGCCCTGAACAGCTGAGGGTGCCTGCACAATTTCCCATGCTCCTGTCTCCTGTCTCTGTAACACTTAGGGAAACAGAGGGCGTTGCGTTCCCTGAAACACGTCCCTGGGAAGGTCATCCCAGTCCCTGGGCAGACATGGGCTGTGGGGACGTGGTGGGCCATCTCTCCCGGCACTTCCCCAGCAATCCCAGACCCATGACAGCTGCTCCCAGCACAGACGGATCGGGGGATTGATTCCAGGGGACCCAGGATATCTCCTCTCTTTCCTTGGTGGCCCCCTCCTGGACAACAATAGGACTGGTGGAGCTTGGCAGGGGGAAGGACATGGAGCATCTCTAGGGGAGGAGGTGGAGGAGGAGGAGGAGGACGAAGTAGAGCAGGGAAGGACAGGAAAAAGGACAGAGGAAAACAACGTCCCGCAGAGGCAGTCTTAGGGACAGTGACAGCATCCAGGGGGGAAAGGATCACACAGCCAGGATTCCGGGTCTTGGAGAGAATCGGAGGTGGGAAGAGCAGGTGGGCAACCAGAGACCCCCCTGTACCCTGCGGAGATCAAACGACCAAGGCCAGGGAGGACTCGGAGCTAGGGACGCACCCCACTGAGGGCAGAGCCCAGCATCCCCAGAGCAGCAGGCCGTGGGTCGTCACCTGCACTAACTCCCCTTTGTTCTCTCTCAGGGCCAACCCCAGCACCCTCGCTGCTCCCTAACCCGAAGGATTCCACAGAAGGCGATTCCGATGGAAGGAGCCACCCTGCGCCTGTAATTCACTTCCACCTCCATCTCTTGGGCTTCCTCTCTCCTCTGTCCCTAAGTGCCTCCGCCCAGCTCTTCCCCTTTCCCTGCTTTGACGACGCCAACTCCGGAGGCCCTCGTCTCTGACAGGCACTCGGGCTCTGCATGGGAACTGCTGCATGAAATCCCTGGGAAGCCCTCCTCACCCCTTTCCTACCATCACCCTGACCCCTCACCGCGGACTCTGGGAAGCAGCCCCGGACAGCAGAGCAGGGAGGAGGGCTGGGAATCGGCAGGGCACGGATCACCCGGCTGGAGAGGCCTCGGGAAGGGAGGCTGGGCCTGGGTGTCCCCACTTGGTTCTCTGATGCCGGGGAGTCTGTGCTCATGCCCACTTCTGCTCTTGCTCTTAGCTCTCAAGAAACTTTCCTTCAGTGGACTTGGCGCAAACGACAAGGGAAGCAGAAGAAGAGGAGGACTCGGGAACGGGGTGAGTCGGGCAGGAAAAGGGGCCGGTGAACATGGATACACCTTTTCTATCATTGCCCCGTCCCTGTTGTGGGTACCTCAGCAAACAGCACAAAACCCGGGGTGCTGCCCTAGCCTCTGACCACAAAGAGGAGAGGAGAGGAAGATCCCAGTCCCTGCAGGCACTAGGAAGTCCTGAGAACATCCCACGGGGAACCTCCACCTGATCCCTGCAACTCCCTGTGGTGGTTGGGCGCTGTCGTCCAGGAGCTGCTGATCTTGGAGGAAGGGCCCTGGCTGCCTGGAGGGACTGGACCCCAGGCAGCCTAGGCACAGTGACCTTCTGGCAAAGGGCTCCACACCCCCCATTGAGCCCCTCCCTCTGCATGACCCAAACCTTGTCCTCCCACCCTGCAAAAGCCAGCAGACGGCTTGCTCCCGGACGACACTAGTCGCGAAGAGACAGTGGTGAGGTGGCCTCATCTCCCACTTCAGGCACGTGAGAAATGAGCAAACAAGACAGGCCCCCGGGCTCACGGGAGCAGGACAGCTCACCCCTCCCAGTGCTGCATCCCTGTGGGCGGGGAGTCAGGCCCGGTCTCCAGCTGAGTCATGTCCGCCGGCGACTCCCATACAATCTAACCAACACCTCCAGTCCCCTGAGCCTCCAAGATGCCTCGTGGGAGGTAGTGGGTCCCCTCATGGCACACTTTGCTTTGTGAGTTTCATACTCTAGAGACTCACCTCGATCCCTCAGTCGGCAGGGGAGACCCACCAGGGAAAGGCCACCCTGCCTACTCCCACCTTGCCCAACACCTGCCCACAGCCCGTGGACTGTGTGAACTCACTTCCCATGGGGGTCGGGAGCATGTCGTCTCTGCCACGCCACCTGCAACACTCATGTGGGCAAAGGCTCCCCCCACAGAGAAGGGCACGTCCAGGGCTCTCAGAGAGGCTGGGGAAGGGACAGCCCAGCAGGAGGAGGACCCCGCCGTCATGGAGGAGGACGCTCAGGGAAGGGGCCTGAGGGACCCTGGCAGTGTAGCCTTCATTCAGCTCCAGGGGGCCCACGGGAAATTCCCCTTTCTTCAGGTCATGCATGGGTCTTGCAGGAAAACCTCTACCTCAACACCTCAGAAGACACGTCCCGCAAAACCCCACAGGCCTCTGGTAAGGCCCAGGCCACACGCCACTCGCTATCTCACACCACTCTACCCTTGTCTCCACAGCTGCACCAAAGGACAGTGTGCCCACCACCCCAAGGCACCAGAGGCTCCTGGGGTGCTCCGACAAAGGAAGCGAGGCGGGCCCTGGGGCCTCACTTGCTGCTCCGATTTGGGCCCGGAGGAGGATTCGGCGTGAACGTACAGGGAAACACGCCTGCAGGAACGGCTCTCTTACGCCTGACCTCCGTAGGCCAAAGAGAAGACTTCTGGGCAGCCCACCAGAGGACGGCACTGGAGCCCCGAGGACGAGATGAGAGGACCCTCTGAGTCGGCCACCACACCCAGAGTTGGCTGCCCGGGCCCAGCCGATGACGGGACACTTGGAGCACGAGGCAACCACCTGGGCCCACAAAGGTCCGTTGTGTGGGGAGACTGGGCGGGACAGCAGCCTTCCCGTTGTCTCCCCTGTCTGCTGCAGGGGCTGCTCCTCCTCCCGCTGTCCCCTGCAGTCCCCGACAACCCTGCAGGGCATGACACATGCAGGACAAAGCGGCACTGCCAGGGCCCCTTGACCACCCTGGGATCGACTCGAGGGGCAGCAGCCCTACCCCTGCTGGATTCCCCGAGGGTGCCGCACCCGAACCGCCCCCGTCACTTCGACGCACAGGACCGTGACCAATGCTGGGCTCAACACTGGCAGCAGCCCCACAAAACGGGCCCCGCTCAGCCTGTGTGTTTGGCAGCAGCAAGAGGTTTAGGGAGGAGAGGCTCTCCCCTGCACTCAGCGGCCTCTTCCTTTTACAACTCAGACAGCAGAGGCCTCCCCCAGCTGGGCCTCTGCCACCTGACCAGGAACGACCCACGCGGAGGGACAGCTCTACGCCCCTATTCAGCAGGAAGAAGCTACAGAAGATGAGACCGTCCTCCTTCAACAACCTTAACCACGCAAGGCTCCGCCCTGGTCAGGGGCACACGAGGAGGGAGGGGAAGGCTAGCTGAGCGCCAAGCAGGAGCTGGCACGCCACACCGCCCCCCAACCTGTGATACGGGGGACATCCCTCAGGCGCTCTGACTGCCCTCAAGCTGAGGAAAGGAAAAAACAGATTCTCCACAGATGGAGATCAAAACCCGGCAAGACCGGAGTCTCCCTCGGTTTGTAAAAGTCCTCCTGATTCTGCAGGAAGAGGCCTGCTTAACGAGAGCCTAGCGACCTGCCAGAGGCCCGGATCTCCGTTTCCTGAAGCCCTGACATCTCCCTCCCCTCCACGACACTGAGGGAGGCTGAGGCCGAAGGAAATGTCCGTAGGACAGAGTTTCTTTTCAAACGTGCAGTCCCTGGGATGGACCTGTGAGAGGAGGAATGTAACATTCCTCCAGGAAGCTCTGCACCATCTTTCAACTCATGCCTTCCTAGCAGGAAAAACCACCTTCCCTTCACAAGAGCAAAGCCAACTGTATCCTCAATGTCCTCTGCCCTCCTGCCACATTCTTGCAAAACCTCCCTTTTGCTTGACCTCCTCCAATGCCATCCCAGAAAGTCAGCCTCCTGTCACGACCCCAGCAAGCAGCCCTTTCTACCCAAGGGTCGTATCCCTGTTCTTTAATAAAAACTGCCTCCTGCCAGCAGAGCCGTCTCAAGACTTCTTTCTTGACCATCGGCCTTGAATGCTAACCTCTTTCCTACATCAGTCCTGTCTCCTGTAGGGCTCCTGTGGAAACAACCCTGCAACACGAACCCATTTCTGTCAACCCTTCCGACTCCATCCACCTCACCCACTGCACATTCTGTGTCCTCCGAGGACTGGACCCTTCTGTGATTCTTGCACTCAAACCCTCACATGGCCCCTCTTTCGGTCCTCGACGTGGTTGACGTTGCCCTTCTGAAACTCCCCAGCCTCCCATCCTCATTTTCTTTGTCTCGCAGGTTTATCTGGTCCATAGGTTCTCATCACCAACACGCTACAACCGGTTTCTGCTCCTGAGTAGAGGACTCCATTCCTTTCCTTTCTCATCAAGCTCAAATCTTAACTCTCAGATGTTTGTCTCACAACTTTCAAAATTCTTCTTTCCCCTAATGCCTCTCTACCAGTTTCTCTTCTTCCTTTTTCAAGCCGCCCTCCCTCCCTCCCTCCCTCCCTCCCTCCCTTCCTTCCCTACATGATCTTTTAATTCTTTGTATTCTTTCCTCCCTCCCCCTCTTTCATTTTCTCCTTCTGTTCTGTTAGTACCCACAAAGCACTTCAGTACTTTTTCACCAAGTGTTCCGGGACTCACTCTTTGTGTACAAGACCCAGGAGCTCATGGCAATTCGTTCCCTATTATAAAGGATGAAGGGAGACCCACACGGGGGCAGCTCAAAGGTCTGCTTCTCTGCAAGTCAACGGGAAGCTTCAGGGTCATGAACCCTGGCCTTCCACACTAGAGCTAGACACGGGCTACGCTAAGCATTCTCCACAATCCCCTGTCATCCAAGACCCTGAGCATACGGGCTGTCCCACCAGAGACCTGAAGAGTTTCATTTCTCAGCTGAAATGGGCCTCGAGCCAAGCTGCCGCCCGAGTGTCTGGAAAAGTCACTGGCTTCAGCACGACTCACGGGTATATAGTCTTTGAAACGGAAACATCAAAAATTTAATCAGCAGTTGACGTGGTATGAGGCTACCATGTAGAAAGATCTATCAATTCCGAAAAGGAACAAGGCACGCGACTACAAGTGGCTTGCAGGGGTAGACGCAGCGACCGTTCCTGAAGGGAGGGGCTAGAACGCGTTCCTTGAGTCAGGGAAAGGGAAAAACTTGAGTGAGCGATCCTGCCACAGCCCCTCGTGCTCTGGCCATTAGCACAAAGTTCACACTGCACAGGAACCCGGGCAATGCTGGAGCACAGCACGGAGAGGTCTCACGTGCCTCACCTCACTCCCGGTGTGCTGTGTCCTGGGAAGACAAGCCTTGTATTCGCTAACAATGTGGAAGAGCCTTCAGCCATGGGTCCCTGGTGCCAGGGACATCAGAGCTCGTTCATCCTCGATCGCAGCACACCCATCTCCCCAGTGTGGGAGAGCCTTTAGTCGGGGCTCTAACCTCGGGAGACACGAGAGAACTCACCCTTCCGGGGAACGGAGAAGTGATACACATGGGGGGAACAACTCCAGGGCAGTGCTCAGCTCTGTACACAGTAAGACCACTGGAGACGCACCTCAGCGATGGAAAGAAGGTGGGGGACCCTTGTTTCAGAGAGCTCTGCTCTTCTTCATGTCCAGGACCTCACACGGGGTAGAAGCCATGTGCTGGGATTGCTGCACAAGAGCTCACAGCAACATACATCTCTTTGAGGCCATGGGCACATTCCCACAGACAGAAACCAACTGAATTTCATCTTCAGGGAAAAGCATTTAGGCCAGCCACACCCTTAGCCAGTATCTGAGGATCCACATTGGCGGCAACCCCGACAAATGCAGTCAACGTGGAAGAGCCATTCAATACAGGTCTCACATTTGGAGACACCAGACAACTCAGAGCAGAGAAACCCGTGTCTGTCATCACTGGGGCCCCACCTGTACCCAGAGCGCCCACCTTGCTCACCGCCACAGAAATCACACAGTACAAACCCTTGTCTCCCGTCACTGAGGCAGAGCCTTCAGCCAGAAGTGGGCCCTTTCCCAACACCAGAGAACTCACACAGGGAGAGCCACTAGCCCGGTATCCTGGTGGGAGAAGCTTCAGGTGGGGCTCAGGCCTGAGGCGCCCGCTACCATCTCAGAGTGTGCTTCATCCCTCACATGGGAGCGAGGTGCAGGCACCCCTGGGACCCCCTGCATCATCGCTGTGGCTGAATGCGAGGACATCCCATATGGGAATCCCATTCCTCACGGAGCCAACACAGGAAGGACCTGGCAGGATTCGCACACAAGAAAATCCTCCCGGTCTGATGAGCAAAGGAATGGGCTCAGCTATCCCTTCTTCCCTAGCCAGCAATGACACCCTCACACCGAGGAATCAGAACCAAGACAACTTACCACTGCGATGCACGTGCACCAGCGAGATGACAGCGGTCACACTCCTGGACGTGCTGCACTACAATCTGCACTGAAGAGACAGAAGCCAGACGCTCTTGATGCTGCCCAGTAGGTCACGTCCCCTGAGCCTCAAAGCACCACCTGTAAAAACAAGGAGAGCATTCAGTCGAGGTCTCAAGACCCGCACGTGGGGAGAGACAGAGTCACCCATGATGGAAGCAGGCCCCTCCGTCCCAGCAGGGAGGGCAGGTTCAAGGAGGCCAAAGCCACAGGGCCCCGCCATCTGTCAAAGTCTTAGCATTGCTGCTGGAAGGCCTTCCCCTAAAGCATGCTTGGCCAATTGCCTGCCAAGAGTTCCATGAGGCTGAAAAGGATGTCTGGTCTTTCCTTGCTAAGACATGCCTCTCATGGGCCCTGGTACTCAACAAGGGAAAAAAAAAAACAAAAAACCAACAACGACTGACTACCTTCCCCTTCCACAACACCCTTCCACTTCAGGGTCGTGACTATGGCAGAGTTCACACTGTGCGCATTTTGCCCTGATAAACGCCAACCCTCCAATAAAGCACAGAGCAGAGTGTCAGGCTTGAGCACCCCAGCGACCTGGCTGGCTGCTGTGGCTCCCTGGGCCTCCCTCCCTCGCTCCCTCCCTGGCTCTAATCCTTTCCAATAAGCATCTGCCTGGGCCCTGGGACTCTGGCTGTCCCCAGGTGCCCCGGGCCCTGGGTACAGGCCATGAAAGGCAGTTGAGGGGCTACAGACTCCAGCCGGCCGGCCCTGTGCTCCCCTCAACCCAACCACCGTGGTAACCAACGTGGGCCCAGGTGCCAGATCCAACTGCAGCCCCCGCCTTCCTGCTCAAACACAAGGTCGCTTCCGAAGCAAGGCACATCGGCCCCAAATAACCTGCCCCTTTGCCCCCACCCCACCGGCCTGAATATCCCCTGGGGACAGAAACCCCAGAAGACAACACAACCTCCATTCCAGTCAGCACATTTCACTCATCCTCACGTCTTGCACAGGCTGTCTGATGGGTCCAGAAAAATCCGCCTACGGTATGGCCCACGTGCTGCTGTGATGTTAGGAACCCTTCACCTCCCCAGAGTTTGAAAGGTCACCTGACCCATTTTGGAGGGCTGTCCCAGCGACCACGCCCACTTCTCCTGCCAGCCTGGGACTCTGCCTGCAGAAAAAGAACAAGAAAGAACAAGAGTTGGTGATAATGTGAAGAAATAGGAACCTTGTGTTCTGATGGTGGGGATGAAAACTGGTGCAGCCATTATGGAAAACAATGTGGGGGTTCCTCAAAAATTTAAAAATAGAACTGTCATGGGACGCCTGGGTGGCTCAGTTGGTTAAGCAGCTGCCTTCGGCTCAGGTCATGATCCCAGCGTCCTGGGATCGAGTCCCACATTGGGCTCCTTGCCCTCCGCAGGAGCCTGCTTCTCCCTCTGACTCTGCCTTCCACTCTGTCTGCCTATGCTCGCTCTCGCTCACTCTCTCTCTGACAAATAAATAAATTAAAAAAAAAAAATAGAACTGTCATATGTTCCAGTAATTCCATTACTGGGTATTTACTCAAACAAAATGAAAACATTTGAAAAGATACGTTTATATTGCAGCACTATTTACAGTAGGCAAGATATGGAAGAGCCCGGCAATAGATGAGTGGATAAAATGACGTGGTGTATATATAGATATATATATAGAGAGAGATATAGAGATTATATAGATAGCTAATAGACTAGTACTTGGCCAGAGAAAAGAATGAAATCTTAACATTTGCAACAACACGGATAAATCTAGAGGGTATAATACTAAATGAAATAGGTCAAAGAAAGACAAATATCCTATGATTTCAACCATATGTGAAATTTAAGAAACAAAACAAAGCATAAAAGAGACCCCAAAAAAGAGACTCACAAATATAGAGAACAAACTGGTGATTACCAGAGGGAAGGTGCGTGGAAAGAGGGCATGAGACAATGAGGGTGTGTCATTTAAAAGGAAAAACAAAACTCTATCTGAAGTCAATATTATTGTCTATGTAGAAAATCTCAAGTATCTTATAAAAAAATTCTATTGGAAGTAATGAGGAAATACCAAAACATCATAGGATACAAGGTCAATGTAAAAAAGTCAACTATTTTCCTATATCTGAATAAAGAATTGAATTCCAAATTTTCAAATGAAAAAAATACTCTTTACAATACACCCCTAAAAAGGGTACTCAAGTATAAAATCTAACACAATACATATACACAGGAAGACAAAACTGATGGAAGAAATCAAAGATCTAAATAAATGGAGAGAGAGTTCGTATTCATCAGTAGCAAGACTCAATATGGCTAAGAGGTCAATTCTTTCCAACTTAATCGATAAATTCAATAAAATCCAAATAAAACCTCACAGTTATTTTGCAGATAATGACAAGAAGATTCTGAAGTTTACACAGAAAGGCAAATATCTAGAAGAGCCAACACACTGGACACCTGGGTGGCTCAGGTCATGATCCCAGAGTCCTGGGATCAAGTCCTGAGTCAAGCTCCTTGCTCAGAGGGGAGCCTGCTTCTCCCTCTGCCCTCTCTGCCTGTGACATCCCCTGTTTGTTCTCTCTCTCTGACAAATAAATAACATCTTTAAAAAAAGTTTAAAAAAAAAATTGAATAGCCAACACAATGTGGAAGAAAAATGAGAATTCACCTCACCTGGTCTTGAGACTTACTATAAAGCTACTAGCCACCAAGACAGTGTGTTAGTGCTGAGAGAGACACACAGATCAACAGAACAGATTACAAGGACCAGGAATAGATCTACCAAAATAAAGTCAAACATTTTTTGACAAAGGCACAAAAGGAATAAAAGGAGAAAAGATAGTCTTTCAACAAATGGTGCTCGAACAACCGAACACTCATGCAAAAGAAATGAAACTAGACACAGACCTTACACAAGTATTAACTAAAAATGAATCAGAGATATAAATATAAAAATACAGGAGAAAAATCTCTAGGACACTGGTTTGGGGGATGGGTTTTTAGATTCAACAGCAAAAGCATATTCCACAGGGAAAAGCATGTGTTGGATATTATTAAAAATAAAGTCTTCTGCTCTGTGAAAGACATTTTTAAGAAAATGAAGGGATAAGGCACAGACAGGGAGAAAATATTTGGAACACAGGTATCTAATAAAGGCTTTGTGTCCAACATCACAAAAGAGCTCTTAATGATTCAATAATAAGAAAAGAAATGACCAAATGACAAATATGCAAAAGATTTGAACAAACTTTTCACCAAAGATATAAGGATAGCAAATAAATACACAAACAGATAGATGCTCCACATCACCTCAGTGGGAATATGCAGACAACATGACACAGGTATTGGAATGGTTACATCAAAAATAATGACAGTGCCAATTTCAGGTCCAGAATCAGAACAACAAGATTCTCATTCATAGTTGGTAGGAACAAAAACTGATACAGCAACTTTGTAGAAATAGTTTGGCAATTTCTTGCGAAGCTACATACATACATACATACATACATACATACATAACAAACACAGCAATTTCACATCCTATGTTTTTGAAAACTTGTGTTTTAAAACCTACATGTGAATATTTCTAACACCTTAATCCAAATGGTCCCAAACTGGGAGAATCAAGCATCCATGGGTTAACCAATCTGAAATCATGTATGCAACTCTGAAATCATGTATGTGTATTCTGGAATTGAACTATCAAATAAATGAAATCCTGATGTTAGCTGGATTCTCACTGTTAGTGCAGGAGATTACAGACAAGCAAGGAGAGAAGGTTAGAATGTTGCATCTGGTAATGCTTACAAGAGGAGACAACAGTGTGAATACTTAGCTTACTATAGATAAAGATGGTGACATACTAAAATATTTTTAGACACGTGTATATACATGAGTGAGTATACACAAACACCCTGTTCAGTTAGCTGAGTGGGTCTTTGAACAATGACTTAACAGTCACAACAGACACATCTAGTCCCCCAATCTTGGTTTCTCATACTATGCTCCAATGAATAGAACCAGAACTACTTAGGGGGCAAAAATGGCTAATTCTAGGGCAGGAAAGACAGAAGATGCACCTGGAAAATCTACTGCCACAGAGTAAGGTAGAAATATTCAAACAATAACCGGGTATGTCAATAGACACAGGAAGCGACAGAAGGTGCTTTTTAAAAAATTAATTTACTTGTTTTTGAGAAAGTAGCAAAAGGAGAGAAAGCATAAGCAGCAGGGAGGAGCACAGGGAGAGAGAGAGAATTTCTATTTATTTATTTATTTACTTACTTACTTACTTATTTCACAGGCAGAGATCACAAGTAGGCAGAGAGGCAGGCAGAGAGAGAGGGGGAAGCAGGCTCCCTGCTGAGCTGAGAGGCCGATGTGGGGCTCGATCCCATGACCCCGGGACCACGACCTGAGCCGAAGGCAGAGGTTTTCACCCACTGAGCCACCCAGGCACCCTGAGAGAGAGAATTTCAAGCAGGCCCCACACTCAGCAAAGAGCCCAACCTGGGGATGGATCCCAGGACCCTGAGATCATGACCTGAGCTAAAATCAAGAGTCAGACACTCAACCAACTGAGCCACCCAGGTGCCACTAGAAGATGCTTTTACTAACCAACCTGGAACAACTTGAGCAACAAAAGGAACAAGGTATCATTGTACTATAACCAAAATATAAAATAACTAGCCACGAATTCGTGCTGATATAAATGGATTAGTAAATAGGAGAGAACAGAAAAATCTCCTATGCAGAATTCCTGATAATTTATGTACATAATCATGTAGCTACTCCAACAGGAAGGAGGTATAGTGTAAGTGGTATAGTGTAATTGCCCACTTCCTTCCAAGGAGTACAGTATGAGGACAGAGAAAACAAAGTAATAAGTCATGTCCAGAGCACTAACCCTTGATATGATAAGACCAAAGGACATTTTATCTCTGTGGTCTTCCTCCAAGAAACCCATAACCTCAGTCTAATCATGAAAACAACAGCAGACAATTCCCAGTTGAGGGACATTCTACAAAACACCTAACTGTACTCCTCAAAACTGCCCAGGTTATCAAAAACCAGGGAAGTCTGAGAAATTGTCACAGCCAAGGGGAGCCTAAAGAAATGACTAAGTGAAAGGTGGCATTCTGAAACAGAATACCTGCATGGGGGAGAAAACACCAGGGTCAACTATCAAAAGACAAATCACATCCTATAAAATAAGAGTTTGCAACCCATAAAATGGACAAGCACTGGTATCCCTAATCTATAAAGAGCTAGACACTGAAGAAGAAGAAAAACAAAAAAAGCCACAAACCTAAGAGCAAAATGGGCAAAAGATATGAACAGAGGGTTCACAGAAACGTAAATACACCTTTCAGATACATGAAAAAATACTTAATCTCACTCATAAATAAGAAGCTTGCAGAGATAAACTTCATAAAATACCACGTTTCTCTTTCCACTGCCAAAATTCCAGAAGTTGAAGCACATGTTCTATGGGTGAAGCTGTGGACAAACAAGCATGGATGTGGTGTTGATGGGAGTGACACAAAATGATACCAAAATCCTGAATGATCGAGTTATCAATTCTATGCACCCGTTGACCTGGCAGCACACTTCTAGGAATTTATCAGATAGAAAAAACCTATATGTACAAGGTCATTCACTAGAACATGGTTTGTAATAGCAAAAGGTTTGAAATAGTGCATAACTAATAATAAACAGTTAACTAACTATGGAACGTCCATGCTTGAATTACTGTGCAGTTATAACAAAGAAACAATCCATGTTTGTTTAGATACAGATGTCTTGGATGGGCTTTTAAGAAGTGACAAAAAATCAAAGAAAGAACAGAAAATCATGTATAGACTTGTTACTCAAAGTGTGGCTCCCTGAGCAGCAGAGTCAGCTTCACCTGGGAGCTTTTTAGAAATGCAAAACCCAGGGTCCCCACCAGATCTACTAAATCAGCATCTGCATTTTAACAGGATGCCAGTGGTATACAGCTGCATCTAAGTTCTGAAAGCCCTAAAGATGATGGATTCCCTTCTAAATAACAGTAGGGGGCATACAAGAGTATCCTTTACCTGAAAAAAGCAGCACTGCTAGGACAAACAATACAGACAGACATATCTACAGCAAGAGGACCATAACTCCAGTTTGTCTGGTACTGTCCCAATATAGACAGCTGTACCATCATAACTTTATGGAACCTCTTTCATTCTCAGTGGAAGTGTCTCAGTTGAGATGAAAAATGTCACCCTTCCTTGAGGGAACATCACTTAACCTTTAACCATGTTATTACTAATTCAGAAGTATTTCATTAAAAAGAGAGAGAGAGAAGACCAGTCAGGGAAAAACACAGACTGAAGAAAAGCAGTGAGCCAAGGATGGTTGGGCAACAAACCCAAGGAGAGGCAACGTCTGGGGCAAAAGGGAAAGACAACTTTGTGAGGAACAGTAAGGAGATGTATCAGAGTTAAGAAAGGAAAGCTAGCAGGCAAGTGTCAGAGACAACAGAGACTGAGGGTTATGCTGCAGGATGGTCAAGTAAGACTAAAGCCAGAAACTGGATTTGACTACAATTTGGTAGCCTTTTCCAGAGCTCAGGTGAATGTCAAAGAAGCAAGAATGCATTCATGAAGTTGAAATATGAATGAGAAATGCAGAAACCAAAGCCAGAACAGTCGGCTATTCAAGCTAGAGATGTGAACAAACTGACACAAACCCTTAGGGAGAGTCATCTGGAGGACATGTGGTCCCTCCATTCCACCAGATCTTCAAAGTCCTATTCATGGATCAAGCAGGACCATGAGAGGGCTGTCCACTCAGACCTCATTGTTCGGTCCCCTGAAAAGCATCCATACACTTCTAGTACAATGCTGTGTCTATCAGAAATGATTATAGGCAATTTCAGTGTTGTTATTAGAAAAATCAAAGGAAGTTTTACAACTTGCACAACTCTGTGAAATTAAGAGTCCTGCTTCTCATTCTACCAACTGTTCTTTGAATTTGCTTGATATACTTGATATACTTCCCTTCAAGTAATTCTTGCCTATTTCTATCTTTTCGGGTTTTTTTTAAGATTTTATTTATTCATTTGACAGACAGAAATCACAAGTAGGCAGAGAGGCAGGCACAGAGAGAGAGGGAAGCAGGCTCCCTTGCTGAGCAGAGAGCTCAATGTGGAGCTCGATCCCAGGACCCTGGGATCATGACCTGAGCCAAAGGCAGGGGCTTTCACCCACTGAGCCCCCCAGGAGCCCTCTATTTTTTTGTTTTAAAAATATGATTCCTTTCAAATTTTAGAATACTCATTTTGAAACAAAGTGGAAATAAACAAACAAAAAGATCACCTGAGATGTGTTCATTTTCTGCTCTTAGTGGAGGAGGGACAGCTGAGGAAGAAGGAAGGAAGAAGGAAGTTAGAAGAGACTTGGCCTGCCTTGCAGTTCCTGGATTTACCTGCCTACACAGCTCCACATACAAGATACTTACGTGTCCATGTGTGGCTCAGATAGATGTTGAGCTTAGACATGATACTTTTCACTGAGTGAATGTAAACATTTGTTTCTTATTGATTTATTACCAATTTAGGTTCTGTGACAGAGAAAAATTAAAAACATGAGAAGATGAGTTTAACATTTACCAGTAGCCTAAAGGAGGAAACACTATGGCTTTTTCAGAACTGATGTGGGAAAAATTAAAAATTAAAAATCTCAAGCCATGCTGTTCATCTGTTTTCCTGTGAACACTATTAATCCCCGGAAGTCAGAAAATCCAAGCAACCTCTGGAAAAAAGAGATGCGGTGTTTAAGGCAAGATAAAAAATAAATGTTTAATGTTTGTTTCTTACAACTTTCAAAAGGTCTTAATAAGAAACTATCTTTGCCTTTATTAACAGTTACAAAATGAGCCGTGGCCTGGGAATTCGCAGACCTGACTTAACCATGGTTCTGCCACCAACAAACTGCATGATCTTGGTCAGTCACCTTCTCAGACTCAAGTTTTTTTTTTTCATTTTTCAAATAAGGCCAAAGCAGATAACCTCGTGCCTGCACTACCATCCTGTACGTCTATAAGGCCAGGAGAGCAGGAACCTCTGCATCTTTCTAGACGCCATCAACAATGGCAAATGGGGAATGGAAAATGAGGGGAGGAGTGGGTATTCAGGGAGGGGTGATGACAGAATTTCCTTCGCTATGGCTGGTGAGCCTTTCATCCTGACCATGCCCTCACAAACTCTCCAAAGGGGTGACATTTCCTGTGTAGCCTGCATGCCCACCCTCTCAGCTCCAGCTCACCTCGCTCTTCTTAAATTTGTCCCAGACCTTCCACCATCACACAGCCTTCGATGCTTTCAGGATACTGTCATGCTTATATGTAACAAATAACAAATGAATACATAATAAATAATAACTGGGGACCTAGGCAATGTTAGAGTCAGGAAAGGGCCTTGGTGGCTAGCTAGTACAGCCTCTTCCCTCTTCCATTGCACAAATGAGTTAACTGAGCAATGAAGGCCCTAGAGAATTGTCAAAGCTCCAGCCGCACGTTATTACATACACAACAAATACAACAGCAGCTAACAAAATGTGAGTTTCAGAAAAATCTTGTCGACTATTCATTCAGGGCTCAGGAAATGCTTCTTGAGACCCTTTGACTTGGAGGGCTCAACCAGAGTCAAATGTGCCATGCTTTTAACGTGCTTCCAAAGGAATGTTAGGTCCCATTTCGGTACGTCCTAGGTGTCTAGCATTGCCATCCCTGAGGCCCAAGTTTTCCCCGAGGAAATTCTGTCATGGGGCCCCAGTTCCTCTGGCGTGGTGTCTGGGGGCTCCCGAGTCAGAGCTCAGATGAGGGACAGCCTCTCCTCGCTACACCTCTTGCTTCTGCCAAACACACAGGCTGAGCGGGGCCCATTTTGTGGGGCCGCTGCCAGTGTTGAGCCCAGCATTGGTCATGGTCCTGTGCGTGGAAGAGACAGGGGCGGTTCCGAGGCAACACCCTCGGGTAATCCAGCAGGGGTAGGGTTGCTGCCCCTCGAGTCGATCCCAGGGTGCTTTCCAAGGACATGAGCCCTGAGTTGGCTGTCTCTGGAAAGGAGTGTTCTTTTGAAGAGGAAAAGTCAGTTTCAAGAACCCACCTTTGTGCATGTTCCCGTCTAACTCTGGTGGCCTTTCCAAATATGTCACTTAACTAAGCTAGACAACTTGAGGTCACCCTCAGAAACATGGCCACATTAGCTCGTGGGTGGGCAGTCCCCTTGCTCCTTATTCTGCGGGCATAACACCGGGACCCCATGGGCTCAAGGTGATACGGGGGACATCCCTCAGGCGCTCTGACTGCCCTCAAGCTGAGGAAAGGAAAAAACAGATTCTCCACAGATGGAGATCAAAACCCGGCAAGACCGGAGTCTCCCTCGGTTTGTAAAAGTCCTCCTGATTCTGCAGGAAGAGGCCTGCTTAACGAGAGCCTAGCGACCTGCCAGAGGCCCGGATCTCCGTTTCCTGAAGCCCTGACATCTCCCTCCCCTCCACGACACTGAGGGAGGCTGAGGCCGAAGGAAATGTCCGTAGGACAGAGTTTCTTTTCAAACGTGCAGTCCCTGGGATGGACCTGTGAGAGGAGGAAGGTAACATTCCTCCAGGAAGCTCTGCACCATCTTTCAACTCATGCCTTCCTAGCAGGAAAAACCACCTTCCCTTCACAAGAGCAAAGCCAACTGTATCCTCAATGTCCTCTGCCCTCCTGCCACATTCTTGCAAAACCTCCCTTTTGCTTGACCTCCTCCAATGCCATCCCAGAAAGTCAGCCTCCTGTCACGACCCCAGCAAGCAGCCCTTTCTACCCAAGGGTCGTATCCCTGTTCTTTAATAAAAACTGCCTCCTGCCAGCAGAGCCGTCTCAAGACTTCTTTCTTGACCATCGGCCTTGAATGCTAACCTCTTTCCTACATCAGTCCTGTCTCCTGTAGGGCTCCTGTGGAAACAACCCTGCAACACGAACCCATTTCTGTCAACCCTTCCGACTCCATCCACCTCACCCACTGCACATTCTGTGTCCTCCGAGGACTGGACCCTTCTGTGATTCTTGCACTCAAACCCTCACATGGCCCCTCTTTCGGTCCTCGACGTGGTTGACGTTGCCCTTCTGAAACTCCCCAGCCTCCCATCCTCATTTTCTTTGTCTCGCAGGTTTATCTGGTCCATAGGTTCTCATCACCAACACGCTACAACCGGTTTCTGCTCCTGAGTAGAGGACTCCATTCCTTTCCTTTCTCATCAAGCTCAAATCTTAACTCTCAGATGTTTGTCTCACAACTTTCAAAATTCTTCTTTCCCCTAATGCCTCTCTACCAGTTTCTCTTCTTCCTTTTTCAAGCCGCCCTCCCTCCCTCCCTCCCTCCCTCCCTCCCTTCCTTCCCTACATGATCTTTTAATTCTTTGTATTCTTTCCTCCCTCCCCCTCTTTCATTTTCTCCTTCTGTTCTGTTAGTACCCACAAAGCACTTCAGTACTTTTTCACCAAGTGTTCCGGGACTCACTCTTTGTGTACAAGACCCAGGAGCTCACGGCAATTCGTTCTCTATTATAAAGGATGAAGGGAGACCCACACGGGGGCATCTCAAAGGTAGGCTTCTCTGCAAGTCAATGGGAAGCTTCAGGGTCATGAACCCTGGCCTTCCACACTAGAGCTGGACACGGGCTACGCTAAGCATTCCCCACAATCCCCTGTCATCCAAGACCCTGAGCATACGGGCTGTCCCACCAGAGACCTGAAGAGTTTCATTTCTCGGCTGAAATGGGCCTCGAGTCAAGCCGCCGCCCGAGTGACTGGAAAAGTCAACTGGCTTCAGCACGACTCACGGGTATATAGTCTTTGAAACGGAAACTTCATTTAATCAGCAGTTGACGTGGGGGTGAGGCTACCATGTAGAAAGATCTATCTGAATTCCGGAAAGGAACAAGGCACCCGACTACAAGTGGCTTGCAGGGGTAGACGCAGCGACCATTCCTGAAGGGAAGGGCTGGAACGCGTTCATTGAGTCAGGAAGGGAGGAACGTGAGGGAGCGATCCTGCCACAGCCCCTCGTGCTCTGGCCATTAGCAGAGGGTTCACACTGCACAGGAACACGGGCAATGCTGGGGCACAGCACGGAGATGTCTCACGTGCCTCACCTCACTCCGGGTGTGCTGTGTCCTGGGAAGACAAGCCTTGTATTTGCTGATAATGTGGAAGAGCCTCAGCCATGTGTCCCTGGTGCCAGGGAAATCAGAGCTCGTTCATCCTGGATCGCAGCACACCCGTCTCCCCAGTGTGGGAGAGCCCTTAGTCGGGGCACTAACCTCGGGAGACACGAGAGAACTCACCCTTCTGAGGAACGGAGACATGACACACATAGGGGGAACCACCCCAGGGCAGTGCTCACCTCTGTACACAGTAAGACCACCGGAGACGCACCTCGGGGATGGAACGAAGGTGGGAGACCCTTCCTACAGAGAGCTCTGCTCTTCTTCATGTCCAGGACCTCACACGGGGTAGAAGCCATGTGCTGGGATGGCCGCACAAGAGCTCGCAGCAACAGGCATCCCTTCGAGGCCATGGGCACGTTCCCACAGACAGAAACCGGTTGAATGCCATCTTCAGGGGAAAGCATTTAGGCCAGCCACACCCTTAGCCAGTATCTGAGGATCCACACAGGCGGCAACCCCGACAAATGCAGTCAACGTGGAAGAGCCGTTCGATACAGGTCTCACATTTGGGGACACCAGACAACTCAGAGCAGCGAAATCTGTGTCTGTCATTACTGGGGCCCCACCTGTACCCAGAGCGCCCACCTTGCTCACCGCCACAGAAATCACACAGTACAAACCCCTTGTCTCCCGTCACTGAGGCAGAGCCTTCAGCCAGAAGTGGGCCCTTTCCCAACACCAGAGAACTCACACGGGGAGAGTCACTGGAGCGGTATCCTGGTGGGAGAAGCTTCAGGTGGGGCTCAGGCCTGAGGCTCCCGCCACCATCTCAGACTGTACTTCATCCCTCACACGGGAGCGAAGGTGCAGGCACCCCTGGGACCCCTGCATCATCACTGTGGCTGACTGCCGAGGACATCCAATATGGGAATCCCATTCCTCACGGAGCCAACCCAGGAAGGACCTGGGAGGATTCGCACACAGGAAAATCCTCCCAGTCTGATGAGCAAAGGAACGGGCTCAGCTATCCCTTCTTCCCTAGCCAGCAATGACACCCTCACACCGAGGAATCACTGATCCCAACGCAACGAGGGGAAATTCTTCCCCGGACACTCCCATCAGAGAATCACTGGGCAACTACCTCCCAAGGAATTCCTCGGGGTGACACTGAGATACAAACTCAGACACTGCAAACACAGACAGCTGGGCCCCGTTCTGAGGGATGCGGAATGTGCTATTCCAGTAACCAATAGCCAGAAATCAAGCACATCTGCTCCGATCCAGCAGTACTTGCATAAAGGCCAGTCTCACCGAACAGGCGGGTCTCACAACACTGCACACTGTGCCAAGTAAGAACGGGGGACGTTTCCTTTACGACCTCTCACAACTGACACAGGTACTGTCTCTTGCTAGCAAGTGGGGTCACAGGAAGTAACGCTGCCCGGGATCCATGAGAACATCAAGTCGAGGGTGAGCTCGGAATCTCAGAACACAAGGCGATCAATGGATGTTCACGAAAACATGAACCTAACCATGTAGGTAGATCGCAAGGATGAATGGTCACAAGATTCAACAAACACATGGTTTGTGATCTACCTCTCACACCCTTCATTCTACTAATATTGTCCTCACAAAGTGCAAAGGATTTACAAATTAATTACACGCTTAGAAATATTTCTATTTACTTCACTTATCGGAGAGTGACAGAGCTAGCAGGGCGCAAGAACAGTCGGGGTCGGGCAGCGAGGAAGACGGAGAAGGGTGCCCAATACAGGGCTTGATCCCCCAGGATCCAGGGATCCTGACCTCAGCCAAGGGCAGATGCTTACCCAACTGCACCACCTGGGGGCTTGCAAATTAATTTCATCTCATACAAAGGTGTTCTTTGGAAGACCTGTGTGGACCAGGGCACGAAAACCTCGACAGTTCAGCATCAGGCAGTGAGGGCTTCCTCCCCGTCTATGAGAACGTGGGAGCCAAGGGCTTTTCTCCACCACCAAGTCAGCTACGTATCTCTGGGCCCGAGAGGGTGTACGACCACTGCAGACATGGAAATACTCCCCGATTCGGAAGATTTTAGAACAGGAGGGGGTTCTTACACTCCCTTCCATAAAGACAAAGCCTGTCCAGGAATGCCTGCAAGGTTCCTTCAGTTTACGGACCAATGTTTGGCTTTGGTTCAGGTTATGATGTCAGGGTTATGGGACTGAGCCCGGAGTCAGGCTATGGAAGGCATGGGGAGCCTGCTGAAGGGTCCCTCTCATCCTCTGCAACTCCCACACCCCCACCAAAAAGAAACAGGAGAGAGAGAGAGAGAGAGGAGAGAACGTGTGCCGAAGTCCACTCAGACATCCATTTGTAAAGATGCCCGGGATTCGTGGCTCTAGATGAATGGCCCAATAAAGCAAGTGTGGGCAGAACGTCGATGGTCGAGAGAATGTTTATTTATTAAGTTTTATTTTATATAAAAGAATTTATTTTTTATTAAGTCAGTCGTGTGTCTTACTAAGTCAGGCTGCAATAACTCAGGACTCTGCTACCAGGGGCAACATGGAGTTCAGAGGTTTTGTGTGGGGCAGGGACTTGCAGAGCCTTCTCCATATGTACCCAGAAGTAAATTTCCCCCACAGCCAACTCTAGACATTCTGGTTAAGGGTACATCTCCAAGTTAATCAACAAGAAGAGGCTATCATTTCCTCCGGAAGAGAGATGAAGCCGGCAAGAAAGACACCCAAGTCAAGGCCTGAACCTCAACCCAGGGGGGAGATTCAGAACCAAGACAACTTACCACTGCGATGCACGTGCAACAGGGAGATGGCAGCAGTCACACTCCTGGACGTGCTGCACTTCCATCTGCACTGAAGAGACAGAGGCCAGACGCTTTGGATGCTGCCCAGGAGGCCACGTCCCCTGAGCCTCGAAGCACCACCTGTAAAAACAAGGAGAGCATTCAGTCGAGGTCTCAGGACCCACACATGGGGAGACACAGAGTCACCCATAACGGAAAGCAGGCCCCTCCCTCCCAGCAGGGAGTGCAGGCTCAAAAAGGCCAAAATCACAGGGCCCTGCCATCTGTCAAAGTCTTAGCATGGCTGCTGGAAGACCTTCCCCTAATACATGCTTAGAGATTTGGCTTCCAGAACTCAACACAGGAAAAGAAAAAAACCAACCAAAAAAAAAACCCCCAACAACAACAACTACCTTCCCCTTCCCCAACACCCTTCCACTATAGGGTCGTGGCTAAGGCAGACTTCACACTGTGCGCATTTTGCCCTGATAAACGTCAACCCTCCAATAAAGCACAGAGCGTAGAGCTAGGCTTGGGCACCCCAGCGACCTGGCTGGCTGCCGTGGCTGCCTGGGCCTGCCTGCCTCCCTCCCTCCCTGGCTCCAGTCCTTTCCTATGAGCATCTGCCTGGGCCCTGGTACTCTGGCTCTGCCCCAGGTACTCCGGTCTCTGGGTGCAGGCCGTCAGAAGGCAGTTGAAGGGTCGCAGACTCCAGCCGGCCGGCCCTGTGCTCCGCTCAACCCAACCACCGTGGTAACCAACATGGGCCCAGGTGCCAGATCGAACTGCAGCCCCCACCCTCCTGCTCAAACACAGGTTCCCCTCAGAAGCAAGGCACATCGGCCCCAAATAACCTGCCCTTTAGCCCCCACCCCACCGCCCTGAATATCCCCTCGGAACGGAAGCCCCAGAAGCCAACACAACCACCATTCCAGGCAGCGCATTCCACTCATCCTCACGTCTTGCACAGGTTGTCTGAAGGGTCCAGAAAAACCCGCCTACGTGCTGCTGTGATGTGAGGAACCCTTCACTTCCCCAGAGTTTGAAAGGTCACCTGACCCATTTTGGAGGGCTGTCCCAGCGACCACGCCCACTCCTCCTGCCACCCTGGGACTCTGCCTGCAGAAAAAGAACAAGAAAGAACAAGAGTTGGTGATAATGTGAAGAAAAAGGAACCTTGTGTACTGATGGTGGGGATGAAAACTGGTGCAGCCATTATGGAAAACAATGGGAGGTTCCTCAAAAAATTAAAAATAGAACTGTCATGTCATATGTTCATATGTCATATGTTCCAGTAATTCCATTACTGGGTATTTGCTCAAAGAAAAGGAAAACATTTGAAAAGATACGTTTACAGTGCAGCACTATTTACAGTAAGCAAGATATGGAAGAGCCCGTCAATAGATGAATGGATAAAAAAGACATGACGTATATATATAGATAGATAGATAGATAGACAGATCTCTAATAGAATAGTACTTGGCCAGAGAAAAGAATGAAATCTTAACATTTGCAACAACATGGATAAATCTAGAGGGTTTAAAACTAAATAAAATAAGTCAAAGAAAGACAAATATCCTATGATTTCAATCATATGTGAAATTTAAGAAACAAAACAAAGCATAAAAGAGACAAAAAAAAGAGACTCACGAATATACAGAACAAACTGGTGATTACTAGAGGGAAGGTGGGTGGAAAGAGGGCATGAGACAACGAGGGTGTATCACTGAAAAGGAAAAACAAAACTCGATCTGAAGTCATTTTTATTGTCTACGTAGAAAATCTCAAGTAACTTATAAAAAGAAAAAAAAACTATTGGAAGTAATGAGGAAATACCAAAACATCATAGGATACAAGGTCAATATAAAAAAGTCAACTATTTTCCTATATCTGAATAAAGAATTGAATTCCATATTTTCAAATGAAAAAAATACCATTTACAATACACCCCTAGAAAGGGGTACTCAAGTATAAAATCTAACACAATACATATATACAGGAAGACAAACCTGATGGAAGAAATCAAAGATCTAAATAAATGGAGAGAGAGTTCGTATTCATCGGTAGAAAGACTCAATATGGCTAAGAGGTCAATTCTTTCCAACTTAATCTATAAATTCAATGAAATCCAAATAAAACCTCCCAGTTATCTTGCAGATATTGACAAGAAGATTCTGAAGTTTACACAGAAACGCAAAAGATCTAGAAGAGCCAACACACTGGACACCTGGGTGGCTCAGGTGGTTGAGCATTTGCCTTCAGCTCAGGTCACGATCCCAGAGTCCTGGGATGAAATCCCGAGTCAGGCTCCTTGCTCAGAGGGGAGCCTGCTTCTCCCTCTGCTCTCTCTGCCTCTGACATCCCGTTTGTGCTCTCTCTCTGACATATAAATAACATCTTTAAAAAAAGTTTAAAAAAAACAGAACAGCCCACACAATGTGGAAGAAAAATGAGAATTCACCTTACCTGGTCTTGAGACTTACTATAAAGCTACTAGTAACCAAGACAGTGTGTTAGTGCTGAGAGAGACACACAGATCAACAGAACAGATTACAAGGACCAGGAATAGATCCACCAAAATAAAGTCAAACATTTTTTGACAAAGGCACAAAGGGAATAAAAGGAGAAGAGACAGTCTTTCAACAAATAGTGCTCAAACAACTGAATGAACACTCATGCAAAAGAAATGAAACTAGACACAGACCTTACACAAGTATTAACTAAAAATGAATCAGAGATCTAAATGTAAAATTGCAAGAATAAAGAATACAGGAGAAAAATCTCTCGGACACTGGATTTGATGATGAGTTTTTAGATAGAACAGAAAAAGCGTATTCCACGGGGGAAAACATGCGTTGGATATATTAAAAAGAAAGTCGTCTGCTCTGTGAAAGACATTTTTAAGAAAATGAAAGGATAAGGCACAGACAGGGAGAAAATATTTGGAACACAGATATCTAATAAAGGCTTTGTGTCCAACATGAGAAAACAGCTCTTAAAGCTTCAATAGTAAGAAAACAAATGACCAAATGAAAAATATGCAAAAGATTTGAACAAACACTCCACCAAAGATATAAGGATAGCAAATAAATACACGAACAGATAGATGCTCCACATCACCTCAGTGGGGATATGCAGACAACATGACACAGGTATTGGAATGGTTACATCAAAAATAATGACAGTACCAATTTCAGGTCCAGAATCAGAACAACAAGATTCTGATTCATAGTTGGTAGGAACAAAAACTGATACAGCCACTCTGTAAAAATAGTTTGGCAATTTCTTGCAAAGCTAAACATACATACATACATACATACATAACCAACACAGCAATTTCACACCCTATGTTTTTGAAAACTTATGTTTTAAAACCTACATGCGAATACTCTGAAATCACGTATGTAATTCTGAAATCATGTGTATGTATTCTAAAATTGAACTATCAAATAAATGAAATTCAGATATTAGCTAGATTCTCACTGTTAATGCAGGAGATTACAGACAAGCAAGGAGAGAAGGTTAGAATGTTCCATTTGGTAATGATTACAACAGGAGACAACAGTGGGAATACTTAGCTTACTATAGATACAGATGGTTACATACTAAACTATTTATAGACACATGTATATACACGAGAGAGTATATACATATTCCCTTCTTGAGTTAGCTGAGAGGGTCTTTGAGCAATGACTTCCCAGTCACAACAGACACACCTAGTCCCCCAATCTTGGTTTCTCATACTATGCTCCAATGAAAAGAACCAGAACTACTGAGGCGGGGGAAATGGCTAATCCTAGGGCAGGAAAGACAGAAGATGAACCTGGAAAACCTACTGCCACAGAGTAAGGAAGAAATATTCAAACAATAACAGGGTATGTCAATAGACAAGGGAACCAACAGAAGGTGCCTTTTAAAAAATTTATTGACTTGTTTTTGAGAAAGTAGGAAAAGGAGAGAAAGCATAAGCAGCAAGGAGGAGCACAGGGAGAGAGAGAGAATTTCTATTTATTTACTTACTTACTTACTCATTTATTTATTTGACAGAGAACACAAGTAGGCAGAGAGGCAGGCAGAGAGAGGGGGGGGGAAGCAGGTTCCTTGCTGAGCAGAGAGGCAGATGTGGGGCTCCATCCAAGGACCCCGGGATCACGACCTGAGCCTAAGCCTAAGCCAAAGGCAGAGGTTTTAACCCACTGAGCCACCCAGGCACCCCAAGAGAGAAAATTTCAAGCAGGTCCCACACTCAGCAAAGAGCCCAACGTGGGGCTGGATCCCAGGACCCTGAGATCATGACCTGAGCCAAAATCAAGAGTTGGACACTCAACCAACTCAGCCACCCAGGTGCCCCTAGAAGATGCTTTTACTAACCAACCTGAAACAACTTGAGCAACAAAAAGAACAAGGTATCATTGTACTATAACCAAAATATAAAATAACTAGCCATGAATTCATGCTGATAGTAAATAGAACAGAAAAATCTCCTATGCAGAATTCCTGATAATTTATGTACATAATCATGTAGCTACTCCAACAGGAAGGAGGTATAGTGTAAGTGGTATAGTGTAATTGCCCACTTCCTTCCAAGGAGTCCAGTATGAGGACAGAGAAAACAAAGTAATAAGTCATGTCCAGAGCACTAACCCTTGATATCATAAGACCAAATCACATTTTATCTCTGTGGTCTTCCTCCAAGAAACCCATAACCTCAGTCTAATCATGAAAACAACAGCAGACAATTCCCAATTGAGGGACATTCTTCAAAACACCTAACTGTACTCCTCAAAACTGCCCAGGTTATCAAAAACAAGGGAAGTCTGAGAAATTGTCACAGCCAAGGGGAGCCTAAAGAAACGACTAAGTGAAATGTGGCATTCTGAAACAGAATACCTGCATGGGGAGAAAACACCAGGGTCAACTATCGAAAGACAAATCACATCCCATAAAATAAGAGTTTGCAACCCATTAAATGGACAAGCACTAGTATCCCTAATCTATAAAGAGCTAGACACTGAAGAAGAAAAACAAAAAAAGCCACAAACCTAAGAGGAAAATGGGCAAAAGATATGAACAGAGGGTTCACAGAAACGTAAATACCTCTTTCAGATACATGGAAAAATACTTAACCTCACTCATAGTTAAGAAACTTGCAGATATAAACTTCATAAAATACCATGTTTATCTTTCCACTGCCAAAATTCCAGAAGTTGAACCACGTGTTTTATGGGAGAAGCTGTGGACAAACAAGCACTCAGGCGGTGTCGATGGGAGTGATACAAAATGATACCATAATCCTGAATGATCGAGTTATCAATTCTATGCACCCGTTGACCTGGTAGCGCACTTCTGGGAATTTATTGGATAGAAAAAACCTATATGTACAAGGTCATTCATTAGAACATGGTTTGTAATAGCAAAAGGTTTGAAATAATGCATAACTAACAATAACCAGTTAACGAACTATGGAACGTCCATGCTTGAATTACTGTGCAGTTATAACAAAGAAATAATCCATGTTCTGTTTAGATACAGATGTCTGGGACAGGCTTTTAAGAAGTGACAAAAAAGCAAAGGAAGAACAGAAAATCACGTATAGACTTGTTACTCAAAGTGTGGCTCCCTGAACAGCAGAGTCAGCTTCACCTGGGAGCTTTTTAGAAATGCAAAACCCAGGGCCCCCACCAGATCCACTAAATCAACACCTGCATTTTAACAGGATGCCAGTGGTGTACAGCTGCATCTAAGTTCAGAAACCCTAAAGATGATGGATTCCCTTCCAAATAAAAGTAGGGGGCATACAAGATTATCTTTTAACTGAAAAAAGCAGCACTGCTAGGACAAACAAGACAGACAGATATCTACAGCAGGAAGACCATAACTCCAGTTTGTCTGGGACTGTCCCAATATAGCCAGATGTCCCATCATAACTTTATGGAACCTCTTTCATTCTCAGTGGAAGTGTCTCAGTTGAGATGAAAAATGTCACCCTTCCTAGAGGGAACATCACTTAACCTTTAACCATGTTATTACTAATTCAAAAGTATTTTATTAAAAAGAGAGAGAGAGAGAGAAGACCAGTCAGAAAAAAAGCACAGACTGAAAAAAAGCAGTGAGCCAAGGATGGTTGAGCAACAAACCCAAGGAGAGGCAACGTCTGGGGCTAAAGGGAAAGACAACTTTGTGAGGAACAGTAAGGGGATGTATCAGAGTTAAGAAAGGAAAGCTAGCAGGCAGGTGTCAGAGACAATAGAGACTGAGGATTATGCTGCAGGATGGTCAAGTAAGACAAAGCCAAAAACTGGATTTGACTACAATTTGGTAGCCTTTTCCAGAGCTGACTCAGGTGAATGTCGAAGAAGCAAGAATGCATTCATGAAGTTGAAATATGAATGAGAAATGCAGAAACCAAAGCCAGAACAGTCGGCTATTCAAGCTAGAGATGTGAACAAGCTGACACAAACCCTTAGGGAGAGTCATCTGGAGGACGCGTGGTCCCTCCATTCCACCAGATCTTCAAAGTCCTATTCCTGCATCAAGCAGTACCATGAGAGAGCTGTCTACTCAGACCTCATTGCTTGGTCCCCTGAAAAGCATCCATACACTTCTAGCACAATGCTGTGTCTATCAGAAATGATTATAGGCAATTTCAGTGTTGTTATTAGAAAAATCAAAGGAAGTTTTACAACTTGCACAACTCTGTGAAATTAAGAGTCCTGCTTCTCATTCTACCAACTGTTCTTTGAATTTGCTTGATATACTTGATATACTTCCCTTCAAGTAATTCTTGCCTATTTCTATTTTTTGGGTTTTTTTTTTTTTTTAAGATTTCATTTATTCATTTGACAGTCAGAGATCACAAGTAGGCAGAGAGGCAGGCAGAGAGAGAGGAAGGGAAGCAGGCTCCCTGCTGAGCAGAGAGCCCAATGTGGGGCTCGATCCCAAGACCCTGGGATCATGACCTGAGCCAAAGGCACGGGCTTTAACTCACTGAGCCACCCAGGAGCCCCTCTATATTTTTTGGTTTAAAAATATGAATCCTTTCAAATTTTAGAAAACTCATTTTCAAACAAAGTGGAAATAAACAAACAAAAAGCTCACCTGGGATGTGTTCATTTTCTGCTCTTAGTGGAGGAGGGACAGCTGAGGAAGAAGGAAGGAAGAAGGAAGTTAGAAGAGACTTGGCCTGCCTTACAGTTCTTGAATTTACCTGCCCACACAGCTCCACATACAAGATACTTATGTCTCCATGTGTGGCTCCGATAGATGTTGAGCTTAGACATGATACTTTTCACTGAGTGAATGTAAACATTTGTTTCTTATTGATTTATTACCAATTTAGGTTCTGTGACACAGAAAAATTAAAAACATGAGAAGATGAGTTGAACATTTAACAGTAACCTAAAGGAGGAAACATTATGGCTTTTTCAGAACTGATGTGGGAAAAATTAAAAATTAAAAATCTCAAGCCACACTGTTCATCTGTTTTCCTGTGAACACTATTAATCCCCTGAGGTCAGAAAATCCAAGAAACCTCTGGAAAAAAGAGATCGGGGTATTTAAGGCAAGATAAAAAATAAATGTTTAATATTTGTTTCTTACAACTTTCAAAAGGTCTTTTTTTTTTTAAGATTTTATTTATCAGAGAGAGGGGAGGGGAGAGCAAGCACAAGCAGACAGAATGGTAGGCAGAGGCAGAGGGAGAAGCAGGCTCCCCGCTGAGCAAGGAGCCCGATGTGGGACTCAATCCCAGGACGCTGGGATCATGACCTGAGCTGAAGGCAGCTGCTTAACCAACCGAGCCACCCAGGCGTCCCTCAAAAGGTCTTTTAATGAGAAACTATCTTTGACGTAATTAACAGTGACAAAATGAGCCATGGCCTGGGAATTTGCAAACCTCACTTTTAACCATGGTTCTGCCACCAACAAACTGCATGATCTTGGTAAGTCACCTTCTCAGGCTCAAGTGTTTTTTTTTTTGTTTTTTTTTTTTTTTCATTTCTCAAATAAGGCCAAAACAGATAGCCTCGTGCCTGCACTACCATCCTATATGTCTATAAGGTCAGGAGAGCAGGAACCTCTGCATCTTTCTAGATGCCATCAACAATGGCAAATGGGGAATGGAAAATGAGGGGAGGAGCGGGTGTTCAGGGAGGGGTGATGACAGAATTTCCTTCGCTATGGCTGCTGCCCTGTCTGCCCTCACAGACTCTCCAAAGAAGTGACATTTCCTGTGTAGCCTGCATGCCCACCCTCTCAGCTCCAGCTCACCTCGCTCTTCTTAAATTTGTCCCAGACCTTCCACAGTCACACAGCCTGCGATGGCTTCAGGATACTGTCATGCTTTTACATAACAAATAACAAATGAATACATAATAAATAATAACTGGGGGCCTGGGGAATGTTAGAGCGGGGAAAGGACCTTGGTGGCTAGCTAGTACAGCCTCTCCCCTCTTCCACTGCACAAATGAGTTAACCGAGCAATGAAAGCCCTAGAGAATTGTCAAAGCTCCAGCCTCACGTTATTACATACACAACAAATACAAGAGCAGCTAACAAAATGTGAGTGCTCAGGGGACACCTGGGTGGCTCAGTTGGTTAAGCCGCTGCCTTTGGCTCAAGTCATGATCCCAGGGTCCTGGGATCGAGTCCCGCATTGGGCTCCTTGCGCGGTATGGAGCCTGCTTCTCTCTCTGCCTCTGCCTGCCACTCTGCCTGCTTATGTTTTCTCTCTCTCTGGCAAATAAATAAATAAATAAATAAAATCTTAAAAAAAAAATAATGTGAGTGCTCAGAATAATCACGTCGACTATTCGGCCAGAGCAACTCATTCACATCAGACACCCTGCCTGGTTCTCCTACAACCGCGCCCCTCCTAGGAAGCCCGGCGCACTTAAGACGCGCAAACACACACACGTCATAACGCCAAGAGTGCACGCATGTCGCATAAGCACACTCACCCCTACCCGCAGCCCCGCCCCCTCCCCGTGGGTCTGGCGCACACGCCACGCATGCAAACTCCCCACCCGCCGCCGCAGGACGGCGCGACCAGCTTAGCGCTGCAGCCGGACACCTGCGGGCCTTGGGAACCCCAGAGCCAAGGTTCCCACTCCGGACCCTGGTCCCTCATGCAGAGACGCCGCTGCTCGCCGGCCCTTCAACTCTGCAGGCAACGCAGAATCCAGGGGTCCGTCCGGTGCCCGCGGAGCTCCACCCACAACCGGGCACCCCCGCCCCCGCCGGACCCCCGGGCCGCACAGGGCCCCTTAGGCACTCGCCCCCATCCCCCGGGACTCACCCCTAACTCCCTCACCTCGTGAACCCGGCCAGAGAAGGTTTCGCAGGAGGGGCTGGAGGCCGGGGAAGAACAAGCCAGGTGGAGAAGGCAGGGATGCACATGCGCAGAGGGAGGAAACAGCGCAGCGGCGAGGAGCTGGAGGCCGGTAACGGTCCAGCGGGGAGGAGACGGCGGGGATGCACATGCGCAGAGGGAGGAAACAGCGCAGCGGCGAGGAGCTGGAGGCCGGTAACGGTCCAGCGGGGAGGAGAAGGCGGGGATGCACATGCGCAGAGGGAGGAAACAGCGCGGCAAAGGAGAGGGGCGGGAGGCCGGGAAATGTCTAGCCGGGAGAAGGCAGGGACTCACATCGGTAGAGGGAGGGAAGGGCGCAACAGCGGCGAGTAGCTGGAGAAGGATGAAGGACCAGCCGGGAGGAGAAGGTGGGGAAGCACCTCTGTTGAGGGAGGGAGCAGCACGGCACGGGGCAGCCAGGAGCTGGAGGCCGGGAACGGACGAGCGGGGAGGAGAAGGCGGGGACGCACTTGCGCAGAGAGAGGGAGCGGCGCGGTGGCGGGTAGAAGCTGGAGGCGGGTGAAGGACCAGCGGGGAGGAGAAGGCGGGGACGCACCTCTGTTGAGGGAGGGAGCGGCGTGGCGCCGGGCGGCGAGGAGCTGGAGGCCAGGAACGGACGACCGGGGAGGAGAAGGCGGGGGCGCACTTGCGCAGAGAGAGGGAGCGGCGCAGCGGCGGCGAGGAGCTGGAGGCGGGTGAAGGACTGGCCGGGAGGAGAAGGCGTGGATGCACATGCGCAGAGGGAGGAAGCGGCGCAGCGGCGGGGAGGAGCTGGAGGCGGGTGAAGGACCAACCGGGAGGAGAAGGCGGGGACGCACCACTGTTGAGGGAGGGAGCAGCGCGGCGCGGGCGCGGGGCGGCGAGGAGCTGGAGGCCCGGAACGGAGGAGCGGGGAGGAGAAGGCGGGGACGCACTTGCGCAGACGGAGGGAGCGGCGCTGAGGTGGCGGCGAGGAGCTAGAACTCTGCTCCTGGCAGCTAGTGCTGGGAAAGTGCGTCTACCCTGAAGAGGGCTATCTAACCCTAAGTCTTAAAAAGTTACTCATCGTACTGAGCTAGCAGGGGTTTAGTGAAGATTAGAGGCGTTTACCATGTATATCTGGCGCATAAATGATTCAGTACCTCTCTCAAGATTCTCTTCCCCGGTGTACCCCAGGCGCTTTTCTTGAGAAACCAGCTGGAGAGTTTCTGCCCAGTCGGCTGAGCTGAGAGATTGCTGTCTGAGGTACTCACTCCTGCTGCCTGGAGCCAGGCTTTTGTCCTGGTCCTTCGACCAAATTTTAGACGCAAGCCGAGAGAAGGGAAGCTGTGTTTGGATTTCATCTCTGTACCCGCTATCTGTGACCAGCATGGTTATTCTCGAATGAGAAAAGCAGCAAGCTAGCAATTCGGTATTAATACTAAAAACCGTTCATGTGTAAAAAAACTGTCCTATACCAAACTTGAAGAAAGCACACTCTCATCTCCTGCAACCTCCCATATACACTTCACGCAACTCCCCCCAATGTTAACATTTTACAGAGCCATGGTACCCTTATCAAAACTGAGAAAGCAACTCGGGCACAATTGTATTAACGAAATTACAGAGTTTGTTCAGATTCCGTCAGGTTTTCCACGAATGCCCTTTTACTGATCCAGGATTCTGTCCAGATACCACGATACATTTATTTAATCATTATGTCTGCTCCAACCTGTAAGTTTTTTTGGTCTTTCCTTGTCTTTCATGGCATTCACATGATTGAAGAATAGTGGTCAGGTATTGTGAAAAGTGCCTCTGAATTTACGCTTGTCCAATGTTTTCTCCTTATTGGACAGGTATATATTTTTAGGAAGAATACCCTTGGAAGGATGTGCTCTACCTATGTATCAGGTGACACGTGATATCAACGTGATTCGTCTTACTAACCTTTAGTACTTGGTTAAGGTGGTATCAGCGGGGTTTCTGCACTATATATTTAGGATTTTTCCATATCTTGTCTACACTTAAGAGTGGATTGGCTAAGTCCAGTGCACACCCAGGGACAGAGGAAATTCGCTCCTTTCCGAATTTATGGTCATATTTTAAAACCACCAGGAGTGTTAGTAAATTTGAGGAGAAACTCTGAGGCTACCCAGGTATCCTGTTTATATTTATAGTTTTGGCCACTAATTTTCGCTTTCATTGTTGGGTCTTGCCTGCAACCACTTTTACTGTGGTGTTCTAAAACGAGATTTTTCTGTTTTACTTATATGTTTATTGGGATTCTTCTGTAAAGGAAAGATTTTCATTTTCCTCATTTATTTATTCCATCATTTGTTTATGTCAGTACGGGCTCATGGATAATCTAATTCATTCCCCGTGGTCATTACTCAACCCTGCCTTTTTCACCCAACCCTTTGGTCTATGTTTTACAATTTTACCCTTTTCAGAATGTCAACGGCATTATATAATATGTATCTCCTGAGTTTGGCTTATTTCACTTAGCAAAATTCATTTAAGACTCATTTGTGTTAAAAAAAAAAAAAAAGATTCATTCATGTTTTTGGTCCTTTTCTCAGATCAGCTCCTTTCTCTCCACTCTTTTCATTTCACCCATGCTATTATTATGTACCCTATGTCACAACACTAGCAGATAAACGATCTGAACGTTTGAATCTTAACCATGTAGTAGCTCTGTGTATGGGATTTCTAGATGTCTTCAAAGCCTCTAATAGAGACTGTATAATTGTATCCAAGTTAGGTTTGTAACAGTTGTCAGCAGTCTTGATTTGAATTTATAGAAGGTCTGACCTGAGAGTCTATGGAATAACAAATACATTGGAACTCTGGGCCTGGGTGACAATTCCAGCTAAAATGAATTTGCCCCTCAGGTGTCTTTTTCATCTACGTTAGAAAAGCACATCTTGGAAAGTAAGAAGGAGGAGTCTCTAAGTATATGTTAGTTGGAGAGAATCCTACAACTATTTGTGGTTATTCTCTTTTCTTTTTCTTTCTCTCTCTCTCTCTCTCTTTTGTTTTTAAGTAGGCTCACTGCAGGGCTGAGCTCATGACCCTGAGATCAAGACCTGAGCTGAGATCGAGTCGTTTGCTTAACCAACCAAACCACCCAGGCACCTCTTGAGTGAGTTTTGAGCAGAGTGTAGTTCGGAGAGAGGAGCAGATCCTAGGTTTTCACAGGCGTGTTCACAACAAGTGAGAATTGAGAATATTGCCCCATTCAGAAGCTCCCAGGCTGCCTAATGGAGAGAAGCCTGGACCAGGGCAGCTGGGCTGGAAGGAGTGAAGGATGGTTAGATGACCTGGGAAATAGAACTGTGCTGGAGGCATTCCAGGGATTTGTGGGAAAGGGCCTTAAAACTAGATGTGAGTCAGTTTTGTCTCACCAATCCCAGTTCAACCCTTACTCTTTGTTTTGTGCTCCCTCTTCCCAGATTCTAAGCTCTGCTCACACAATGAATCTGGCATTGAAAGCTGTGCTGTTGAGTTCTTTACAAGACAGCAGTACAAGGAGAGTTACTTATTTTTCTTCTTGAAGGTTGAGAAGAAATTGGTGCTGAAAATGTAAGTGAATTTCCCTGTCTTTGTGTTGGGGCAGAACCCAGAGGAAACGTTGAGTTTTCCTACCCCAGTCCTGTACTGACCACATCACCACTGGTTTAAGAAAAGATAGCCATTTGAGAAACTGCAATGCTTTAGAAAAACAAAACGTACACTCACTTGAAAGTGCCTCCATCCTTTTTTTCTTAGCTTTGGTTGCCTTCTCTAACTTGAGTAAACAAGGAAATACAGATGTAACAACTTTTGTTGTACAACCTTTGCTGAAGGTTTCGTGTTCCTTCATTTAGCGTATTATAATTTGCTTAACCAATTTTTCTCATTTCTAAAATTTCTTTGAAACAGAACATAGGGGTACAGACATTGTTTAAAAATGTCCTAGATGATAGTTCCATTCACCCAGTGAAAAATTGCACACTCAAGCTCTGCATGGCCAAATCACAGTCAGACGTAGTTGTGTGGGTGGTTTACATAGGTCCTTCCCTGCCCCTTCTGCGAGGTGAAAAGGGTATTCTCCCACAGAGGGGCATTTCACCCAGGTGATGTTTGCAGCTTTTTAAGAAGGCAGGTCCGGGAACTGCAAGGCAGTCTGTACCTTTAATGACTTCATTCCTCTTTCTCCATCCCAGCTCTGCCTTCAGAGGGCAGTCTGTACCTTTAATGACTTCATTCCTCTTTCTCCATCCCAGCTCTGCCTTCAGAGATTTCTGCATTTTTCCAAGGGAGACCAGCAAAATATGAAGAAGTCCTGTGTGAGTTATTGAAGTCATTTTCTGCTTTGTTTTATAATGGAACTTATGAGGATTATGACTCGTGTTTAAAATAGTAAAGTAGAAATAGATAAAATGAACCTGAGGGAACCAGCCTGACACAGTGTTTCTCAGACTTTAGTGTGCATCAGATCAAAACTGGGAGGTGTTTTAAACCATAGAATGGGGCCGGAGAGTTTTGGTTTTGAACAAGGTTGCAGGTGATGTTGAGGTGTGTAGACCAGTAGCATTGGATTAGCAGATCAATAGGGCAAAGTGGCGCGCACACACACACACACACACACACACACATCATATAAAGTCACATGGTTATCAAACTTGCAAATATTTCAGACTTTTGACCATGACTCCCCCACACTCCCTCCCCATCCCCCCCCCCCAAAAAAACATACATAGAGCATCCCTATTCCTTTTGGAGCCTGAAGACTTTCTGGGATCAAGAGCTAAATAAAAAACTTCTGTTTCTCTTTATATAAATGATGAACAACCTTCTTGTGGCAAACCACAAAATAAATGACTATAATTATTCTTCAGTGGAAGCAAAAGACAGATTACCAAGCAGAACCCAGTTAATGAGGTTTTTTAGGAGAAGGTATTACTAAAGCCCATGTAGAGAGCTTTCCCCCGGTCTTGGTTTGTTTTTGTTTTCCCTTTACAAAACCTCGAATTTTTATAGAATAAGTTGACCGCACGTCCTTAAAATAACTCCAAAATTCTCAGACCCTGGAAACCACTAATCTACTTTCTGTCAGTATGGACTTGGATCTTCTGGATTTATTGTAGGAGTATAGTCATACAAAATGTATATTTTATGTGTGTCTTCCTTCACCTTGTGTAATGTTTTTAAACTTCATCATATTGGAGCACGTTACAGACTTCATTGTTTTTCTTTTCTGGCTTTATTAAGGTATATTTGACAGAACTATAAGGTATGTAGTGAACATTGTGATGATTTTGATATTCGTATACATTGTGAGAGGATTCCTCCCATCTAATCTAACACATCCCTCATCTCACATATTTCTTTCTTTCTTTGTTTTGGGTTTTTGTTTTTGTTTTTGTTTTTTTGGTGAGAGTATTTAAGCTCTGCTGTCAACAGATTTTAATTGTGATATCAGCTGTAGTCACCGTGTTATACATGAGATCCTCAGACCTTCGTTTTATAACTAAGTGTGCCTTTTTACCAAGACTTCATTTCTATCATTGAAGAATATTCCATTGTGTAGAAGGACCTGAGTTCTGTTCATCCACTCACTGGTTAACAGACGTCTGGCTTGTTTCTGCTTTACCGCTGTTGGGTAGTGCCCCTCTGAACATTCATGTGCAAATTTTGATAGAATACATGTCTTTGGTTCTTCTGGGTATTTACTGAGAAGTGAAAATGCTGGATCATGCATTAGTTGTAGTTTTAAATTACCGCCGAACCGCCTGTTTTTCATAATGTGCACAATTTTATATTTCCACCAGCAATGCATGAGGGTTAGTTTCCCCTCTTTATTGACAGCACTTGTTGTCATATTATAGCCAACATAGTGGGTAGGAAGTAGCATGTCATTGTGGTTTTGATTTGCTTTTCCCTAATGTCTAATGAGTACCTTTTCGAGTGCTTGTTGGATATTTGTGTATCTGCTTCGCAGACATGTCCATTCAAATCCTTGGCCTGTTTTTAATTGGATTTATTGAAGAGTATTTTGGGTAATAGATTTTTATCACATATGTGGTTTTCAAATATTTCTTCCTATTCTGTGAGTTGTCTCTTCATTCTCTTGAAAGTATATCCTTTGATTCACAAAAGGATCTCTTTTCCTTTGTTGTGTTTGCCTTTGAGGTCATATCTAAGAATCTGTTGTCATTCTAAGATCATGAAGATTCACTCGTGTATTTTTCCTAAGAGTGTTATTGTTTCTAGCTCTCACATTTAGGTCTTTGATCTATTTAGAGTTAATTTTTGTATATGATATGAGGAAGGGGTCCATTTTCATTCATTTGCATGTGGATATTCAGTTCCAATACCATTTGTTGAAGAGACTCTTTTTTTCTCCCATTGAATGATCTTGGTACCCTTGTTGAGCGTCAGTTGACCATAGGTGTATGGGTTTGTTTCTGGACTCCCACTTCAGTTCATTTGTGGAGATGATAATATTCATATGTGGATATTATCATGCTAGTTCCTTGTGTTTGATACTGTAGCTTTATAGCAAGTTTGAAGTCAGGAATGTAAGTTCTCCAGTTTGTTCTACTGAACAAATTCTTCTTGACAAACTTGTCAGGATTGTTTTGGCTGCCTTTTTTTTTTTTAAAGATTTATTTATTTATTTGAGAAAGAGCGAGAGAGAGCACACACAAGCAGGAGGGGCAGGGAAAAGAAAAATCTCAAGCAGATCTCTTGCTGACCCTGACATGGGGCTTGATCTGACGACCCCGAAATCGTAACCTGAGCTGAAATCGAGTGCTGGATGCTTAATTAACTGAGCTACGCAGGTGGCCCTTTGTTTAGAATTTAATATTGTGTTTAAGATCTATCCAAACTGGTTACTTCATTCCTTTTAATATTCTGTTATGACAGCATACATTTTAGTTGTCTGTTTCTTATGTCATTTCTGTTTATCATTATTATGAATAATTGTGCAGTGACCATCTTTTACATTTTCTCTCCCTGTAGAAGAACAAGCATTTCAAGTATTCTGTAGTGTACACGCATGATACATATTGTTGGGTCAGAGAGACTAAGCATTTCCAGTGTCACTTTATGCTGCCAAATTGGTCTAAGTGACCATACGACTCCCACCAGCTGTTAGGTGACAGGACAGCTTTCTTTGTCTCCTTGTTCACAGTTGATACCGTTATTTCAAAATTATGGCCAGTCTGATGAAAGATGAAAACCCTATTGTTTTGTTTTTTATTTCTCTGATTTTGGATAGGATTGGGCCTTTCACTTTTCTTCTGTGAAATGTTGATTTATATGTTTTGTATATTTTTACATACCTTTCCATTAATTTTGTTCTGTATTTCTTACTGATTGATAAATATCCTTTATGAGTGTTGTATAGTAATCTTTGTTCTATTCATTGTAAATATGTTCTCCAAAGTTTGTCTTATTTTTTCACTTTGTGGCATCATTGGTAATATGAAAGTTTTACATGTTGATGTGGTCAGATTTGTGAATCTTTTTTCGATGGTTTTCTTTTGTTTTTTGGTGTTTTGTTTTGTTTGTTTTAGTTCTCTTATCCTTCAGTGTATTCCCATTGTGGCACATAGTCACATTCCTGTATCTTAAGCTTAGCAGGTATTTCCTCTCTGAGGTATACCATCAAATTGAGACACAATTTGATTGATTTCTTTCATTTGCTCTTTGTTTTTAGGGTTTTGTTTTCATTTTGATTATTGTTTTTGTATAAGTATTAAAAATATTACATCTTTCAATGGCATTTTAGGCTCTCGAACAGCATTTGGATGCAGTGTACAAATTACTCTGGTTTTCATTCATTCCTTTTTTTAAAATGACAGTTCTTTCAGTGTTGTGTCCAAATAAATGATGTCATTGGAGTCCTCAAGAGAAATGTGTAGATATCATGCCTGAATGAGTTAGGGACCACTTGCTCGTTTTCTAATAAAAGTAAAACATACAGTGAGAATGTATGTCTAGATGTGGAAATATGTCTTAAATCTTTGGAAATCCTCTTAGAAAGGACCCTGTTGTGGAGTTAACCTCTGCTCATCTGTGTTTTAGACAGAGGGGAGTAAAGGACTGTGCTGGGGAGGCAGGCAGTGAGGGGCAAAGTAGGTGTCACCTTTCTCATACTTGTCTTTCAGATGGAACCCCAGTGAACTGGTGGGTTGGAAGAACCAATGAGACACACACTTACTGGGGAGGTTCTCTGCCTGGTGCTCAAAAATGTGCTTGTGGATTACAGGGGAACTGCCTTGATTCTCAATATCACTGCAACTGTGATGCTGCCCGGAATGAATGGTGATTTCCATATAATTTCCCTGTGCAAACTGTAATTCTGTGTTGCTTAAACTGTGTAAGTTAGGCAGACATTGGACAAGACAGTTGTATAAAGAGAACAGATTAAAGTATTCCCCAGCCAGTTCAAGGTGTAAGCTTTGATGTGTACAGTGTAATTAATCTGAGGACTGAGGCATTAAGGTAGCTATTTCTGCTTACCTGTGAGTAACTAATCATGTCCACTTAATTTTTTTCCTAATAAGACAAGATATGAATACCAGATTAATGTTTCCCATTCACTGAAAGTACCATTATCAGAGTTCCTAGGGTTAAGTTTAACCCGATAGATGACGACGGCCCCGTGGCCAGCCCCAGCATGCTTGCTAACCTCCCTCGCTGCCAGCTGCATTTTTAAATGGCCTCATAGGGAAAATCAAATGGGGTCTAGGGTGCATAAAAGGGGGTTATGAGACACAAACCTCTCCCTGTCACTGGAGGTCTCAGAAGGCTTCCAAACCCAGAGGGAAGGTGGAAAGGGAGCGATCTTCCAGCTAACCCCCCAGGTAGCAAGAAATAACTCCCTGAAAACACACATCCACAGACCTGCCCTCACACAGATCCGGAATCCTTGGATTAAGTTAGTGTGTCCACATGTCAGCAGTACCAATGGTTCATCGTAGAAGTACATGATATTCTTGCTAGAGGCCCGTCCTCCCCAAGGATTCCCACAGATAAAAATGCCACCAAACATGAGCTCACAATCAGGGCTACACAGCCCCAGGGGACAGAAGTGGGAGGCAGAAGAAACAATGGAGTAAACGGATGCCTAAAAATCCCAGATCACAGATAACTTAAGAACATCAGATAAAATAAATGTGTGAGCTGTTGGAAAAATAAGGCCTGGGATTGACTGATAAAGCAACCAGATACTATCGACAAAGGTGATCGCGATTTACAAAAGAACCGAATGAACGTTTAGAAATGAAAATATTCTCATTGAAATTTAAGACTTGTCAGATCAGATACTAGACACACGGGATCAGGACACTGGTGAAACGGAAAATGCATGTAGATAAGTGGCAGGGACTCTAGCCTAGAGAGACCGGCATGGGAGGAAGGAAACCTGGGACAGGGAGGGGAGAGCTGCGGTCAGAGTCAAGTTTTAACAGAGGAGACTGGCGATAATGAAGGGCTAAAATAGCTAAGAATTGGCCGGACTTGAGAAAATACTAGGATACCAGGCAGGGTAAATAAGAGTAAATCCACCTGTAGAAGCATCATGCTAAAATCAAGGAAGATGAAAGAGAATGTGAAAGGGAGTGGAGGTGACCAGAAGGTGTCAAAGCAAGGACTGTCGGAGCCAGGCAAAACCCCCTCTGTGGATCCAGCAAAGCCTGCGGGCCCTGGCACTCCCCTTGCTGTGCCTCAGTAAGTACAGTACTGTCTGATTCCAAGTGTGTCCCTAGCCAAAATACAGGGACACGCAGACAAACAGACACAGAAGAAATACACCACCAGCCAATTCCAAAAGACAGTTTAAAGAAGAGTTTTTGTTTTTTTAAAATTTTTAATTTCTTTTTTTAAGACTTTACTTATTTATTTGACAGAGCTCACAAGTAGGCAGAGAGGCAGGCAGAGAAAGAGGAGGAAGCAGGCTCCCTGATGAGCAGAGAGCCCGACATGGGGCTCGATCCCAGGACCCTGGGATCATGACCTGAGCTGAAGGCAGAGGCTTTAACCCACTGAGCCACCCAGGCTCACCCAAGAATGGTTTTTAGAATGAAAGTGGGTGATCTGGTAAGGAGAGTCTCAGACCCTAGAAGAAATACCGAGGAAAGAAATGTGTAAACTCAGAGGTTAACAGACACAGAAGAGGCAAATACAAGACACTAGTCATGTGTCAGGCATGTACCATACTGAAACAGAAGGGAGTGGTCCTGTCCAGGACTACAGCCAGGGTTAGAAATAAGAATATGATTGAATTTAAAAACTTGTTTTGTAGAAGTTTGTCAGCATTAAATGGCTCATAGTGCATGCATTAGGATTTCAAGTGTAAGCACTGAAGAATAGAAACAGTGTAATACTCAAATCCAAAGAGGGAAGGAAGGAAAAACAGGATTTTAAGAACAGTTAATTCAAAAGAAGGTAGGAAATAAAATTTAAAAAGGAAGAAGAAACAACAAGCAACAAAATGACATAAGAATATTACGGGGGTGCCTGGGTGGCTCAGTGAGTTAAACCTCTGTCTTTGGCTCAGGTCATGATCTCAGGGTCCTGGGTTCGAGCCCCGCACCAGGCTCTCGGCTCAGCGGGGAGCCTACTTAGTATGCCCCACCCTCTGCCTGCCTCTCTGCCTACTTGTGATCTCTTTCTTTCTGTCAAATAAATAAATGGAATCTTAAAAAAAAAGAATATTATGAGTAATTAGACACAATAAATGTGACAAAACAGCCATTTAAGTGCAGATAGGTCATTTTGAATTAAAAATAAGTATATCTTGTTTGTACACCTAGAAATGTTGAACGCAAAATCTTAAAACAACCTATGAAACAAATGTGCACAGAAGTAATTTAAGTTTAAAAGTCTTTTTTATGTTTTTAAAGATTTTTACTTATTTGACAGGGAGGAAGGGTGCCTGTGCCCATAAGTGGCGGAAGGGCAGAGGGAGAGGCAGACTCCCTGCTTAGTGGGGAGCCCAATGAATTGGGGCTCACCAAAGGACCATGAGATCATGCATGACCTGAGCCAAAGTCTGATGTTAAACCAATTGAGCCACCCAGGCACCTCAAAATTTTGAAGTCTTAATATAGAATGATTAGCATTACCATATAATGATGCTTTTTAATTTCACCAAAACCCCCTAGTAATCCTAAAGTTGTATGTTTCTAACATACATGACTCAAAATGTATATAGAAAATAATTGCCTGAATTGAAAGAAGGAATATACAAATCAACCATTGTAAGGAGAGGTTTAGACATCCATCTGTTGGCAACTGGTAAATCATGCAGATGACAATTATAAAGGATATGGAATATTTTTATATGGAATCAATGGATTGATTTCGTAGGCCCTGAAAATTACAGAGTATATAATTTTCTCAAGCACACATGGCACATTTTTGCAAACTGATTTTCCTAATGTTTCATAAAGCAAAACCCAAAAGATTTTACAGATGTTGTTATGGTATGGACAAGTTCTCTGATTACAGGACACTGAGGTTAGAAATGATTAACAGAGGGACAAAAATATAGGTGGCATTTCAAAGCCACAAATGATTAGAATCAAGGAAATGAAGACATTATTCATAGAAAATATAGTTGCCTACCAGGAAATCCCGAGGATAGACACAAATATTATTGAAATTAATGAGAATTCAGTAGGGCTTCCCACTGAATCTTAGAATAACTGAATTCCTACAAAGAGCTTATTACCGTAAGAAAATATCATGAAAACCACTTGCAAAATCAGCATGAAGACTGTAGATCCTGCAATAAAGATAACAGAAATATGCAGAACTTTTATGTTTTATTATGAGATTATAAGAAGGTATATCTAAATGGAAATATCACATGACGGCCATGAGTGGGAAAAACTTCATTTTCTTGATTCCATTTCATTCCAATGCCAGTTATTTGCTGAGTGTTTGGGACGGTGAGACGCTGGAAAGATGCACGTGGGAAAGCAGTGGTCCATGGCAGTCCTGAAGGTGGAAGCAAGGACGGGAGACTGGCCCCCCAGGACTTGGAGTGTCAGGGGACCGCAGGCTCCCGACGGAGGGCGTTTCCTACGGGATGAAGGAAGGGAACAGCACAGCCCGAGAGCGAGCCCGGGAGCTTTCAAAACAGGGAGCTCCGGGCGGCGATGGTTCCCTGGTCCCCAGGCTCGCTTTCTCCAGAACAATTAGGAAACGGGAAAGCTGACTCGGTGTTCCCTGAAGCCTTTCCCAGAACGCAGGAGTCGCTGTGGCTGTGCTGCACCTGCGAAAAGGTGTTCTGCGAAACAGCCCGCGCAAGCAGCGTCTAGAGCGCCGGGAACGGAAGACCAAGAGGAAGCGGCCTTGGAAGTCCCGTCACTGAGTGCTCGGAACCTACCGTGAGAGCTGCCGGGCCTAGAGAGCAACACTCTGGCCTTCGGGGAAAAGAGAGAAACATGGAGAGGCAAGGAAAATCCTGAGATGTAACGAAGTTCGGCGATTTCGAAGGAGTCTGGTGACCCTGGCAATGAATCTCGTCCTACGTGAAGCGTGGGCATTTGGGAATGACCTGTGCTGAGAAAGAATTCTCAGTTCTGAGCTGTTTAAAATTTCCTCAGGCTCAGGAAGTTACTTTGCAAACAACAGAATTAAAAAAGAATGTATTATGATTATCTGCCTTAACACACACAATTACCCATTATGATTTCCCTTAGGTTTTTTTGCAGGGCTCTCTGTGTTTTGTCATTGCTAAAAACAATTAAAGTGTAGCTTTTCACTGCATTATAAATGTAGCTTTTAAATGGCTCTTTAAAATTCAGGGTTACTCAATGAATAACTAATGCCCTTACATTTTCCCTCTAGATGTTCTACCAAAATAACAATGACAGGAATGAAAATGCTTATTTGTAACATTTCCTGATACTTAACACCAGGAATTAATTTTGTTGTGTTAGCCCCACATTTATAAGAAGTATTTATTCAGACTGACTCCCCCCCACCATCCATGCCACCTTCTGGCTTGTGACCTGTGCCATTCCCAATAAAACCAGGAGTTCCGTGTTTGGGACGACCTGCCTGTGTGCTTCCAAGCACAGAAATTGCAGGGCCTTACAGATAAAGCCCTGGGGTTTTGTTCCATCTGATTTTTGGAAACCATCTGATTCCAAAACAAATGTTTCTGAACTTTCAGGATATTTAGTTCAAATTTTTGATATCTTGCCAATATGCACTGGCAGTCACCTTGTCAATTTTTAAAGCAAAATAAAAATGCTAATAATTTCAAATCTTCCTACCTCGAAAGAATATTTTTGATGCCTCAACAGAATTGGAATGATTAATTATTAAGTGATGCAGGGTCTTTTTGAAGCAAAGCTATTAGCCTGAACCATTGGAACCATGCTGATTGTTTTGACTTGCAAAAACATCAGTTTCAGTTGCTTCCATTTGTATACATCAGAGCAAGTGAGGGCTTTATAATTGTTAGAAACTGAAACTTTCTAGGTTCTACACAGATGCAGGGCACCTGAAGGATACATTAGACACACTGTTATTTGTTCTAAATCCAAAGTACATACATAATTGAAGCAGGACGTAAAAACATGAGCAGCTCACAAGGTGCAGAAGAATCTTCTTTCTTTGCCCAGAGCGGTGGTTGGTGGCACAGCTTGCTTCCTACTCAGGACCTCAGGCTCTAGTCTGGTTTTTGTTACATTGGAACTATAGATATTCAGTCCTAAATATTCACTTATGTGATTGTATTATATTACAAGTATATTTCTGTCATTATATGTAATATCCACTAGATTCCTTGGTGACGCTGATGGTGGTTCTTATGCCCATGCCCCCAACACGCAGGACCTGGCAAGGGGTCACTTTGCACCAAATGTTAGCTGAATGAATGGATATAGACAGTCACGACTAGCTCTTCCCCTGCATTTCCCCAATTATTAATTTTAAGAGCATATTGTATCATACCTTCACTTTGGTTTAATCAACCTTCTCCTTCTTTCTTTTTCTTTCTTTCTTTCTTTCTTTCTTTCTTTCTTTCTTTCTTTCTTTCTATCTTTCTTTCTTTCTAATGGATGGCATCAATACATAAGGAAAGGCCTAGTAACCACGATAGTAATTTGGAAAATTGAGTTAAAAAAGAAAAATCTAGGAATTGAAAACCTAAATCTTTTCAGTTGGGTGGTTTGGTTTTTGTTTTGTTTTGTTTTGTTTTGTTTTGTTTTTAACAAAGCCAAGTAAGTTTTGCATTTAAATCTCACAAGGCGGGCAAATGGGAAAGGGCCTCGAGCTGCTTCATTGCAGGGAAATATAATCTCATGCTCGCACTGACGATTATGATTTCAGCCCTGCCCGTTTTTCTCTGTGGTCACGCAGAGGAACAAGGATATTGGATCCTCAAACCTTATTGAGTACATTACTATGTCAGAGTTCAGATGAGTCCTTTGATTTCCTTATTGTTACGTATTTACAAATTTAGCTTACCATGTCTTGCGCTGCAGTAAGAGAATATTTGCTCCTTCTCTGGATGTCATTCAGAATAACACTAAGGTGGTCGTTTTTGTTTTATAGGACCAGTGACACAGTAGTTCTTTCCCATAAGGAGCACCTGCCAGTCACTCAGGTTGCGATGAGAGACACAGGCCAACCACATTCAGAAGCGGCTTATGCGCTGGGGCCTCTGCTCTGCTCCAGGGACAGTAAGTAGTGGCAAGAGGAACTGCCTTGACCCCTGGAAATGCATGTCAGTGTTTTAGGAGACATGTAGCTGCCTGAGTCAGTAAGAACACTGTCTATGCTAATACTCTGCATCTCATTAGGAATGTGTTAACTTACAAAAGAAGTGTGTATTGTCGTTCTACTTGAGAAAAAAAGGAGGTATATTGTATTACCTTCGGAGTGTGTGTCCTCTGTAGTATTTGAGTCAGACTATTGCTGTGAATGTTGGTGGGATGATCTGAAACACTGATCACCGTCAGCAAAATCTAGTCATTTGATAATTAATTAATTGGAGTAAGTATTGGATGAGTGCTGAGATGCCTAAAACTGGTAAGATACTGAGAAACGGGGTGATGGAAGCCATCATTTGTCTGTTCGTTGTCACCCTCTGACAGTTTGCGAACCTCAGTGGTCCTAACTGTCCTCACCCCTCCCACTACATGTGGATTTCTTACCCACAACATTCTGGGTTTTCCCTCCTTCCTCCCCATGCCAGTGACATCCTATTGTGGTGCCCCCGGCCTGTGTGCTCAGCCCTCTGTCTCTGTTCTCCAGTGGTGAGCTGTTCCCAATAGGCTCATGGCTTTAAATCCCACATTGATGTCAATGATTCTGTCATCACTATACCCCAGGCTGTCTCCCTGCACTCCCACCTCTGCCACCCAGCTGCTTAGGCTCAACAGGCATTTCAAAACAATTTGTCCAAAAGAAGGAAAAAAAAAAGTTTTTCCACGAGAACCTTCCCCAACTCAGGACATGGCAACTCCATGCTTCCTTTCGCTTAGACGGAAAATGTAACAGCCACTTATAACTTCTTTCCTCTCTTAACACACATCGGACTCATCCACAAATACAAATCATATCACTTTGAATTTCAAAACTGGATCCAGCAACCCCCACCCACTGGCTTGACTGGCCTACTTGCAACTGCTTCTTCCCACTTAGCGGAGACGCCACAGAACGGCCAGAGGGAAAAGTCAGGGCACGTCAGTTCTCTGGCCCAGACTCTCCAGTGGCACTCGTATCAGAGAAGAGGCCAAAATTCAACATCTACCAAGGCTGCGGTGGCCATCCCTTCCCAGGGTCACATAGAAGGTGTTGCCATGTGGAGAAATCCTGGCATTTCTGAGATTTGCCATTCAGAAAATGGAAGTTTCCTACTTCAGATGACAAAAATATTGAGAGGTGGATAGTCACAGTGTAAAGAACATATGAACATGCCTTGATGGAAGATAGTATGAAGAATTGTTCTTCCCACTCATGACCTTAGACAGCAGACCACACTCTGTGTCCGGATAGGACGAACTAAGCACGCCAACCTCACTTCTCCCACGAGTCCCCCTATGAAACCTGGGCAGCACGCCTGAAACAGTTATCTCAGGGCTCTAGCAAGCCAGGAGAGGCAAGGAGGAGAAACCAGAAGGCATCATTTACTTTTCCCTCCAGTATCTGTCGGTCAACCCAGACGTGGGCACTGGGTCAGGGACAGAAGTTCCATGAGAAGCCTTTGAGCCCTGGCTAGAGGCTGGAACAGAAAGTTCCTAACTTTCAGGAAGGGCAGGAATCCCATTTCCCTCTTTTTCTATCTAGGCAGACCCATAACGATAACAGCAGAAGCTGCCCAGGGAACGCACAAGAGCCAGGACTTCAGAAGGGGACTTTTGCCCTGCATAGGGCAGCTGTGGCTCAGAGATGATGGAAAGACTCCTCTTATTTTTATTCTCTTCCTCCACTCACCCATCGCTTCGCAATGGACCAGGTACAGTTGCATAGGAGAGCATTACAGAGCAGTCTCAGTAGAGCCTGTTTTCCAGTTCTGTGACTGACAAGGGAGACCAGGGGACCAGAAAGTACCTAGAAGAGCAGAGGGAGGCAGCCATTCAGGAAAGCATACTACATGTTGTTTATGAAGTCCTGGGCTCATCTCAGAGAGACACATGCATGGATCTGGTCCTAACTATAGACCCAAGACCTAGGCTGGCCACTGGGTCATGCACAAGTGAGGCAGAGCTGAGTCATGCTGCAAAGGCTTTGAAAACTGGACTGCCATTAGAGACAGCCCACCCTCTCCAACACACATTGCCTGTCTTGCTAATTTTGGCCATTCTAACTGGTGTAAGGTGGTATCTCAATGTGGTTTTAATTTGAATCTCCCTAATGGCTAGTGATGATGAACATTTTTTCATGTGTCTGATAGCCATTTGTATGTCTTCATTGGAGAAGTGTCTGTTCATATCTTCTGCCCATTTTTTATATGACTATCAGTTTTGTGTGTGTTGAGTTTGAGAAGTTCTTTCTAGATCCTAGATATCGACCTTTTGCCTGTACTGTCATTTGCAAATATTTTCTCCCATTCCGTGGGTTACCTCTTTGTTTTCTTGACTGTTTTCTTTTCTGTAGAGAAGCTTTTGATCTTGATGAAGTCCCAAAAGTTCATTTTTGCTTTTGTTTCCTTTGCCTTTGGAGACATATCTTGAAAGAAGTTGCTGTGGCTGATATCAAAGAGGTTACTGCCTATATTCTCCTCTAGGGTTCTGATGGATTCCTGTCTCACATTGAGGTCTTTTATCCATTTCAGTTTATCTTTGCGTATGGTGTAAGAGCATGGTCTAGTTTCATTCTTTTACATATAGCTGTCCAATTTTCCCAGCACCATTCATTGAAGAGACTGTCTTTTTTCCACTGTATATTTTTTCCTGTTTTGTCGAAGATTATTTGCCCATAGAGTTGAAGGTCCATATATGGACACTCTAATCTGTTCCACTTGTCTATGTGTCTGTTTTTATTCCAGTACCATGCTGTCTTGGTGATCACAGCTTTGTAGTAAAGCTTGAAATCAAGTAACGTGATGCTGCCAGTTTAATTTTTGTTTTTCAACATTTCCTTAGCGATTCGGGGTCTCTTCTGATTCCATACAAATTTGGGGATTATTTGCTCCAGCTCTTTGAAAAATGCAGGTGGAATCTTGATCAGAATGGCATTAAAAGTATAGATTTCTCTAGGCAGTATAGACTTTTTAACAGTGTTTATTCTTCTGATCCAAGAGCATGGAATGGTCTTCCATTTTTTTGTGTCTTCTTCAGTTTTTTTCATGAGTGTTCTGTAGTTCCTCAAGTGCAGATCCTTTACCTCTTTGGTGAGTTTTATTCCCAGGTATCTTATGGTTCTTGGTGCTATAGTAAATGGAAACGATTCTCTAATTTCCCTTTCTGTATTTTCATTGTTAGTGTATAAGAAAGGCACTGATTTCTGTACATTGACTTTGTATCCTGCCATGTTGCTGAATTGCTGTATGAGGTCTAGTAGTTTGGGAGTGGAGTCTTTTGGGTTTTCCATATAAAGAATTATGTCATCTGCGAAGAGGGAGAGTTTGACTTCTTCATTGCCAATCTGAATACCTTTTATTTCTCTTTGTTGTCTGATTGCTGTTGCTAGGACTTCTAATACTATGTTGAACAAGAGTGGTGAGAATGGGCATCCTTGTCGTGTTCCTGATCTCAACAGGAAGGCTGCGAGCTTTTCCCCATTGAGGATGATGATGATATTTGCTGTGGGTCTTTCATAGATATATTTTATGAAGTTCAGGAATGTTCCCTCCATCCCTGTACTTTGAAGTGTTTTAATCAGGAACAGATGCTGGATTTTGTCAATTGTTTTTCTGCTTCAGTTGAGAGGACCATGTGGTTCTTCTCTCTTCTCTTATTGATTTGTTCTATCACATTGATTGATTTGCGAATGTTGAGCCATCTTTGTAACTCAGGGATGACTCCCACCTGGTCATGGTGGATAATCTTTTTAATATGCTGTTGGATCCTGTTTGCTAGGATCTTGTTAAGAATCTTAGCATCCATATTCATCAGGGATATTGGTCTGAAATTCTCCTTTTTGGTCAGTTCTTTGCCTGGTTTGGGGATCAGGGTAATGCTGGCTTCATAAAAAGAGTCTGGAAGTTTTCCTTCTGCTTCAATTTTTTGAAACAGCTTCAGGAGAATAGGTGTTATTTTTTTCTTTGAAAGTTTGGTAGAATTCCCCAGGGAATCCGTCAGGTCCTGGGCTCTTGTTTTTTGGGAGGTTTTTGATCACTGCTTTAATCTTGTTACTAGATATCAGTCTATTCAGGTTGTGGCCAAACTCTGGAAAGAACCAAGATGCCCTTCAATGGACAAATGGATAAGGAAGATGTGCTCCATCCATATACACTATGGAGTATTATGCCTCCATCAGAAAGGATGAATACCCTGGGGTTATGGACATTGGGGAGGGTATGTGCTATGGTGAGTGCTGTTAAGTGTGTAAACATGGCGATTCATGTACCCCTGAGGATAAAAATATATTATATGTTTATAAAAAATTAAAAAAATAAAAAAAATCATAAAAAAGAAAGAAAGAAAGGATGAATACCTAACTTTTGTAGCAATATGAAGGGGACTAGAAGAGATTATGCTGAGTGAAATAAGTCAAGCAGAAAGAGCCAATTATCATAGGGTTTCACTTATTTGTGGAACATAACAAATAACATGGAGGACATGGGGAGATGGAGAGGAGAAGGGAGTTGAGGGAAATTGGAAGGGGAGGTGAACCATGAGAGACTATGGACTCTGAAAAACAACCTGAGTGTTTTGAAGGGGAAGGGGGTGGGAGATGGGTGTACCAGGTGGTGGGTATTATAGAGGGCATGTATTGCATGGAGCACTGGGTGTGGTGCAAAAACAATGAATACTGTTATGCTGAAAAGAAATTTTTAAAAAATTTAAAAAAAACAGTAAAAAAAAAGAAAATGGCTGAGCCTCTAGAAAATAAATACACTTTAAAAAATACCCTCTCACTTGAAAAACTTAGATGTTAAAAAAATGAACTGAAAGTAGAAATACATGAGACCTTTTGAAGCCTAAAGGCGTATGGCAATTTTCTAAAAATAATTTTAATTTTAGTCATATGATACTTAAGAAAAATAATCCTCCAATTGAATACAAAACTACTTTGAGAACCTTGATCCTTTTATATTTGTCCTGAGAGCATAGACTATAGTGTATTAGAAGTTAAGAAAGCTTTTGAACATATAATGTAACTTTTACAGTGTGTTCTAAATTGATACAAATTCCATGAAAAGATAATATATTAATACAACACATTTATTATACACTTGTAATGTAAAGCCATGCCTACATTTATATAATATGATTCAGAACTCACGTGAAGCCATGCAAAAGCCTTTTGGAATGTTGTGACATTGTAAAAAGAACTGAGTCTCCTCTTGAAATGAGAAAACAGGTGTCCTGACTTCCATTGGTCTGACATTTAACAAGGAAACCACAAAATATATACCATGCTTGAGTGACCTTGAGCTCAACAGGCATTCTTAGTGGAGTCTAAGCAGGAACACAAGTGAAGATGAACAGGAATGATCCAAAATTCTTGAAGATATAGATTGGTATAGCTTTGTTGCTATACTACCTCCAAGCTGTTTTCTCAGACATCTTTGCAGATGAGTCTCCAGATCAGGCACACATGAAGTGACAGGGTGTGGAGTTTCTCAGGATTTACTCCAGTCAATACATTTCATGCTCTTATCTAAGGTGCTCAAATATGGTTGCATACTCTTATTATTTACAATAACTCTGAGATCTGTCCAGACATGGAAAATCATGAAAAATCCTCAACTTTTAAATATAGCATGTTTGTTACTTCTGCAATTTGTTGGTTTGCCAATTCTCTGCCATACCTAAGAATATATTTAGCATTTATTTTATTTTTATTTATATATATTTTATTTACCCTCTAGTCTAAAAGCTATTTGTTGTGAAAATAAACAACACTTTGTCTTACAAAAAGATAAATAAAATAAAATTTTTATATATGCCTATGCATATATATATGAAATCAACATGCTCCACAACATTTAAACAAAACCCAGAATTTATTAATATAATATTTAAAATATATAGGAAGTCATCCAAAATTACAAAGAACCAGAAAAATCTAAGCTGGCTTAGGAAAATATAATCAACAGTTACTAATGCAATTGTGACACAGTGGTTAGAACGAACTGATAAATAGTTTAAAAGAGCTATTACACAAGAACTCTAACAAGTGATCATAAACACTTTTGTAAGAAATAGAAAAAGAACATTCACCAAAGAAATAGGATATCCAAAGAGCTAAATGAAAACTTTAGAACTGAAAAATATGAAACTGAAATAAAAGATGTCCTGGGTGGGCCAAATAGTGGATCTGAGATGAGACAGTCAGTGGCCTTAATGATAGGAATGACTTATCTGATCAAAAGAAAGAAAAAAATCTAAAAATGAACAGGGCCTCAGGGAACTCTGAGTCAACAACAAAAGATCTAACATTCATGTAATTGAGCATCCAGAAGCAGACAGAATAGTGTGGTGCTGAAAAAAAAAAAAAAAAAAAGGAAAGAAAAAAGGCTGAAAATTGTCCAAGTTTGGCAAAAAACAGACTTGATAAGCTGGATGAACTTGAAACATAAGCTCAAATTCACCTCCAGACACATCAATATTAAACTGCTGAAAACAAAGGCAATGAAGAATGTTTGAAATCAACCAGAGAGAAGAGTGATGCATCATCTGTAGGTGAACTCCTACTCATAAGTCCATGACTTTCTCAGTAGAAATATGGAAGCCAGGAAGGAAGTGGCAAAACATTTCTCAAGGGCTAAAAGTAAAGAACTGTTGGTCTGGAATTCCATATTCATCAAAAATCTCCTTCAGGGATGAAGATAAAGAAATTCTCAGATGAAGGAAAGCTAAAAGCATTCCTTACCAGAAGATACTTTAAAAGACTTTCTAAAGGAAGACTCAGACAGAAGTGAAATGCTATTAGAAGGAAATTTGGGATCTCAGGGGTATAAAATCAGCTTGAGAAATGGTAAATATTGGGGTACATATAATAGACTATTCTCCTGTTGAGTTATTTTAAATATACCTTTGGTTGAAAGCAAAAAATACAACATTATTTCATAGAGCTCTTAATTTGTACAGATGGAATACATTTGGCAGCAATAAATGAAGAGCACTTGGTAAACTGACAGAATTGTTGGCGAGGTTTTGACATAGGAGTCCAAGTGGTTAAAATGCAGATTCTGAGCAGACTCTGAAAAGTTAAGTGTATATATTGTCACTCCTAAAATAACTAACCAAGGAACTGCTAGAGACAAAAATAGAATACTAAAAAATGTTTAACTCCAAAGGAGACAGAAAAGAACAACAAAGCCTAAGAAACAGGAAAAAAATAATAAAATGGTAAAACTAAATTGAACTTGTCAACATTTATATTTAATATAAATGGTCCAAACAAACCCGTTAAAGGACAGATGGGTATGACTCAACTATGTACTTTGTACAAGAAACTCACTCCAAATATAATGATATCATAAGTTTAAAAAGAGCGACAGGGAAAGATATACTACACAAACACTAACTGAAAGAATGCTGGACATTCTGTATTAAATTTTTGCTTGAAAGCATAGAAAATTAATAGATACAAAAAGCAATTAAGAAGACATGAGAATCTTTTTTTTTTTAAAGATTTTTATTTATTTATTTGAGAGACAGAGATCACAAGTAGGCAGAGAGGCAGGCAGAGAGAGAGGAGGAAGCAGGCTCAGAGAGCCTGATGCGGGGCTTGATCCCAGGACCCTGGGATCATGACCTGAGCTGAAGGCAGAGGCTTTAACCCACTGAGCCACCCAGGCGCCCCAAGAAGACATGAGAATCTTAAATGTGTACACTGATAACTGACCTTCAAAATACATAAAGCAACAACTGACAAGATGGAAAGGGGAAGTAGGCAAAATCACAATTATAATTAGAGAATCAAATACTCCTCTCTCATTAATCTTTGGAACTAAAACAGGGGAAACAAGCAAAGTGTACATAAAACCTAATGTCACTACAAAGCAACAGAATTTAATTGACATTTATGTAACACCCTACCAACAGTAAAATACACATTCTTTTAAACTGCACATGGATACATCATATTCTATGTCACAAAACAAACTTGAGCACATATCAAATAAATCACACAAAAATACATTCCCTGACATAAATGAATTAAACTAGAAACAAAGAACAAAGAGAGTGAGAAAGTCTCCAAACACTTAGAAATATTAAATATAATAGTATAAATATAGTATAGTATATAAATATAGTATAGTATAAATATATTTAATATTTAGTAGTCTCCAAACTACTAAATATTAAATATAATATTAAATATTAAACACCAAACTACTAAATATTAAATGAGTCAAGGACGTCTCAACATTATAAAACATATTGATCTGAATGAAAAGGAAAATACAATATATCAGTGGTGGGAGGCAGTTATGTCAGTGCTGGGAGAGATAGTAATAGCATTAAATGCTTGTATTGTGAAAGAAAAAGATCTCAACTGAATGATTTAAGCTTTTACCATAATAAATTAGAAAAAAAGAAAAAATAATTCAAAAAAGCAGAAGGAAGGAAATAATAAAGATAAGAGAAATTAATTAAAGGCAGAGATCTATAAAAACAAAATATTTGTAAAAGAACAATAAAATATATAAATCTCTAGCAAAATTGTTGAGAGAGAGAGAGAAGAGAAATATTACCAATATGAGTAGTGAAAGCTGGAGTATCACTATAGACCCTACAGACATCAATAGGATAATAATGGCATACCACAAACAACTATACACATATCAGTTCTCCAATGTAGATAAAACAGACTAATTCCTTGAGAACCACTAACTACTAAAACTCACTCAAGATAAATTGAACTAGTAGAGACCCAGAAGTATTGACAGAATTGAATTCAGTCAGAGATGACTTCACTGGTGAGTTCCACCAAAGAAGAAATAACACTGTGTTTGCACAATCTCTTTCAGCAAATAGCAGAGGAAATTCTTTCCAACAGTTTATGAGGGCCCTACATTGCCCCAATACCAAACTAGACAAAGAAAATCCAAAAAAAAAAAAAAAAAAAAAAGACAGGGATAACTATGAATAGCATCATCACAGATACATATGCAAAAATCCTCAACTACATTAGCAAAAAATCCAGGAACATTAAAAGAATAATACATCATCACCAACTGGGGTTTACCCCAGGACACAAGGCTGATTCAGTGCAGCTGACCCTGGAAAAACATGGGTCTGAACTGGGTAGGTCCACTTGTGTGCAGAGTTTTTTCAATAAATACAGTACCATCCTATAAATGTGTTTTCTCTTTCTTGTGATTTTCTTAATAATATTTTGTTTTCTCCAGTTCACTGTATTGTAAGAATACAGTATATAATAATATAACATGCAAAGTATGTATTAACCAAATGTTGATGCTTCTTGGTAAGGTGTCCAGTCAACCTGTCTAGTAGGCCATTAGTAGTTAAGTTTTTGGAGGGTCCAAAGTTACATGTGAATGTCCAACTGTGCAAAGGTCAGTGCCCCAACTCCCTTGTTGTTTAAGGGTTGACCATATTTGGAAATCAATCAATGTCATCTACCATATTAACAGTTGAAAGAAGAAAAATCACATCAAATGCTTTTTCTGCATCAACTGATATGAACACAATCATTTGAATTACTATGATTATATCATTAACTAACATGATACATTCATATCAGATACCACTCATGATAAAATTTTTAGGAAACTATGAATAACAGGAAACTTCTTGATCCTAATAAAGATTATCTACATACAGAACAGCTGGCAGCATGGTTACTGGTGAAAAACTGAACCCTTTCCCTGCAGCAGTGGGCACGAGATAAGGATATTCAATCTCATCACTTCTGTTCTGTGACTTCAGTCACACTGGATGTCCTAGCCAGTGCAGCAACCGAGGAAGGAAGGAGGGGCATCCAGATTGGAAAGCAAGAAAGAGAACTATTTGCAGATACACGTGTGATCAGCAGATATGTTTAGGGCAGCTCTGTTTGTGAATGACCAAAGCTGGAAACCACACTGACATTCTCCAGTGACAAAGAAATGGAGACCCGATCCACACAATGAAGGACGATAGAGCAGCAATAAGTCATGGCATACTGAATGAATCTTGAATTCCAATGAGCGAGAGAAGCCAGTCTCAGAAGATTACCTACAGTGTGATTCCATTTATATGACACTTGGAAAAGGCACAACTGTAGATCACAATGACCAGGGCTTAGGGGCAGGAGGAGGGTGTGACTGTAAGAGAACAGCCTGAGGGAGGAGGGGAGATGAAGCTGTCCTTTATCCTGATTTTGGTGGTGGTTATACAACTCTACACGTGTATTAAAGTTCATCTAACTGTATGTCCCCCCAAAGTCTATTTGACTTAATGGTAATCTATAAATAATATTGTCTTCTAAAAAACACAGGGTATTTCCAGTGATTATCTGTCCATTCAGTTTCAGGCTTGTCTGTCTTAATCCTTGAAATAGTCACTCTCTGGATATTCACATTGTGGCTGTATGTTTGGAAGAACCCCCAAATGAAGGCTTGCATAGATAATGAATGCATTTAATGATGGTAAAAATGGTAATAATGGTAAAAAAAATTACTAGAAATACAAAATATGGTTATTATTCTGTTTCCTTGCTATTGTCACTGTCTTTTTTTTTTTTGGGAAACAGATTCATTTTGGAATTCCGCTTCCTTCAACACCGAGACCTCACACTTTCACTTCCCTATGCTCCGTGGAGAGCTCAGTGCTGATGTTTCTTTCTTTTTTAAGACGACAGCACCTTCTGGGGTGTTTGTAGAGAACCTGGGGATCACAGACTTCATCAGGCTAGAGCTGCACAGTGAGTTGCCTTCTGGGCAAAGCCACCAGGCCTCAGTATATAGCAATAACCCTTCTGGGAACCTAATTCCCAAAGTACTGCTATGTTTTCTTTGTCACTTGTATTCCTTTAATGCAAACTAAAGTTCTAATACCTTTTTAAAAAAGATTTATTTATTTGAGAGAGAGAGAGCAGGGTTGGGGGGGGAGAGGGAGACAGAATCTTAAGCAGACTCCACACTGAGCATGGAGCCCAGTGCGGGGCTTGATCCCATGACCCTGAGATCATAACCTGAGCTCACACCAAGAGTCGAATGCTTAACCAACTGTACCACCCAGGAGCACCTAAAGCTCCATTATTTTAAATCCTTATTTTCAATAGAGGGTAAACAGTGATTCACAAAACACACACAGTCTGTCCAATTTTGTGTTGCCCTGTGTGTGTAGTAAGGATCTTTTAAACCAAACTGGTTCGATAACTACTCCCTAAATTGCAGAATCATTTCATGTAATTGACTCGCCACATTGTTCATGCATGTAGCAAGGCTCGGTTCCTTACTTCAAAATTTCACAGAGGGCTTTTTAAATAAAGTACATGAGGATTCCCCCCACCTTGAAATAAATTCGCTGATATATAAGAAGGCAGGCCACAGACCAGTTTCCCTCTGGTGGGGACAGATCTCTACTCCTTAAGGTTTAGCAAGATGAGGAGCATTGTCTGAGGGGGAATCAGGTAAAATGGCTTTGTTTTTCTTCCCTCGGGACACACATTTCTTTTGCCCTCCTAGCCAGCTCAGAATGACATTGGTCGGCAGCAGTGTCACCGTCTGCTTTCATAAGGAGCGTGTCCTGCCGCTGCCCTCTTGTCTCTTGAGGCTGAATTTCCTCCCTGGGGAATGAAGCACACTACTCTCTTCTCTGTATTTGCAGCTCCTACAGAAGTGACCTTTTCCTTCGATGTGGGGAATGGGCAATGTGAGGTCACAGTGCAGTCTCCCACTCCCTTTAATGACAACCGGTGGCACCACGTGAGGGCCGAGAGGAATGTAAAGGAGGCGACCCTTCAAGTGGACCAGCTCCCCAGCAAGACACAAGCTGCGCCCGTGGATGGCCATACCCGCCTGCAGCTCAACAGCCAGCTCTTTGTGGGTGAGTGTAGCTGCCCTCTGGCTGGGCTGTGCTGGTGGACACAGAGAAGACTCGAGTCATCCAGCCATGATGGCAGCAGGTGCACGTGACTCCTGCCAGCACCACAGACTGAGAGCTCTAGGAAGAGTCAGGCTCTTTCCACAGATGGTTGTTAATACAGTTTCCATAGTGTGTTTTTTGGGATCATGGTTTCCATAGATTTCCCAGGTCACAGATGAGATAATGGAGGTCCAGAGAGAGTGAGTGATGTAGTCTAGAAACTGAAATAGAAGAGAAACCCAGTCCCCAGTGGGTGGATTTCCAGGCTGGACCTCAACAGTATTGATGACCTGTGTTTGCTTTAGTGACTTCTTATCAATGCTATTTATAAAATGGTTAGCAAATTTCATCTAGAACTTCTGGCTTCACTTTTCAGTGCAGTCAGGGAATCCGCTGTGTGACTGTGTCTGAGTTCTCCTGTGCCCCCTCTAACACAGACCAAAGGAGGACTCATATGGCTGTGTCACCCTCCTCTGATTCCCAGTCCTTGCAGACACAAGGTTCAAAACTGGGCTGGCGCCATTCTCAATGCTGGTGCTTCAGGGATGAAAGCTCTGGGTAGTGGAAGTCTTCCTTTTCATTTACTTGCTTATTTTTTTAATTAATTTATTTATTAAGACTGCTATCTTGTTTTTTTAAAATTAATTTATTTATTTTCAGAAAAACAGTATTCATTATTTTTTTCACCACACCCAGTGCTCCATGCAATCTGTGCCCTCTATAATACCCACCACCTGGTACCCCAAACTCCCACCCCCCACCACTTCAAACCCCTCAGATTGTTTTTCAGAGTCCATAGTCTCTCATGGTTCACCTCCCCTTCCAATTTACCCCAACTCCCTTCTCCTCTCTAACACCCCTTGTCCTCCATGATATTTGTTATGCTCCACAAATAAGTGAAACCATATGATAATTGACTCTCTCTGCTTGACTCATTTCACTCAGCATAATCTCTTCCAGTCCCATCCATGTTGCTACAAAAGTTGGGTATTCATCCTTTTTGATGGAGGCATAATACTCCATAGTGTATATGGACCACATCTTCCTTATCCATGTTTTTTCTTTTTCTCAAAGGGAGAGATAAGTTTTGCTACATTACTTTTCAGATAACTCTATTCTAATTTGTAAAGCAAGCAAACAATTAAGGTAACTCTTCCTTGGTCATTTCTCATGTGTTTTCAAGTAAATAAGGAGCTGGTCCAATTAGGAACTAATCTAAATCACAGATTAGCCTGCAGTCTGCTTTGCCAGAGGACACCTACAGCTTCTGGGGGCTGTACAATGCAGGTAGTTGTGTGTGTGTGTGTGTGTGTGTGTGTGTGTGTGCACACAACCCATGATACAGAAAACTTCAAGGCTTCACGTCAAGTCATCAGACTGTTACTCAAATTAAACAATTCTGTTTTCTGATTTGTAATCCTGAGGACCAAGGAATGGAATTTCTAGGAACAAAGTTGACATGAACACCTACATGGAATTGACATCCTCATGAAAACAATGTTTCCAGAGCATGGGAAGCTGGTGGAAAATGCTGATTTACGCCCCAGGCCCACCGAGTCAGAATCCCTGGGAATGAACCCCAGGAGAAGCAAGCACTCCAGGTGACCCCCGCACCCCCAGATTTGAGATTAGGCTCATGTGAGGCATGATAGAGAGCTACTCAGTGTTCAGTGACTGTTACCCTCCTGACCTCAGAGCCAGCAGCCTGGAGCAAGGCAGGCCTGATTCTGGATTTTAATGTCACCCCTGCTTTCTCTTTCTTTGCCTGCTCCTCAATTCCCTTTTCATGTCATTGTTAATGGGAGCATTTCTAAAAAAGGATGGTATTACATATATAATTTGTTATTATATGTAATGTATGCATTATATTATATACAACAAGTGTATAACAAACACATAACAAAATATATATGACAAATGCATATATGAATTATAATGTATACTACATATTAACCCTATACAATTTATATACATTTGCATGTTACAAATTTGTAATATGTATTATATTGCAAAGATTTTCAACTATTTAACTTTATTGTGCCCATCACAGTTTATACACTTAAACTTTAAAAAGGAGAGATGGTATTTTCTTTTTTTTTTTAATGAAGGAACCAACTTTAAACTGTAAAAATCTTTCTAAATAGAACTTGAAGAAGTACTTTTTAGAATAAATATTTACCAAGTTCAATTTTAAAAATATTTCCATCCGTGATTTATTCAATACCATTTGATGATTCTTAGTATGAGATCACAGCCTAGGTTTTCAAAATCGCATGTGTTTGTAAAGCTTCGGGTGGGTCGCCTTTCTGAAGGGCTCGGTCTGGCCACAGTTGGATGTCAGTTGGAAATGCCACCGAGACCCCCAGGGCACGGCTGTAATTGTTTCCCTTGTAGGCGGGACAGCCACCAGACAGAGAGGCTTCCTGGGGTGCATTCGGTCACTGCGGTTGAACGGGCTGGCCCTGGACCTGGAAGAAAGGGCCACAATGACGCCAGGAGTGGACCCAGGCTGCCTGGGACACTGCAGCAGCTATGGACACCTGTGTCGCAATGGAGGGAGATGTAGGGAGAGACCCAGGGGCATTGCCTGTGAACTGTGCCTTCTCTGCGTATGACGGGCCATTCTGCGAGAGCGGTGAGTGTGCCCTGGGCAGGATGGGGAGAGGGAGGCACCTTATGTGGGTCTTTGCCTCCTGTTTCTGGCATTTGACCCTTTCTCTACAAAAGGATAAGGCGGATCTCTCTGATTGGGTAAAGGAGAGTTGTTTCTCTCCCAAATTTGTCCATTTATGATTCTGTTCTTGAGAAGCTCGTGATGACTTCTGTTGGATTCTGCATCATTCATGTGACACTGAGATGGACAATAACTCTAAGTATATGTTCACACTTGGCGTTTAATGCTGTGTAACTCTGAGATGAAGCATTTTGTGGGCCATAATAAAATATTGTTACTCAGTTCAACATCATGCGAATATACACGGGGATAAGTTATCTTTTTATCCATACTTGATTACCTTTTTAATCAGAAATATTTCTAAATTAAAAAAAAAAACAGCAAAGTGTGACATTCTTGTTTTCTGTCTTGAGAGACTAAGGGTTAGAGATAGTGTGTAAATACACATAGAGAAGAGCCTTGCCTTGACTTCGTGCTAACATAACAAAAATGAGTATCATTCCAGAGATTTCTGCGTATTTTGGAATTGGCTCGTTTGTTATCTACGACTTTCAGGAACATTCTAACTACACCACCAGCAAGAATTCGAGCTCCTTTGCAACTTTACTTCATGAGGGCTTGATGCTGGCTGGAGAAATGGCCACACTGAGCTTCCGGACCACAGGGACACCCAGCTTACTCCTCTATGTGAGCTCCTTCTACGAGGAGTACCTGTCCGTGATCCTCACCCCCAATGGTGAGTGTCGAGAATGAGGAGGCTGAATTAGAAAATAAGGACCACAATGAGGGGGACCCTTTAGGTGTTTAACTACAAAAAGGAAACACAATTGCATGGCTTGCCATGCTTGTAACACTAGTTCATGATAACCCTCAAGTGTTTATTACTAAAGTTCACATATCCATGATTATATTTAAGATACATTCCCTCCATGGAAGTTTGATCATTTTAGGTATTTGATGTGCTGCTAGGCTTCTTGCTATTCTGGGAAGTCTTTCCATCTGTATGTGAATAAATTAGTTCTGCAATTCACTCTGAAACAAGATAGCTCACTTTGTACATGGAAAATATTTCCTCCTCCTTCTTAGCAAAGTAAAGAAGTATATTAAGCTATCTAAAACCCACGATTCCTATGCATCACATGAATAGCATTGTTCTTTACTCTTCAGTGGCCGAGAAGCCATTCATGGCAATATCTACATACGAAGAAAAGTGGGATGAGAGGTACCCAACTCATGGCCACAAGTCTTTCCAAGATGTTGCATATGAAGCATTAGCTCAAGCTGTAACCTTGCTTCACAGGGCGGAAGGGCAGGGACCTACTTTCTGGAAGATCTTCTCCAGGCAGTACAGGGCTATGGGGCAGTGGGCATCTCTGTGAAGGACATCAGGAGATTTAGATGTTGTAGCAAATCACTGGTCTTTCTTCTGTTTCTTGATTATGGCAGAAACATAAGGGAAAAAATTCTAGTTGTGCAAAAAGATTCTTTATGCAAATGTCAGCAATACATTAAAATGCATTAAAATAAGTCATATTAAAAGAAGTGATGCTTATAGAAACTGAAAATGCAATATTGCTTGAGGTTTTGCCATTTAATACTATGAATACCACATGAATAATTAACTTCAAGCCTAGCTCCGAGTTCTCATATGCCTAACTTAGAATTTTTTCCTTTTGTTAAGGAAAATGGAAGAACTTGGGGAAAGACCATTTGGTCTTGACTTTTAAAATAGTGTAATCAGATTCTGAATTCAGCCCTGGAATAGCACATAAACGATCACTCTTCCAGGAATAGAGACCCTCAGTGTCCTTAAGCAAATGCTCAATAAATTCAAATTATAGGAAATAAATAAAAATAAAATGTGCTTTAGAACCTGCATTGATGGTTTTTATAAAATTCCACTTTAGTTAAAAATGTAATTTTTTGGTCTTGTTTAGGAAGTTTGCAGATCAGGTATAAGCTGGACAGGCACCAAGAACCTGATGTTTTTAACTTTGGTTTTAAAAACTTTGCTGATGGGCAGCTTCACCAGGTGACGATTCACAGAGAAGCAGCGGTGGTCTCTGTAGAGGTAAGAGATAGATTCACAGCAGCCACAGTAACCAAACCTGTGGCATTCAGTGTATGACCTCCAGCAAGGCTTTGAGAATAAATCCTAGTAACAGAGATACATGTTCATCAGTCTTCCCAGAAAGTCTTGGGGACAGAAAATGTAGTCAAAGTGTTTTCTTTAGCAGTGTCATTTGTTTGTTTAGCAAGAGGCTGACAGGGTTTTTGTTAATATCTGACCACTGAAAATGCCAAGCTGTCCTCGAAGGTCGGGGAATATTGCCAGTTTCTCCCAGCAATTACTGGAGATGTTCCAACAAGAATGAAAGCCTATTTCCATCTTAGTACAAAAGAGCAAAGATGGCAGAAATGTAAACACAAGGGGAAAAGCAAGATTTTGCTGAAAGTGGGAATACATTTTTTAAAAGCCTCCATGTTTCAATTATTCATTGTCACTGGGTTTTGAAGAATTACCTTTATATATTGAATCTGTGCCAGTAATACTTTTTGTGGCTTGTGTTACTAATTTCTGTTTGAAATAAGTAAAAGCTTTAAGGTTTGAAATAGCTTATTGCATTTCTTTGTGAAAATCGTACCAATTACGGATCCCTAAACCATGAAGACAAATAAAGGGGAAAGAATAGGCAATGGGGTGGTGTAAAATCTGAGGTATTAAAACAATTGCTATGAAACCATTTCACCTTTGTAACAGCACGAATGTATGGCTTGTTTTTACCATTTTCCTTGGTCTCCCTCAGACTCCCATTCTCCTATCCACCAAAATTACTTGCCATTTTGATGTTTGCTTCTCGTGGAATATTTAATAGGTTAACCAGAATGCAAGGAGACAAGTTGTCCTGTCGTCAGGGACAGAATTCAATGCTGTCAAACCCCTTATGTTGGGGACAATTTTAGGTAAGTGTCAGAAAGAACATCGGACTCCCATACCCAACCCCCTGACATGGATCAGAAGTGTCAGGTTGCAAACAGGGGAAGGGTTCATAAGGCTGAAAGAAGCTCCTTGTCGTATTCATGGTTTCCCAGCAAGTGACAATCAAGGTAGAAGCAGCCCTTTTGTCCAAGTGTGCCTGTAATCACCAGGGAGGGCTGTCTGCTAGGTGAGCCACAGTGACCCCTGAGAAGTGTCTCCACATGTGCCCTCTCACTTGGTAATCAAGCAGAATGAAACTTGGTATTTTTCTAACAATTGAGGAAAGGCAAAATCAAAACAGCTGTCACGTTTACAATTGTATATTAATCAGGGGTCAAATGCAGAAATCACCCAACAGTAAATATGGATTTATATTAAGAAGAAAGGACTTACATTTTCTTTGGGCAAGTGAGTATGTGTTGGTGGTAGGCTGGGCTCTGCTCTGAGATGTGTTCAGTGCTCCCAGCTACACCTGGAAGGTCAGGATCTGAAGATCCTCCACACCCGCTTTAGGGCTGGTAAAAGAATACCGACTACTTAAGCATCAAATTATTTATGCCTTTGTTTTCCCCCTTGTCACCAAGAATTAGATTGAAATAAAAATTTGAAAGGTATTTTTTTCCTTTTAATTGTTTATATTGTAAACTGTACGTGCTATCAATATCTAAAGTTATTTGGGAGAAATCCTCTTGTAGTCTTGGGTCGAATTTCTGCTCTGGTACATGACACTCATCTGGCTGTGTTGGTCCAAGATAATTCATGGACTTTTTACTACCTTTTCAGCCATTTGTACCTTGATTCTTTGATCATTTCTTCCATCCCTGGCACGTAAAACATCCTACATATGGTGGAATCTATAGACAGCCCATGAGCCCATGTTCAAAATAGGGTGAGAAGCACAGTAACTGTTAAAATGGTGACATTTTTCTAAAAGACGATGAGCAATAAAATTATAAGTTCTTATTTTTCAGAGGAAATGGGGCAGATCGCAGTGTGTCTTTGTAAATGGTAAATGCAGATGCACATCATTTAGATGGTAGAGGGGATGGGAAGCTCTGTGTTGGTCCTGGGAGTTACAGTTGCAGGTTAAGCCAGTGAAGCAGGGTCCCGGGGTTCTTTGCTGTGAAAACAGTCTTGGCATCATGTAATGGATACCAACTTTGGGCCAAAGTGGTGCTCCTGCTTTCTAACTGTGCCTTAGTGTGGATAAAGAGTCAGGCCCCATGATGTGTTGGCAGAAAGGCTTTGCTGTGGCTTGCCGTTCCTGCCCCCTCTGCACGTGCAGAGTGGGCCTCCAGCAGCTGGCACAGAAATGCAGATGAGCACAGTTGTTCCCCTCAAGTGCTGGGAGAAGTCTGTAGCTCAAACAGCCCATGGGAAAGAGAGGGGAATAGCTTAGTCTCTAATGCATGAATTCAGGTGTGTTTTCTAGGTGTTTCTGGACATCCATGTTTTGTGATATTAGTAGATTTTTTATTCTATTTTTTAAAGTTTTTATTTAAATTTTAGATGGCTGACATACAGTGTAATATTAATTTCAGGTGTAGAATTTAGAGATTCATCATCTAGATACAACACCCAGTAAGGTTTTCTTTTTTTCATTCTATTTAGAACAGTGGCATTAAAAAGGGGGGAGGGAGGGTGTTTGCCTGAGTGGCTCAGTCATTAAGCATCTGCCTTTCGGCTCAGGTCATGATCCCAGGGTCCTGGGTCGAGCCCCATATCAGGCTCCCTGCTCAGTGGGAAGCCTGTTTCTCCTTCTCCTACTCCTCCTGCTTTTGTTCTGTCTCCCACTATCTCTCTCTCTGTCAAATAAATTTAAAAACCAAAACCAAACAAAACAAAACAAAACAAAAACAGTGACATAGTATAGAAAAACCACAAGAACTGGGAAAACAATAGAAAGAGATAAGGTTCTCCTCTGGCTTTGACCCATGAGAATAACAGTATACAATTAGCAGGAAGAGGTTATGAAGTTCCTAAAAAGTCAGAGCTTAGTTGAGTTTCACAGAACAGTGGGATGGAACCCCAGCTTCAGCTGTCAGCTGAATAGTATAATTTTTTATACAATCCAAGTGGAAAGGAATTTTTAATATCCAAGTGGAAAAGAATTTGCTCACTTTTTACGTGCTACTGAGCTCCACTCTCTGGCCTGACAGTTACCATTCATGGCTTGAACAGAGTGAGGAGTAGATCATCTTAGGGGTGTGCAAGCCTCAGAGCTCAGCTTACTTACGTGCAGGTGAGGTCTGTGAGTGCAGGGATGGCCCCATCTGCCCCCAGTAGAGTCATCCCTCCTTTGTTGCTAGAGCAGGTTTCTGTGGGCACTCTTCCCAGCCAGGAGGACAGATAGGGTCAAGGAACAAAAGGAACATAACACACACAACTAACTGCCTGCCCTCAGTGACTCTGGCTCTGAGAGGAGAGATGAGGCAGTTTCAGAAGTGACTGTGGCATAAGGTAGGAAGTTGCCAGCAGGAAGTGTGAAATTGACAAACATTTTAAAGACAATTTAGCTTTGAATGTATTAACTGTAAAAAGATATATCATGGGTTATGGAAACTGATTTAATAACTAAACTACCTTATATAAAGGGAGTCATTTAATAAAAAAGGAGAATAATACATTTTATCATATACATTTTTATTTTCCTGCAAGTTCATCTGTAGAGAGCAGTAGCATGGAATCAAAGATGTTAATGTTTCTATTCAAGAATGGTCTAGTCAAAAAGCTGTAGAAATTGAAGTTGAAATTCATCAATGAAGTTTATTGTCTGAAGCAACTGAGTCTAATAAAATTATAAATATTCATTTCATCTGTACCTAGAGGTACACATCTTGATCAAAGGCTAATAACACTTATCGTGTTTTGGGTAACTTTATTTAGGATAGCTTCTCCTTAGCAGTAACTACGAGAAGATGACTATTTCATGTTCAGATTTGGGAAATAGAAGCTGAGCTTCTTTTCATAAAGTTGCATAAAATAGACCAAGAGACTGGCTAATGAAGAGCTATTCATTTTCCAAAGACAGTGAAAGACCCGCGGATCCCCTTACCCAAGAATCCAACACTGCCACAGGATGCAATCAGCAAGAGGTTCTTTATTGTTACGCAGGCGCCTGCGGGTGGTCAGCGCGCGCCTGCGGGTGGTCAGCAGCTCCTGCTAGCTGAGCACACCCGGCTAGGGTGGTGCCGGGTTTTTATGGACAGGTACAAACAAGTTTTGGGTGGGGCGCAACTGATTGGTGGACAGTTTGAACTTTTGAAAAAGGCATACTTGGTGTTAGTGGATTGGCCCTGGAAGACCCCCCTCGCGTGAAGAGAAAGGCGGGAAGGGGAAACAAAGAGGGGAAGTTTGACCTTATTACTCAGCAGAAAGACATCCTATCTATGTGACCATGCAGCCCCCTTGCCTACGAGACCATGCCCTGGCTATTAGGAGAGGGTATCTTGTTCAAACAGGAGTCAAGTGTCATGCCCTAAAAGCCAAGCGAGTTACAGAAAGGCAAAAGAGCAGTTACATTGAATTCAACCCTGGGGGAAGGGTCTTTTCATTGCAAGGGGAGGAGGGGTACTTTTACACAACAAAAGAGCAGTTAATTACTTAACGACGAGGGGGGGTCTTTCAACAGTTGTCCCAAGCTATGGCAAGCTGTCCTCCACTTATTTTGATGAGCTCCCATTCTTCAGTGGTCTTATTAACAATGACACTCAGGTCAAGTGCTCCCGGTTACTATAAAAGATTTTCAGTAAAATCCGAGTTTAAGTGCAGATCATTAGGTTTCTAATTTTCTGTCCAGTCTTGACTTGGATGGGACCTGTAACCCTGAAGTATGAGAGCTTTAAAATACAACAACCCAGTAAGATGTCCTGGCATTTTCATTAGGTTTTATCTCTCTAAAGGCTTTTGTGTAAATGGTATTCTGTGAATTTTGTCTTTTGTGCATTAAAGAACAACAATAGCAAATATCCCCAAAATACCAAAACAAAAATCTGTTTTTGAAGGGTGCAGAGTAAAGATGTGCCTTTCTCTTCCCTCCTGGGAAAGAGTGCAATACGTTGAATGTAGTTCAAGTCAGTACAGTCATGCAGTTAAACCTTAGTGGGGAAAAGAAACCCACTGAAGGATCTTGTGTTGAAATGGAACTCCATATATTAGAATTGGGTTATAAATAATATGTGGGGGTTACTGATGCCCTCATGGACAGACTACAGTTCAGATACTAAAAGCTCCATTGACTTCTGTGACGTATGTTTTGTCTTTGCTGTGCTCTGCCTAAGAATTTATCTCATTTGGGAGGAAAGTCATAGGGTGGAAGACACAAAAGTTTATATAATTTCAGAATATGAATACAAATGAAAAGTTCCTCAACAAAATATTAGCAAATCTAATCCAGTAAAATCTAATCCAGTAACACAAACAAATTGTCATATGCGACCAGATAAGATTTATCCTAGGAATTTAAGGTTGGGTCAGCAGATAAAAACAATCAATGTAATACAGCATATTAATAGAATAAAGGACAAAAACCACATGGTTGTCTGAATAGGCACATAAAAAGCATTTGAAAAAAATCCACTGTGCTTTCATTAAAAAAAAAAAAATAAAACAAACAAACAAAAAAAAAAAACAAAGTAGGAATAGAAAGAAACCTCCTCGCATGTAAAAAGACAGCTAAAAAAACCCCATGCCTGGCATCACACTTAATGGAAAATAATGGAAATCTTTCCCTAAGATCAGGAATAAGATAAGGATGTCTACTCTCACCACCTTCCTTCAGGATTGTAGTAAAGGTTTGAGTGAGGGCTACAAGGCAAGAAACAAAGAGTAAAAAGTATCCAGAATGAAAAGGAAGAAGTAAAACTATGTCTATTTGTACAGAACGGGATCTTATAAGGAATCCATGAAAAAAGCTAATAGAGATAGTTCACAGTAGGAGCAAGGATATAAGATCAACATACAGAAATTTATTGTATTTTTATACTAGCAATGAATAATACAAAAACAAAATGAAGACCAAAATGTAAATTCCACTTAAAGTAGCATCAGATAGAATAAAATACCTTGGAATAACTTGAACAGAAGAGGTGTGAGACACATACCCTGGAAACTATGAAGAACTGCTGGAAAGAATTAAGGAAGATTCACACAAATGGAAAGACATCCATGTCCGTAGACTGGAAGTGTTAACATTGCTAAGGTGGTGGTGCTCTCCAAATTGATCTACAGGTTCAATACAATTCCGATCCAAGTCCAAGTGACAAGTCGATCCTAAATGCATATGGAAATGCAAGGCACTCCAATTAACTAAAACCATCTTGAAAAGAAGAGTGAAGCTGGAGTTTTTGCCCTGGATTCTTTTTTAATTTATTTTTTATTTTCAGCATAAAATAAAATTTTATGTATTTTATAAATAAATACTGAAAATAAAATTTTCAGTATTCATTACTTTTGCACCACACCTAGTGCTCCATGCAATCCATGCCCTCTATAATACCCACCACCTGGTAGCCTGACCTCCCAACCCCCGCCCCTTCAAATCCCTCAGATTGTTTTTCAGAGTCCATAGTCTCTCATGGTTCACCTCCCCTTCCAATTTCCCCCAACTCCCTTCTTCTCTCTAACTCCCCATGTCCTCCATGCTATTTGTTATGCTCCACAAATAAGTGAAACCGTATGATAATTGACTCTCTCTGCTTGACTAATTTCACTCAACATAATCTCTTCCAGTCCCATCCATGTTGCTCAAAAGTTGGGTATTCATCCTTTCTGATGGAAGCATAATACTCCACAGTATATATGGACCACATCCTCCTTATCCATTTGTCCATTGAAGTGCATCTTGGTTTTTTCCACAGTTTGGCAACCTTGGTCATTATTGCTATGAACATTGGGGCACCGATGACCCTTCTTTTTACTATGTCTGTATCTTTGGGGTAAATACCCAGTAGTGCAATTGCAGGGTCATAGGGTAGCTCTATTTTTAATTTCTTAAGGAATCCCCAGACTGTTTTCCAAAGTGGCTGCACCAACTTGCATTCCCACCAACAGTGTAAGAAGGTTCTCCTTTCTCCACATCCTCTCCAACACACATTATTTATGGTTTTGTTAATTTGGGCCATTCTAACTGGTGTAAGGTGGTATCTCAATGTTGTTTTGATTTTGATCTCCCTGATGGCTAGTGATAATGAACATTATTTCATGTGTCTGTTAGCCATTTGTATGTCTTCATTGGAGAAGTGTCTGTTCATGTCTTCTGCCCATTTTTTGGCATGAATATCTGTTTTGTGTGTGTTGAGTTTGTGGAGTTCTTTATAGATCTTGGATATCAGCCTTTTGTCTGTACTGTCATTTATGAATATCTTCTCCCATTCCATGGGTTGTCTCTTTGTTTTTTTGATGGTTTCTTTTGCTGTGCAGAAGCTTTTGATCTTGATAAGTCCCAAAAGTTCATTTTCACTTTTGTTTCCTTTGCCTTTGGAGACATATCTTAAAAGAAGTTGCTGTGGCTGATATCGAAGAGGTTACTGCTGATCTCTTCTAGGACTTTGATAGATTCCTGCCTCATGTTGAGGTCTTTTATCCATTTAGAGTTTGTATTTGCATATGACGTAAGAGAATGGTTGAGTTTCATTCTTCCACACATAGCTGTCCAATTTTCCCAGCACCATCTATTGAAGAGACTGTCTTTTTTCCATTGTATATTTTTTCCTGCTTTGTCAAAAACTATTTGACCATAGAGTTGAGGGTCCATATCTGGGCTCTCTCCTCTGTTCCACTGGTCTATGTGTCTGTTTTTGTGCCAGTACCATGCTGACCTGGGGATCACAGCTTTGTAGAACAGCTTGAAATCAGGCAACATGATGCCCCCAGTTGTTTTTCTTTTTCACCATTTCCTTAGCAATTCAGAGTCTCTTCTGATTCCATACAAATTTTAGGATTGTTTGCTCCAACTTTATAAGAAATTTTTTACAGAGTATATACAGAGCTCTCACAACCAAACAAAATGACAAATGACCCAATTTAAAAATGGTCAAAAGATCTGGTCAAAGGCTGAAATCAAAGACATTTCTTTGAAGATTTACCAAAAACTGATATGAAATGATGCTCAAGATCATTAGCCAGCAAAGGAATGAAAATCTAAACCACAAGGTATCACTAAAAAACCATAACAAGTGGAGGAGGTGGAGAAATTTGAGTGTTTGTGCATTGGTGATGGGAATGTAAAATGTGTAGCCACTGTGGAAAAACAGTTTGGCAGTTTATCTGGGAGTTAAACACAGAGTTACCATATGACCTCTCCTAGGTATATACCCAAGAGAATTGAAAACATATGTCCAGACACAAAAGGTGTGCATAAATCCCTGTAGCTGTGTTCTCCACTAATAACCCAGAATGGGAATAGCCCCAGCCACTGACCACTAAGTGATACAGTGTTATGTTTCATGCCAGTGTTTCACTGTGTGCCACAAACAAAAGTGAAATGTTGGCCATAAAATGTAATGAAGTAGCAACACAGGCTACAAATGGGTGAAAACATGATGTTAAATAAATGAGGAGAAATACCAAAAGTGACTTACTGTGTGATTTATTTTGGATGAAATGTCCAGAATAGGTAAATTATAGAAACAGGAAGTTTATGTTTTCCCAGGGCTGGAGAAGGGTAGGAATGGGATGTGGAGTCTAATGTGCACTAGTTTTCTTTAGGAGAGATAGAAAGATTCTGCGAGTGAATACTGGTAATGGTTTTACAACTGTGTAAATATACAAAATCCCCTTGAATTGTATACTTTAAAAAGATCAGTCTTATAGTATGTGAATTGTATCTCAATATAAAAAAAAAAAAGTATTACAGATTCATTTCTTTTGCCAATGCCTCTTCTGCACACACAGCTGGGAGAAGTGATGGTGAGTGATGGTGAGTGATGAGTTGTAACCGGGTGTCTATTCTGAAGTGTGAATGAGTGTGTTCCAGGACAGGGTGTGATGGGAGGTGGGGGGAGAGAAGTGGAAGGGCTCAGGGTTCAGGACTGCTGAAACAGGCAGAGACACATCGGGTGGGGCTGCACAACTGTGAAGACGACTAAGGAACTAAGAGCAGCGATTGTGTGGAGTTCTGATGTAATCATCTTGTTGGGTGAAAGAGTGGTGGGGATTGCCTACTTGTCATTACACAAAGAGTCTGTATTATATACTAAGGACTAGTGCTCCAGGAAGTGCCTACTAGCATTGCTCACTCTGAGCACATAGGGCACCAGATTACCCCCTGATTTTTTCTCTGGTATTAGCTGCAAGCACTGGGAGAGCCTGGTGCTCCGTGGGCCTGTGTTTCAGGGAGGAAGGAATAATTCACTCACTTCTTTCTCACTCTGAAAATCAGGGCCTCCTATCTCTGAATTGTTGGAAAGATGGACTGGAAAAGTCTGTCTTCTACTCGTTTTCTAATTATGTCATTTATCTTGAATTAAAAAACAAACAAACAAAAAAAACGGTTTGACTTCCAGAGGGAAGGTCAGCATTGCTTAGCATGGTTATACCTATCCTCAGTGCTCCTCGTGGAGCAGGAGATGGGCTGAATGGTTGGGCCATATTCCTTCTGCCATGGTAAGAGAGAGAGAGACTTCTTCCTACATTCTGTTTGGGGCCAGATCATGAACCTGCAGGTACGCTGCCGGGTATGGGACAGAAAAGATGCAGCCTCTAGCTTGCCAGGACCCCCATACCGTCTAAGATCTCATCCACGGAGTTCTCATTAGCAGAACAATAAATCAATAGCTAAAAAGATGATGTTGCCCCTAAGAAGACAGGGAGGAGGACTGAAGACAACAACTACAATTCCCACATCAAAATAGAGCCATTAAAGAAGACAGAACAGGGCGCCTGGGTGGCTCAGTGGGTTAAGCCGCTGCCTTTGGCTCAGGTCATAATCTCAGGGTCCTGGGATCGAGTCCCACATTGGGCTCTCTGCTCAGCGGGGAGCCTGCTTCCATCTCTCTATCTCTCTCTCTGCCTGTCTCTCTGCCTACTTGTGGTCTCTGTCTGTCAAATAAACAAATAAAATCTTAAAAAAAAAAAAGAAGAAGAACACAACTGCGATGAGACTTGGCACTCAAAGACACTTGAAAAACTCACACACCAACTCTGGGGGTTAAAGTAAATACGGGTTTTCACAATTTCACAGGGTTATCTGAAGGAGAGAATCATCACTGGTTATCATTAGACAGTGGTCTGGAATATTACAAACTGCAAAGAAAAAAAGATTAAGAGAGAGAAATTAGAAGGGAAAATAAGAGAAAACCTAATGGGGATAATTAGAGATCCAGAAACAGAACTGGAAGCAAAGACAGTAATTATGCATGAAAAAAATTCTCTGAGCTAAAGGAAAACTTGAGTTGCAGATTGAAAGTATGCATCAATTCTGACGAGAAAAGGCATACAACTGGGAAAATTTCCAAATTGCAAAACCCACAGAGAAAAGTCCTCCAAACTTTCCGGGCAGAAGTTACTACAATGAAAAAATAATGATTGTGGCATCAGCATCTAACTTCTCATTTGTTACAGCGGGATAAAAAAATGATGTGGATCATTGTTAGTATGGCTGAGGAATGAGCCACAATGCAAGCATCTAATATATAATGTATTTGACAAGGTTAAAAAAAGATATTTTGAATAACAAGGAAGGATGGAGATTAAATATGAACCGTGCCTCCCATCTAAGGAAAATACTAGAGAATTATTCCAGTCAAAAAACGAATCACAAGCATGACTTTAGGATGGAAAATACGAAGGCAGCAGTGAGCAGTAAACTTGCATGCATCTTGGTACCCCATACGCATACAAAGTCATGGCTACAGCTATGGGGTTAATAACAGGATATGGGCGCACATGAGCCCACCCACACATGCCCATACCCACAATCCACAAGTATGTATAAATGTCAAGTACAAGTTCTTGTACTGGCACTCCTTTCTTGAATAATAGCACTGCCTATAGACATTTTTAAATTTACCTTTAAAATGAATTTCACAAAGTTAGTCCAATTAGTTAGTAAGATACATGTCTGCCCAGGATTCTGTGACCCTAGCCTGGTAGCGCTCGTGTCAGACTTTGACCAGGAAAGCGAGTGTTGTCCCGTTCCTCTTTTGGCTCAGTGGCTGGGACTTTTAATTGGCCTGTGGTGTTCTGTTTTTGTTTTTAGTATTTTAGCATTGTGGTAGTCCTATGTTACTATCATAGCATTTTCCTATTTTAGTTCTTCTTGATATTCTTTTAAGTATATTCAAGCAAGGATGCCTTTCTTTATGGAATGAATATATATTGTCTGAATGCAAAAAAAAAAAAAAAGTGACCTGTAAAGAACTCTATTTTTTATTTATTTTTTATTTGAGGGAGAGAGTGTGTGCATAAGGGCTAGAGGTGGCCGTAGGTCAGTTGGAGAGGGAAGGGCAGACTCCCCGCAGAGCAGGGAGCATGAAGGGGCTCAATCCCAGGACCCCTAGGTCATGACCTGAGCCAAAGGCCAACCCTTAACCAGTAGAGCCACCCGGGTGCCCCAGAAGAGCTCTTTAACCTAAAATAATCCTTCAACTGAGTTGTCTCCAGCTCGCTTACTTCACTGTAAGAATCTACCTGGAATTCATCATACATAAGCCTCCTTGATGCCTCATATAATCAGACTGGCCAAGAAAGCTGTGTGTTTCAGAGAGTTGTTTATTAGGATTGTAACAATGTAAACATGCCCCTCATTTTAGTTGCTTTTAGAGGTCTTTTACATAGCACTTAGAGCACCCTTCAAAAACTCAAAGGAAGTAAACATTACCCCCTAAGAGTTTATCCACAACATCAAGAGGGAGGGATCACAGCTGAGATTCTCAGGGTGAACTTAAAGACCTGCTATCACCTAACCAAAAAGACTTGTAGAGTCACGCATCTATTCTATGGAAGGTATAGCATTCATTCTAAAAATAGTGTAACGATCCCCATTTACCCCTCCCTTTATGCCAGCAATTACGAACATGTCCAAAAGCTACTGGCAGGATAGAGAGAGAATATCCTGTTGAAAAGGGGGCTCCTGTGACCAGCCTGGATCCAGGCCGCCCCACGTGAGAGACATTCAGATATTTCTGAAATCTAATGTGAACTGGCTTCCAGCAGGAATAAATACACTGGCGGTATTACATTGCGAGCATTAAATTCTCAGTTCTGCAAATGAACCCACACGGTGGCCGGCCTGTGGAAGGCACCGGGTGAATTCTTGGTTGCTGTGTATGGTTGGTTGGAGAAGATGGACACACTGGTGTACTAGTGGACACACTGAAGAAGGGAGGGAATCAATGCAGATGCCGCGGGTCCCCACACTGAGGCGGCTTCCCTGCGCATCCATGAAACGTCTGAAGCCTGCACGTAACTGCGCCGGGTCATATTTGGGGCTCACTGAGCAAGTGCAGTGTAGGGGCTAATCGTCCTCGAGGTGAAGGGATTGGTGCTCTGCTTTCATGGGTGCGTCGCGGCCCTTCTCCCGCTAACTAACCTCGGTCAGATCCGAGCCAGGTCAGGGACTAGGACAGGGAGCCAGCCCAGACTTGGGGGAAGGGGGCAGAGCCCACCGCTGTGACTGGGGAAAGGCAGCGGGAGGTGGGGCTCCCCGGTGGCAGCTGCAGCTGGGGTGGGAACTCTGTGGGACTGAGAACAGGGGCCAGAGTCAAGTGTAAATGGGGAGGTTAGAGCCGCCCTAGGGATTATTCCCAGAGCACTGTTGTCCCCACGCGGGTGACATTTCACTGCGACCGCCTGGATAACCGGCCACAGATTGTTACAAAATACTGTCGTGATCTTTGAAACGGGCAACAGCAGAGGGTGGAATCCTTTGTTGGGCGGGACTGCACCCGGGGTCGCTATGGCCTGCCCGCGGGCAGAGCTGGCACCTGCCGGTCACTAACAGGGGCCGCAGGGACGGCCCTGCCTGTCATGCCCTACGGGAGGAAGGGCAGAGGATTGGAGGGCGGGTCGGTTGGTGGCGGCCCTGCAGACGCGGGCCAGGCCTGCGCCCCCCGCACCCTAAGGCGTGCCCCGCTTGTCTGCCCGCAGAGCCCCCCCGGCGCGGACCCGGACATGCTGCGGGCCGGCGCGCGCGGCTTCACTGGCTGCCTGTCTGCCCTGCGCTTCGGCCCCGCCACTCCGCTCAAGGCTGTGCTGCGCCCCGGCGGCCCCGTCGCGGTCACCCTGCGCGGACACGTGGCCGCTGCCTCCCAGTGCGCAGAGTCCAAGGGGACCAGAGCCCCAGCGGGGGAGGCCAAACGCCCAATCGCAAGTGGCACAGGTGCGTGCCCCTCCGCCCGCAGTGGCGCTTGCTGCCCACGGTCTTCCACCCCGTCTGCGTCCGGGGGCTGCCCAGGCCCTCGGTGGGGTCGCGCGGCCCTGCTCTGGTCTGGGTTTCTTGCTCCTTCCCGCCCGCGCAGCGCGCTCTGCTCTCCTGTCAGATGTTTGTGAATGTCACCAAAGTCCTCTTCCCTCTGCCTCTGTCATTCTCCCTTTCTCTGCTGTAGGTGGCTCTGGACCGACAGACGGGGTGAGCCCTTAGCGCTGACAGAAGTGACCCTGCTGTCATTGGAGTTAACAGGGCTGTGAACGACCTGGTCTTTGGCATTACTGTCACCGCGGGCATAAACCCGTGTCCAGGAGTCCGAGCTGAGGGGCGAGGTCAATGGCGGGACACCCCTTTGCAGGCATTCTTCACGGGCTTGCCCCGATGTCAGCCTCTGCCCGGGCTCAGGGGTGCTGAGTGGAGAGAACCCATGGTAGGACCGAGACACTCTTTAAAGGATAGTTGCCGAACTACAGAGTAATAAGGTTTTTCATTTGAAAATACCCATTCATATCACTCAGGAGATCATGTACATATATGACATATTCACCTTTACTTCTTTGATCCAAAATAGCCAAGACCTCTCAGTCCATTCGCCCAAAACTTTTAAAAATAATATTAAAAGTAAAGCATTAGGTGAGTTTAGAACCACCTAAACTGTGCAAGTTGTCATTTTCATAAACATAAAGATAGAACAACCTAAAGATTTTTCTAAACATAAATATGCAGAACTGTTTTCTGGTGTCAATCTTATCTTAGATTTACATATATTTACTTGTATTTGTAAAGTAACTATTCCATCTTAAATATCTCCCTCTGTATTCTCTGAAACAGAATTTATTTAGGCCTGCTTTAAAAAATGAATATTCAAGTCTCCTCCTTATGATTCAGAGAATGCTTATATTAGACTACAGGAATGTGTCATTTGTAAACTCTATGGGCTGAGAGGGAGTGAGCTGCTCTCCATTTCATGGCTATTCCAGATAAGGGAGGTCAGCCCCAAGCTGGCGGATGCAGGTGGGTGTCCACTTTTCAGGCAGACCAGACTGCATCTGCCCCTTGGTTTCTGTTCATCAACATGTCAGTTTTCTCCAGACTATTAGGAAGGTACTCAGATATTTTTACGCGCTGACCAAATCTGTGTAAGAATGTGAACTTGCCCATTCCTATCGTAATCGCTTCTGTTTTTCTAATGAATGAGGTATATGATCTCCTGATTTCACAACTCCAGGAACAAAGAAACATATATGTTATTCATAATGTATACCTAAAAGGATTACTTTTGTGTTAAAATATAAATCAAGTCTTAATCCTGTTCTCATTTATTTTGAGTGAGAAGACTTCAGTATAAAGCAAAAAGCCGATTTAAAATAAATCAACTTAAATGTGATTCATGTTTTCGAAATAGGAATCAAAGTCTAAACATGCAAAATGTCATGGTTGGTGCCATGTTTAGAGAGAGCACCGATGATAGGTTGGTGCTAGAATAGAAGGCGTGGTCTCTGGAGCTGTATTGCCTTTGGTTAAATATCATTGGCAAGTTGTACAAAGTAAGTAAGTTGCACCAATATTTTCCCCTTGAAAAATCCTGCTTGGCTCCTTGCCACTTCCAGTCCATGAACGGGAGGAGAATGAGGCACAAACAAGTCAGCTGCAAGAGAAAGGGAGCAGGGGACAACAGTAGAAAAGACTGTTGTCCCCAACAACTCCTCGATCCCGCTTTCATTAGATAGAAACAGTAACCAACAGAAGAGCCAAAGAAGGCCAAACATTAGTCATAGCCCTGTAGATAACAAAGAAGGAAGGCAAAATATGTCTGGACAAGCAGTATATAGTTGAACAAGCACATTCAGAGGACTTATCTAAGTAGCCACAGGTGCTTTCTGGGGGAAAGGGGAGATAACGGAAAAATGAAGCAGGTGGCGTTCCACCCTGAGCGGGCCGGGCATTCCCAGCTGCTCAGCTTCAATGCCGTATATCGTCCTCTACCCTACAGCCTGTTACCAGTATGTGTTTTTCTTAAGGCTATGTCTAAATGTGCTTGGTAACTAGTAAAATTTCCCATGGGTTATATTTTAAGTAATACATTGTTCTAAGGTTCAGCTGAAGCTCCTGACAGACGGGAGGGAGAATCAGAGCACATGGGGTGTTAGGGAGGTAACTCACGTAGCTCTGCCTTTGATCTGTGTGGTGGCTGTGTGCCGCGTGGTTTGTCCACTGCCAAGTATACTGAGCTGCAGTGTAGAATCCTGGGTGGAATCCTCAGCCCTGTGTCCAAATGACCCCAGACCGCACCACATGTAAAGTACTTAGTCCGGTTAAAGAACCACCCCAGCAGGTGGATTTCTTCACGTGCTGTGCTCCATCACCTCTCCTCTTGCAAACAAAGGGAACAATATAGGAAGGGGAAGTAACCTAAATCATGTTCACACCTGGAACACCGGAGATCATGGAGTTTTTCTTGCCATGAGATCCATCATGTCAATGAACAGGCAGAGAAGGACACAGATGTGTAGATGGATGGAGAGACAGACAGACCTAAGTGATTGTCACAAACGCATTCACAGTTGGATTGCTGAAAGGAGGGTTATAGAAGGCATCAGATGCATTAGTCACATCATCCCCGACTCTTCAGAGAGCAAATGAAGACAGAGGTTGCTCTAGAACCCTACCAAGTCTCAGAGAATGAGCAAGCTAGTACTCAGTTACATACACAATAACATCCTGGGTATTTGAGGATAACAGTGACAGTGATTGGATAACCAAGTGGCCTGGTCACTGTTATTGAGTTCCTGTCCCTGACACTAAAATTGGATACAATGTAGCTCTTCAAAGAGAAGTCCTGTAACAAAATTTAAGAGTAATTAAAGTGACAACTCTTTGTTCTCAGGTGAGGTACAAGGTGTAGTGAACATGTTGACTGTTGTACTTGTTAGTATTTAAGAACCTTTCCAGAGGCTCTGAGCATCTGATCAGGAATCCCTGTGACCAGAGGCACCCACTGAGCTGCGAGTCTGTTGGGCTCCATTATGCTCTTTATCTCTGTCCCAGAGCATAGTGAAGAATCTTCATTTAACAACACGAATTTGGATTCAGTTAACTAAACAGGAATGCATTTTCTAACATTTGCTAACTGCAATATCAATGCCTGTGTCAGCCATCTTAAAAGTGTTTGACTGATGGATGCTGTTTTGGTACCTCCCTGCTTCGGTATGGATTAACATTCATTCTTTAATGAATATGGCAGCTTGAGCAAACCCCTCTAGGCCTCATCTGACCGTCCCAACCCTGACAGCCCTTGAAAAAAATCAGAGGAAATTTTAAAACAATACTTGGTGCTCAAGCCTCCCACTGAAGATTCTGAGCTATCATCTGCTGTGCAGCCAAAGTTGAGATGCACTGACACAGCTAACACTTCAGTACTTAAAGCATTACCAGCAAAAGATGCCAAATAATCTACTTTCCCTGTTGCTGAACATTGTCTCTCTTTCTACAAATTTTTAATATAGTGGTATATCGGTTATCTACTGCTGCCTGACAGATCACCACCCACTTAGAGCTTAACCCAACTCCTTTTTAGTATGTCCCAGTTTCTGTGGGTCAGGAGTCTGGGTGTTGATGGCATCCAGAGTCTTGTAGCTGTAGGACCGAGAGCGTCTCGATTTTCACTGGCTGCCCTTAGCACCTAGAGTTTACCTGTAGTTCCGTGCCATGTAGGGATTCCCATATGGACTCCCACCATGACTGCCTGCCCCCTTACCACCAGCAGGAAGAGGGATGGTTCCATAAGACAGGTGCTACCATCTCACATACCATAATCACATAACCTAGGTACAGCGCATCACCTCTGTTGTTGTTTTTTTTTAAAATTTTTTATTTTTTATAAACATATATTTTTATCCCCAGGTGTACAGGTCTGTGAATCACCAGGTTTACACACTTCACAGCACTCACCAAAGTACATACCCTCCCCAATGTCCATAATCCCACTCCCTTCTCCCAAACCCCCTCCCCCCAGCAACCCTCAGTTTGTTTTGTGAGATTAAGAGTCACTTATGGTTTGTCTCCCTCCCAATTCCTGTGGCTTGTTTTTAACCAATGAAAACAACAGAGGTTGTCGCAAATATACTATGCCATTTGTGACAACCTCTGTTGTTTTCATTGGTTAAAAACAAGCCACAGGCCCTACACACAGCAAAAGAAGGGGATCATGCTCAAGGCATGGCCCCCAGCAGCAGAGATCACGAAACATTTTTAGCCTCATAGAAGGAACTGGTGTACTCACCACAGAACTGTAAATCAGCAGAATATCAGCAGCAGATCTTTTAAATGTACTTGTACATAAGTACTTAATTACTGTATGACAAGTCTATACACTCCATCCTTTTAAAATAATGAAAACGTGCCCGCTTGTTAGCATGAAGTGAGGGCATGACCTAGAGGCCATGCTGTGGTTCTGAATTTTAACAGGTAGACACCAAGTGAAAGCTAGGCCAATAGATCTTTAACCTAAAGGCAAAGAACTGCTGTATCCAAAGGACGTGTGGACTTAGAATTCAGTGTTCCAGTAGGCCAGTGCCCACTTTCCTGATGATGCACGTGTGATGTACGTGAGCTTGCTATCAGCTATGTGAGTTCTGCACGTTACAAGTCTGTGTTCTGACTGTGCCTCCCCCTTCTCTCACGAGGTGTGATAGCGGTGGTGGTATTTGTCTTGCTCTGTCTCACCGCCATGGCCACACGCATTTATCAGCAGAGATGGTTGTACCAAAAAAATGAGTCAACTGTTCCCCCGGCTGGAGACAGCACTGAGACAGCTCTGAAGAGTGAGGTCAATGTGAAAAGCTCAGTCAGTGAGAGCCAGAGAGAGTACTTCTGAAGGGCAGCTGCACCTCACTTCAGGCTCTGGTGATGGGACTTTCTCGCTAAGCAAGGGGACTCCCAGAAGATGAAGCCCCCCACGTCCCCATCCCCCGGACAGGTGGCCATCCTGCAGCACTGTCAGCTTGCTCAAATGCAGTCCTGGGAGACTCTGCTCTGTGATGCTTCATGACCTGTGTATGTAGAAGGACTCAGCAGTGCCCATTAACCCCTGTGCGGTGGTGTCTGACTCTCTGGCCCGATTGTTGAAAATTCACACATGGTTTGCATAATGACTTTGCATTTGAAGTGAGAACAAGGATGTGAGCTGTGGTCCTACTCTCTTAAAAATGAGACCTGGAGGGGCGCCTGTGTGGCTCAGGGGGTTAAGCCTCTGCCTTTGGCTCAGGTCATGATCTCAGGATCCTGGGATCGAGCCCCACATTGGGCTCTCTGCTCAGGGAGCCTGCTTCCCTCCCTCTCTGCCTGCCTCTCTGCCTACTTGTGATCTGTCTGTCAAATAAATAAATAAAATCTTTAAAAAAAAAATGAGACCTGGAAGTTTATAAAAGTCAAAGTTGGACCCTAGTGTTGTGTGTTGCATGCAAATCTGTATTTTGCCTCCTCTATCAATCACCTGCAGATGCTTCTAAAGTCGGGAAGTGCTTCTCCAATGTTCTGGGAGTGCGTTTCTATCTCCATTTGAACCAAAGCCCACGGGCCAAAAATGCACTAATAACCTAGAAAAAAACATTTTTTTTTGGCTGATTGTTTTTATGATCTGTCTCTTTAAAGTCACTTTGCATACATTTTTAGTGATGAAATGAATATTGAATGCCAGCTATGAAATTGTAGTATTTTATTCATTTACGGAGCAGAAAAATTCATAGGTAGCAAAGCATGTAAAGCATCCTAGTCTGCGCTACTTTGCTTTTTTTCTTTGTAATTCATCATTTTAATCTTTGTAAATTATGATAAAGATTAGCTGATGATCTCCCCAACATGTATATTTTCTAACTGAAATAGTGCCCAAGTATAAACTGGCCTGAACACTGCAAATGTATCCTTCCTCCCTTTCATCAGAATGAACTTAATCCTTTTTTTAAAAGATTTTATTTATTTATTTTACAGAGAGAGAGAGAGAGATCACAAGTAGGCAGAGAGGCAGGCAGAGAGAGAGGGGGAAGCAGGCTTCTCGCTGAGCAAAGAGCCCAATATGGGGCTCGATCCCAGGACCCTGAGATCATGACCTGAGCTGAAGGCAGAGGCTTAACCCACTGAACCACGCAGGCACCCTTGAACTTAATCCTAAATTTGTTTCTTTCAAATGTGGGGTGCTATGGTCACAATTCTTTGCAGTCTTGTGGTTCTCTTGTTCTGAAGGTAGTCACAACAACTGGATATCTTGCAACTGTCTTTTCATTCACTTGGGAAAAGTCCCGTTTTGAACAAAATCTCTCCATTTCTTTTTTCTAAATTCCGAGTGATCTAGGCCAACCATTCTCTGAAATACCATCTCAGTCTAGTCACTGTTTGGAATGTCAGGGGAAGGGTGCTGATGCCAGGGAAAATGCAGGTTGTAGGATATGGACCCAATCTGTCATGCTGGTCAAGAATCTAGGATCTCGGAGTCAGAGTCATCCACCAGAGTGCCCAGAATCAACCAGTTCATTTCATATTCAAGGATATTTGCATACTCGGGCGTAAAGAATTTGTATTAACCACAGGAATTTTTCCAGTAACGACTTTTGTGGTAGCGGTCAGAGGATAATTGTATGGAGCTGACCATTTGCACTCACTAGCCATTTCTAAGTGAAATGTCTTGATAAGCCACTTGCCACATGCCTGTCAGGAATCATGTTGCTTCCTTTGACCACAGCAGGACCACCCAGAACTCCATACACTGAGCCTTGCAATGACCTTTGAGTGTATGCCTATTTTTCTGTGATTTTTTTTAAACAATAGAAAAAGATGCCCTCTGTACTAAGCCTTTTCTCCAAACAAAACAAAACAAAACATAGTTTTCAATGAGGTTTAATAAGTCACCATAATATATTATCTCATAGTTTCTGTGGATCAGGAGCTAGGCACGGGTTTACTGTGTTTTCTGCAAGTCTGCTTTGAGGCATCAGCCAGGACTGTGTCCTCATCCAGAGACTCGGCTGGGGAAGTCCTTGGTCTTACGGTTATGGGCAGCATTCCATTCCTTACTGCTGGGAGATTCCTGGAAGCCTGTTTTTGCTCGAGACCAGCAAGACAGAGAGAGGGGAAGAGAGAGACAGAGACTCTAGAGCAAGTCTGCTAACAAGATGGAATTTTAAATACTGTAACATGATGATGGGAGTGAAGGCTCATCCCCACTGCCAAATTCAGTTGGTGAGAAGCAAGTCCTAGGTCCTGCCCACACTGAAGAGGAGGGCATCACAGAAGGACTCGAACCAGCAGGCTGAGATCATGGGAGTCAGGTGAAAGTTAATCTACCACAGTACTATATTGAAGTTTCTTTAAGTGAAGAATGAAGGATTTTCAGGATCTGAATAGAGTAATATATGAAGAACCTACTTCGGTAAATGATATATACTCCCCCTGCCCCAAAAGTGGAGAAGGATTCAGCACAAAAATGATAGTTTCTAGTTAATGCACAGCTGACTGTTAACACTCTGAAATCACGACAACTTTAACAAATGATCACAATAAGTTCCGGAAATGTTCATCACTTTGGTAGCTGGCATTTTGCAGATTTATAGATAGTGAAATTAATCGTATTCTCTCTTTTTAAAAGAGAAAACAAAATATTTGTACCAAACTGCAGTGATGTATCACCCAGTTTACTGATTTGTAAATTTTACCTGCTTTTTGTTAATGAAATAATCTTTTTGAATTAAATTAAGAAAATATTTTAAGAGAAATTGAATGAAATTTGAATTATGAAATTATATTCATTTTCCCCTAAAATATTAAAAATTGTGCAAATGCATATATTCTGTTGTGGTGTGTGTATTATTTTATCTCTGCTGTATGTAGAGAGTACTATGCTCTGTTAATATGATTTGCTAAGGTGTTTAATTGTCAAACACAAGGTAAAACATAAAGTGCCTCGTATTTACTGATTACTACGACTTAAAATACCTATGAATATAGGTATTTATACCTTTGCCAGAGAACAATAATTTAGCATTCAGTAAGTTGTTTGTTGAATGTTTACTATGTACTCAAAACAGGTTACACAAGATTTACTCCCAGAGCTGGGTTTCTAGAGCACTATAAATATACAAATCCCAGTTTGCAAATAACACCTTTCAATGAAATAAATGTTCAAAGATAATAATTCCCCAAGTTTTATTTCCAGATGGTAAAGGAAAATAGCACATAATTAACACATTATTGGGACTAGAACTTCAGAACCCCTGCTTATTCCATGAAGAAGTAATGCCCCCTTTACTACTGCCCCAGGATTATGTAGCTGTAGAGAAAAACATATTGGGGCATTCTGTGCATCTAGAATAATCACCATTTCTGGAATTTCTGTTTGCTTGTTTTCTTTCCTTACAGAATATCTGGTAAATCATTGTTTTCCATGGATTTCTTTAAGAATAAAATATAAAGTTCAGGATTCTTACTCTGAAGGAGGACAAACGTGATGGAGGTACTTTCCTGTATAGGCATAAACTGACAGTGATGATGTGACTGGGATGTTGAAATAGTCTTCCTACACAGGGTCCGTGGACCATGTTCCTGCACAGGGGGCGTGGACCGTCTTCCAACACGGAGGGCCGTGGACCCATAATGAATGAACACGTTTATTGCATTGCCTAATCTGTTCACAGTGCATGTAACTAACATGTTAAGAAGTCCCTGGGTGCTCTCCGTGGTCCTGGCGGTCTCCTATGCCAGCCTGGCTTATCAGGTGTGGCAGCATGGGAGGAAGAATTAGGAAGATAGTGATAAACATGAAGTGGTCTGCCTTCCAAATGAGGAAATGGACTTGGTGTGTATGTGTGTCCACAGCTCCCCTGGAGACCATGGGCTCATTTTCAAGCTCTAGGGCACTGGAAGATTCTCTACACGTTGAAAATACTACAGCTGAACAAAAACGTTATTAGTGTTAGATCTTCGGGCTACTTAAACCCACATATGAGTATTACGACGTTTTGTGGGGGACGAACGTATTCATAAGCACTGACCTAACCCTTGGGAGGGCTTAGCGCAGCCCCTAACCTACAGTGATTCTGTTAGTTTACTGCTTCTGTTGAGTCAGCTGAGGCTTTGGAGATCTCATACATATAAAGTATACTGAAGTGGGAATGAAAGTGGTTATTTGGGTATCTTTTTTAGATATAAACAGTTGACTGATAGTTCAGACCCCATGGGAAAGATTCATTAACTGAAAGTAACTCATTAATAACCATCTTACATCCAAGTTAATGATGTGGGAGCCACTTTATCCACGCTTACAGGGGAGTAAGAGGAACTGCAGATGCAGTCGTCCAGGTCATGGGACACTCCCAGTCACAGGAGCAGGAACCAGCGGGGCCAGGTCCCAATTTCCAGCCTCATCTGGGGCTGCACACAGGGATCAGACTTAGGGAGAAGGACCCCGACCTAGGGTTTCTCAGCTGCAGGATTACTACCCTTGTTATATGCAAATTCAGGAATTCAACCCAGAATCCTATACTCAAGAGAAGATTTGTGAAAAGGGAGTGTGAAGGGAAGACACTTTGGATAACTAAAAGTGAGTACGTCTTTACATCGAGATCTTCATTAATGACATTTTAAAGCAACATGGCTACAAAAGTTGGGTATTCATTCTTTCTGATGGAGGCATAATACTCCATAGTGTATATGGACCACATCTTCCTTAACCATTCATCTGTTGAAGGGCACCTTGGTTCTATTCCATAGTTTGGCGACCGTAGCCATTGTTGCTATAAACATTGGGGCACAGATGGCCCTTGTTTTCATGACATCTGTATCCTAGGGGTAAATACCCAGGAGTGCAATGGCAGGGTCATAGGGAAGTTCTATTTTTAATTTCTTGAGGAATCTCCACAATGTTCTCCAAAGAGGCTGCACCAGCTTTCATTCCCACCAACAGTGTAAGAGGGTTCCCCTTTCTCCACATCCTCTCCAACACATGTTGTTTCCTGTTTTGTTAATTTTGGCCATTCTAACTGGTGTAAGGTGATATCTCAATGTGGTTTTAATTTGAATCTCCCTGAGGGCTAATGATGATGAACATTTTTTCATGTGTCTGATAGCCATTTGTATGTCTTGATGGGAGAAGTGTCTGTTCATATCTTCTTCCCATTTTTTGATATTTTTGCCTGTTTCGTGTGTGTTGAGTTTGAGGAGTTCATTATAGATCCTGGATATCAACCTTTTGTTGCAACATGGACGGGACTGGGAGAGATTATGCTGAGTGAAATAAGTCAAGCAGAGAGAGTCAATTATCATATGGTTTCACTTATTTGTGGAGCATAACAAATATCATGGAGGACAAGGGGTGTTAGAAAGGAGAAGGGAGTTGGGGTAAATTGGAAGGGGAGGTGAATCATGAGAGATTATGGACTCTGAAAAACAATCTGAGGGGTTTGAAGTGGCAGGGAGGTGGAAGGTTGGGGTACCAGGTGGTGGGTATTATAGAGGGCATGGATTGCATGGAGCACTGGGTGTGGTGAAAAAATAATAAATACTGTTTTTCTGAAAATAAATAAATTGAAAAAAAAAAGCAACATGGCTCAGTAGAAATTTCTACGAGGATAGAAAATTAGCCACCAGCCACATGTGGTTATCAATAAGCATGTAAAATGTGGCTACTCTGACTGTGGAACCCCATGTAAATGTTAATGTTAATCACCTTAAATTTGGTGCGCCTGGGTGGCTAAGTGGGTTAAAGCTTCCAGGTCATGATTTTAGGGTCCTGGGACCACATTGGGCTCTCTGCTCCACGAGGAGCCTGCTTCCTCCTCTCTCTCTACCTGCCTCTCTGCCTACTTGTGATCTCTGTCAAATAAATAAATAAAATCTTTTTAAAAATCACCTTAAATTTAAATAACCACATGTGACTAATGGCTACTATGTGGGTCAACACGGATCAAAGGATGTGTCCTGAGCACAAAAACAGCAATTGTAGGAACAGCAGGGTCTGAGATGCAGGAAGGAAGGAAGAGCACAGAGTATAATATGTGGATAAACTGCAGGAAAATTGTTCAAAATAATAATACTGATACCTTCGTAGGATTTTTAAAAAGAATTAACATGTGGATAAGCTGGTGAATCTAGAAACTATAATACTAATGACGTTGTAATTGCATATGGCTCCACTTCATTTGTTCTAGGTTCTTAAGCTGGTAGCAAGAGTCCATATAGGGGCGTAACTGAAAAAGAGAGATTCCGCTCTAAGAAGACCAGTAGTGAACCATAAGGGCACACATGGCAGGGGAGATTATCTCGGGTGTTCTGGGCTGAGCTCAGACAGCTAGTGAGCGACACCTCTGATGACCCAGCAATCCTTCCCTTTACAGGGTCCAAAGTACTCAGGGGACAGAGAGGTGTTCAAAGGCTATCCTCTGTGTCTGTTTCTTCCTCACAACCTCAGCAGTGTGTGGTGTGGAGTGTATTGGACTGGGTGGCCCTTTCCTCTCTGGGGGAAGCATCCCAGCCAGGACCCCAGACATCAGTAGTCAAAACTCGTCTCACAAAGTCCAAGTTCTGGTGGACTCAAGTTCTACCCTTACTCAAGGACTAAGTACTTCCAATGTAATCCCACATATTTAGGGGGGGGAAACAAACAAACAAACAAAAGGCACATTCTTGATAATAAAGCCAGACAAAGGTAAAAAAAAAAAAAGACGAGGTTCAAAGGTTGCTGGTTCAAGGCTATACACCAAGAACATCTGTGGAATCTTGTCAAATGCCTTTTCTGCCCCAACCAGGGTGGCCATGTGGTTTTGACCTTCTCTGTGTGTGTGTGGTGATCTGATTGATTTTCATGTGTTGAATCACACTTCTATTCCAGGAATAAATGCCACTTGGTTGTGGTGTATAATCCCTTTAATATGCCATTGAATTCAGTTTCCTTGTATTTGCTGGGGGCTTTTGTACCAATATTGATCAGAGATACTGGGCTGTAATTTTCTTTTCTTGCAGTTTATTTGTCTTGCTTTGGTCTAAAGGTGATACTGACCTCAGAGGATGAGCTTCAAAGTGGTCTCTCCTTTTCAATTTTTTGGAAGGCTTTCAAGAGAATTGGTGTTAATTATTCTTTAATTGGTAGAATTCTTTAGTGAAGCCATCTGGTCCTGAGCTTTTCCTTGCGGGAAGGTTTTTGATCACAGATTCAATCTCCTTAATACTTATTGGTCTGTCCAGATTTTCCAGTTCATGATTCAGCCCTGGTACGTTGTGAGTTTTCAGGAATGTTTCCATTTCTTTTCATTACCCAATTTCTGGGCATACCATTTTTCACAGCATGTTCTTATAACCCTCTTTACTCCTGTGGCACTGGTTATAATGTCTTTTATGATTTTATTTATTTGAATGTTCTCTGTTTTTTTTTCTTACTTAACCTAGCTAAGAATTTGTCAAATTTTTGATCTTTTCAAAAACAACCCTCAGTTTTATTGAAGAACGCTGTCGTTTGGTACAGTTCAGATGCACCTTGAGGACATGATATTAAGTGGGATAAGCCAGTCACAAAAAATAAAAATACTGTGTGATTCCATTGGTATGAGGAACCTAGAGTAACCACATTTATAGAAACAGATACTAGGGAAATATTATAATTGTTTGAGTCTTAATATATGTAGAAGAAATATTTGGCAATTATATTACAAAAAGAGAAAAGGAGAATGTTTCTGCATTCCCTCTGGACAGATAACATGGTGCCACCAGTAGGCTGTTAGGAGTTATTACAGACCATGTACCACCTACCGCAGCCCAGGGGAGCTGTGCAAAAGGATAAACTTAAAAACACTATGAGTAGCTTATAGCAGCAATGGCCATGGTTACCAAACTGTGGAAAGAACCAAGATGCCCTTCAACAGACGAATGGATAAGGATGATGTGGTTCACATACACTATGGAGTATGATGCCTCCATCAGAAAGGATGAATACCCAACATTTGTAGCAACATGGACGGGACTGGAAGAGATTATGCTGAGTGAAATAAGCCAAGCAGAGTCAATTATCATACGGTTTCACTTATTTCGAGCATAACAAAGAACAAGGAGGGCATAGGGAGATGGAGAGGAGAAGGGAGATGAGGGAAATTGGAAGGGGAGGTGAACCATGAGAGACTATGGGCTATGAAAAAAAATCTGAGGGTTTTGAAGTGGTGGGGGGGGTGGGAGGTTGGGGGAGCCAGGTGATGGGTATTATGGAGGGCATGTATGGCATGAAGCACTGTGTGTGGTGTATAAACAATGAATTCTGTTACACTGAAAAGAAATTAATAATAAAAAAAAAAGCCTAAAAGAAAACTGAGAAAATCAAAATGGAGTCTAGAAATTATTCAAGTAAACCATGGGATAGCAGGAAAAAGAAAGCAAAAGCAAAGACAAACACACAAAAAAAAATCAAAAAGCAGATTTTAGCCCTCACATGTCAAGATGATGTTAGTATAAATGGTTATACATGCTCAATTAAAAGACAAAGATTGACAGGTGGGCTAGAAATCATGATCAACTGTATGCCACCTACAATAAACTCCCCTTAAATATAATAATGCAGGCACGTTAAAAAGAAAAGGCTATACCATGCAGACACTAACCAAAGGAAAAGAGTAGCTGTATTAGTATCAGATAGAGCAGACTTAACAAGAAGAAATGCCTGGAGACAGGGACGTTAAATAATGATAAAAGGGTCAATCTACCCAGAAGCAGAATACACATGTTTTTTCCCCAACAGCTCACAGGACATATACCAGGATAATCCATATATTGTGATATGAAGTAAATCTCAACAATTCAAAAATAATCGGCATTATTCAGGGTTCTCTCTGGCTGTGGTCAAATCTGACCTCCATGACAAAAATCACAGGCCATTCTCTGAACACTTGGAAACTATATAGTACCCTTCTGAATAATACGTGGGTCCAAGAGGAAATCAGGAAGGAACAAGACAGAAAATATGATTGACTGAGAAGAAAAACATACCACATTGAAATCCGAGAGACCAATGAGAGCAAAGCCGATAGCCAGCATCCTAAGACTAAAGGCCTATGTTAGAAAAAGGAGAGTCTCAGTCAGAAATCTACAGCTCACATCTCAGGAGCCAAGGAAAGGAAGAGCAGAGCAAGCAGGAAAAAGGAAATAATAAAGAGCGAGAATTCATGTGATTGCAAACAGGAAAATTACAAGGAAACTCAATGAAACAAGGAGTTGGTTCTTGGAAAAGATCAACAAAATTGACAAACATCTGGGAAAATGAACAATAGAAAAGAGAAAGTACCAAGTACCAATATCAGGTATTGGACGGGGGTAATCACTACAGACATTGCAGACATTAAAACGTGTAATAAAAAAATAATGTGGAAGACCCTACACAATTAAATTTGACAGATAAAATGAATGAATTTCTCAAAAAAAAAAGCACAAACACAATTCACCCAATATACCAAAGGATAACTTGAAGAGCTTGAAACTACTAAATAAATCCAATTTGTAATGTAAAACTCCCAAAAAAGAAATATTTGTATCCAGATGGTTTCATGAGAGAATTGCACCAAATACTGAGAAATGAAGTGAATACAGTCCCTGCAGGTAAACAGAAGAGGACGTGACACCACCTAAGTCATGTTATGAAAGCAGGGTTACTCTGATTTTGAAACCAGAAAAAGACAGAACAAAAAACTGTGGACAGATATCCTCATGAACATGCATACAAAAAGCCTTAAAAGACATACAGTTCTCTGTACTCTACTCTACAACAGCATGTGGACATAATAAAGAGATTCATACGATAGAAAAATGAAACAAAAATATTTCATTAGTCTAAAGCACTAGGGTCATAAAAAATAGCTAATTTTTGTTTTTGTTTTTGTTTTTTACATTCAAGACACAGTCACAGATTATTATGTGTATGCTTATACTGGGTCAATGTGAGAGGAAATATATCAAAATAAATCTTTTCCTGCTGTTAAGTAACCTATTTTGTGTAATTGGATAACTGAGTAACCTAAATTCAGAAAAAAACAAGGCAAACAGGCTGTTAGTGTAGACTTGCTGATTATGGAGGATTATGGAGACTCGCTACTTTGATTAAGTGGGGCACTATGGTCAGCCCTCCAGAAAGAAGTGTCCTAATCTTAGTGTAACAGAACCATGAATAGCAATTAACCAAAAACAAGAACAATGTATATATTTCCATTTGTAAAATGAGAATATTTTCAAGCTCACAGAGTGGCTGTGGGATTATGTGAGGCAATGGGCACAACAAAGAATAATGCCTACCCCCCCATGCTGTCCACATACTAATGCCCAGAACCTAGGGATGGTTCCTTCCACGGCAAAGGGGTTTGCAGGTGTAGTTAAGTTAGGGATTTTGAACTGGAGACATTATCCTGGATGACCGAGGTGGGAGCCAGGTGGGTCAGAGTCATGGAAAGATCTAGGATGAGGGAATCCAAGGTTGGAATGAAGCTCTTTCAAGACAGAAGAAGGGACCACAAACCCAACTATGCAGGCAGCCTCTAGAAGCTGGAAATGTCCAGAAAACAGATTATCCCCCAGAGCTACCAGAGGAAAAAACAGTCCTACCAACACCTCCTCAATGGGAAGGTAACTCATTGTTGTTATTTTAAATACCTACTTTGCGGTAGTTTGTTACAAATGCAATAGGAAGGCAACACAATATGAAGACAGAACATTTTGGACCAAGATGGGGTAACAAGGAACAGATTTACCCTCTCAGGGGAAACCAGAAAGAAACAAAACATAGGAAACAATGGTATTCAAAATGTTGGCTGTTAGGTGCCAAAGAGTGTTGATCCCAGAGCCACAGGAAACAGAAAGGGAGAGCCCTCCAGGTACCTGGGCTTGCTGGCTGCTTTGGGAGAAGTTGCATATGCGATGTGGGGAGGGGGAGGTGGGGCAGAGTCAGGGAGTCCAGTGTGGCTGGGTGCCCGAAGCAGGCTTCTCTGGAGGAGACATTTGCATGGGGGTGTCCCTGTGAGTGTCTGAGCACAGCGGCTGTGCACCACGAATCCTCTGTGTCACCCATAGGAGCCAACACATCCACTGTCCCCTCCATGGGCAGGTACCAAAGGAGGTGCACCAAGATGGATGCCATTGCTGACAATAATCACAAAAGGCTCCACGGCATTTTCTATCACAGAGCCCATGAAAGTGATTTCTTGAGAACAAAGGGACATGCAGTTTCCTCTCTCAGTAAGAAGGATTTGTTGACCTTCACTTTTGGGGGAAAAAATCCAACTTTCTTTTAACTCTCAGGAAAAACACCATTCAGTGAAACTGTGAAGTTAATAAAGAAATACACCTTTAAATGTCCAGGCCTCAGCAACCAGGTCCTTTATCTTTGGGAAGGTGAGAAAGGAAGGTGAGAAATCGTGGTTAGCTGCTTTGTTCTCACTTTGAAAGAACACCAGGTTCATAAATATTAAGCTCAAGTGGCAGGTGGCAGGTGCCCCGAACTTCTGGAGGCGTATGTCATTGCCAGAGCAATGCACTGCTCTGGGTGCAGATTATTCCAGATGATTTATACATATTCGGAAACTCCCTCCAGAAGAGTCTGAACCAGGGATGACAAATGTCTCTACACCTTCTTGGAGCAAAGCAATATGTGTCATATAGTTGACTTCTCCCATTGTTTTCTCTGGCATGAGCATCCTTTCACTGGATATAATATTCTCGAAAAATAAACTATGGGACTCTGCAAAAAAATGCAGGTGATTAAAATTCCCCTGCACAGTTACATAGTTATGCACTCATAAAGGGGTCACTGAATATTCTGGAAAATATTAGATAGAAATAGGGATATAGGATATTAGATAGAAATAGGGATATAACAAATATTCAGGGAATATATATATGTGTTATATCTGATATCTGATAGATTCATGGAAAACAATTGCAGGGTCTTTTCTACTTCTTAAATTCTTCAGAGTACAAACTGGACCTAGCACGATTTTATACTTTTCTGTTATCAGTGTAAACTCAAAATATTAAAAATATAGCACCACAAATATGTAGGATGGGCACGTGCAGAAGACTTTGTCTACTCATTAGTGAGGAACAGATGGTGTCATACAGCAGCCTTGATGGTGTTTGAGGGAATGGATATTTTTAACCATCTTTCAAAAGTATGTCATAATACGACTTCTAGATGTAAAGCAAGCTAATGTCCTATAGGACAATAAAGTAATAAAGCAGACTATCCCTTTTAACTTAGAAATCACTTGCATTTCTAGAGGACTCAGTTCTGTAAATTAACATATAACTTCACAGAATCTGGGCTCTATGCATATACTAAGTAGCAAAGTCAACCACATTCTTAGAAAAATAAATGATCCTTGTACATTAACAATGCTGATGAAATAATGCTCTAATGTAACAGGGAAAGGACATGTCCTCTCCTTCAGCTTACTTCATGTTCAGATCAATTTTCTTCACATTGTGCTTCCTACCATCCCTGGGCAATGTCACCATTCAGTAAACTTGTATCACAGTGAACTTCATTATGTCATAAACAAACTTAAAAAAAAGTGGCAAAAATCCATAACTAGTGGACACAGAACGTCTTTACAACATTCCAGTGCTATTGGACTCATTTAAACGTATATGGAAAGGACTCTTCCTGTCCACCGGTCTTAGATGATCGGTCTGGCTGAGTTCGCTTGTAACATGACTGTCCTCCATCCTTAATTTTTTATTCAGCTTATGTTTACAAAGGACCAGTATAACTAGCTGTCCTTTCTTGAGTGTCCCCAGAAGCAAGAGCCACAAACCAATGGAAGAGGTTGGCCAACCCCAACAAGGAAAAGATTTTCCACCAAGCGCAAACACACAGCTCAGCAGAGAGTCTCTAACCTGAGTCATGGAGTTGCTTTGCAGATCCAGCTGTGGTTGGTCCCAGAGGCCCCCAGGAGCATTAGGTGCTAGTGTGTGTGAAAAACCCGGGATCTCATTTACACAGGATGGGATATTTCAAACAGCGTGATCTCTACACACAGATAACCAGAAAACCTAGTGCAGAGTCCAGTTCAGAGACACCAAAAAAAATTTACTAATTATTAAGTTTTACATTATTTAATTAAAAATATTCTATTTATTTATTTATTTTTAATATTTTATTTATTTATTTGACAGAGAGAGATTGAGATCATAAGTAGGCAGAGAGGCAGGCAGAGAAAGAGGAGGGAAGCAGGCTCCCTGCTGAGCAGAGAGCCCCATGCAGGGCTCGACCCCAGGACCCTGAGATCATGACCAGAGCCAAAGGCATAGGGTTAACCCACTGAGCCACCCAGCTGCCCCATTTTATTTATTTATTTGACAGAAAGACACAAGACATTGAGAGAGGAGCACACACAGAGGGAGCAGGAGAGGGGGAAGCAGGCTTCCCGCTGAGCAGGGAGCCCGGTGCAGGACCCTGATCATGACCCAAAGCAAAGGCAGACACTTAACAACTGAGCCACCCAGGTGCCTCTAAATAATTTATTTTTTTTTTAATCATGCGTAAACGACTCAAGTTTTTTTAAAAAAGATAGCATTAAGCATTGAAGTTTCCTTCATCTGAGAACCAGAAGAATGGTGTTACTTAAATAGTGTGGGTTTCTTTCTTTCTTTCTTTCTTTTCCTTTTTTTTTTTTTTTTGGAAAACTTCATTCAAGTCCTAACTTATCCATAACAAATCACGTTATTTCTCTCAGCCTCAATTTCTTGATTTTTGAGTAAGTTTATACTGAATATGTTTCTTTGGGGAAAAGCACAGTTAACTTTAAATTGCTATACAGAAATTTGTAGCTATATTTAATTTCTTCCTTTAAGTCCAAACTACGTGAAGATCTCTGCACCAAGAGTACATAATCACAACTTAAAAAAAAAAAATCTATCAATCTTAAGAAAATCTATTTGATTTATGTCATAAACAGGAAAATGATGGTTCTTTCAAAGAGCGTATCTCTTGGAAAGCATAATCAGGAGTCAGCTCCGAAACGGCTTCTGATTACAAACCAGAGTTAGCACCTTTACCTTCCTTCTCTTTTTTTCCTTCAAGTTTTTATTTAGATTCTGGCTGGTCATCTTATCATGTAATATTAGTTCCAGGAGCAGAATTTAATTGACTCATCACTTCCATACCACAGCCAGGGCTCATCAGGGCACTTTGTCTCATCTGTTTCTGAAATTTCTAACATTTGCTGCAGGATAAAGGGCGCTGGGGAGAATTCTGAAGCACAAATTTGGGGGTCAAGAGACCATTTTCCTACAGGACGGGAGGTCCGTGCCAAGCCCCACAGACAGGTGCTGGGACTCGGTAAAGGATGTGCAGCCCCCATGGGGGCAGACGGTGTGGCAGCTTAACTGGCTTTCGGGGCTGACATGGTCATCAAATCACTAATCAGTTTTTGGATTTTTTTTCATTCTTATGAAATGCGTTCCACAGGTCATCTGATCTGGGTTGTTCCCTTGAACTCTAAGGCATTGTCCTCACCGAGAAAACATACCCGTGCCTCCTCTGTTGTGCTCCAAGCAAGGATGGAGCTAAGTTCTCACTGTGCCTTTCCTGGTTGGTGTTGTTCTCCTGATTAGTTTGGAGGGAGGGACAGAAAGAGAGGGGGAGAGGATCTCAAGTGGATTGCTTGCTCAGCGTGGAGCCCCATGCGGGGCTGATCTCGGGATCCTGAGATCCTGACCTGAGCCGAGATCCAGAGTCACATGTCCGAAGCCATGACGCCGCTCAGGAGCTCCCCTTCCCTGCTTTTAAAGAGAATCCTTCTGCTTGATTTTGCATGTTTTTCTCTTCCTTTTCTAGTTTCTGGAAATAATTGATGAGAAATATTGATTACGATTATTGATTTAAGGCCAAAGGTTAATACTATACATTATACATACATATACTATATATACTATATATATATACACACATACTATACGTACTATTCCTCCAAGCACTGCTTTGGTGATGCCTCACAGGTTTCAATTAGCTGTATTTTCCTCTTCATGTAATTAACAATATGTTTTGATTTCTTTTGAGATTTGGTTATTCCCATGGATTATTTAGAAGTGTCTTGTTCTATTCTGAAGAGATGTTTCTATCATCTTTCTGTTACTGGTTTCTAGTCCAGTTCCTTTATGGTCTGAGAATATACTTAATGTGACTGCAGTTATGTTCAATGTGTTATGGCTTGTTTTGTGACCCAGAATATATGGTCTGTATCGGTGAACATCCAGGCACACTGTAAAAGATTGTGTGTCCTGCTGTTCTGTGGAGCATCCAATAAAATGTCAGGTAAGTCCAGCTGATTGATGGTGCAGGCTAACCTTTACGTCCTAGCAGACCTCTTTCTACCAGCTCTCTCCAGCTACAGGGGCGTCTGGGGGCCTCAGGTGGTAATTAAGCATGTGCCTTTGGCTCAGGTCACCATCCTGGGGTCCTGGGATCTAGCCCACATCAGTCTCCTTGGTGAGCAAAGCAGACTGTTCCTTCCCATATCTAGACTTTTTTCTGTCCTTTTCTATGTACTATTTCATCTTGGCAGTGATTGGTCAGGATTTTTTTGTTCCATGGAAATCTATTATTTTATATTGTATACAAGACAGCAGAGATAGTACATTTTCTCAAGTGAGTGTTGGCTTTAATTCTGGAAAGCAGGAAGACCATCCCCAGATCACTATGACCTTATGTAGACCTTGGGTTTGCTTTTTAATGGTACACTAACTTCAGATTTGCCTTTACTCCAAGTGTGTGAAGACCAGCCCTAGACTGGAGCCCTTCTGGGGTTTCAACTGAATGCCAGATGTCTTCCCCAAAGCCTCAGAACTCAGGATCGACCCTAACCTTGGCACTGCTGTAGCCTTTTCTGACAAATAATGCCAGCTCCAGCTTCCCTACAGCGAGTACCTAGCAGTCCCAGCATTTTTCTCCTGGCCTGTGCCACCCAGTGTTGGCCCTAGACTTGAGCAGAATCTCTGCACAGAGGTCAAAAGTTTCCTCTGCTTGCCCAGGCCCCCTGCACTGCACTCCCAAACCCAGCCTCCCTGGCCACCTCTTGTCCTGAGGACATTTTCATTCTGGCAATGAGATCGCTGTTCCTACTGGAGCTCCACATCCCCATGCCAGCCAAGAAAATGTCTTTGGGAACAAACCTGGATGGATGTAGGACTCATGTTACAGGCCTCTTCCTTCTAAGAATTATGATCTTGTATTTTTTTATTGCACATAGTGGGTTTGCATATTTTTCTGTATTCTATCTATCCAATACTTAATTTTTAGAGTCTTTTAAATCATTTCACAAATGGCCCATGGATTGAGACATTGTGAGAATCAGAGCCTTTTCATTACATTTTGGGAATGAAGTAGAAATCTTTTGAGGAGGGACTGATAAAAGATGAAATATCCCTCCACAATTCACGCTGGTTACATGGCACAATGGACCATGGTGACGGCTTGGCCGCTCAGTGCTGGGGCCTGGCACTGGGTTTTGTCATTTCTGTGTCGTGTCCTGTCCCTAAAGAACACATATTTTTAAGGAAACTTAATTGTTTTTCTTACAGTCATTCAGAAGATATCCTGACTTCCATACTATCACCCTACAACATGAACAACAGGAAAGGGTTAAAACCCTGCCCCCTGCCCCCTGCCCCAGCTTGTCAACAGGGCAAGCAGATTGGAGAAGACTTACTCCCACTTGTGTTTGGAGCATTTGACCTGCTCTTCTGTTGTTTTCAATGGACAAAAGGACAGTTTCATAAGAAAGAGAAATCCCAAGATCTCCGGTCATTTTCTTCCAATCTGTCCCTGACTCCAATAAGTCATCTCTGAACATATGAATTTTAGGCCTGGCGATTGAAATGTTGACTCGTGGAGTCAAGATTGAACCAGAAAATATATCTCAGAAGAGCTGGAAATAACTCCGTGACTATAAGTGTGATTAGTTATCTGCACATTCAGAACATTACCAAAGATTGTGTGAGGTTTTTGTGGACAAGACATTTCAGGTCCATCAGGATCTTTCAGTGAAATAGCCTAATGCAGGGTAAATTAAAAATGAATCATCTTCGAGCATAAAATCGTATTTATTCTCTACCAACTATACCAAAATAGGGATGACATAAAAGAACATTTATTTAGGAAAATGCCCATGACATCATCTTCAAAGAAAAACAAAAATATAACACGGGACAATATTTCATTTGTTAAAATAATTTTGTGAAAATTGAGTTCTGTATTTTCCAACACAGGATTTTCATTAATTGTCACTTTTTTGGTCAAATTTAATTTTATCCCATACTTCCCAAATTATATAAAATGACATGTGTTTACTTTTGTTTTGATCCAAAGTGAGAACATTTACTTTTTCTTTTAAAGGCATTTTAAAAATAGAAGGTGGTTTAAACACTGTGCTAAGTGAAAGAAGCCAGTCACAAAAGGCAGGATACATATCCCATTTATATGAATGTCCAGAACAGAAAAATCTGTAGAGAAAGACAGTAAATGAGTGGATTCCAAGGTCTGGGGGTGATGTTCTTGGTGATTGAAGAGTGCTACGTATATGAACTATATGTCTCTTAAGAAAAAAAGTTCAAGTAAAATTTTTTAGAAAATGTATTTTAGTCATTATTTATTGATACCCATTTCTAATCTGTTTCTTTAAAAAAAAGGTTTATTATGATATAATCTAAAAATGGGGCACCTGTGTGGCTCAGGTAGCCGAGCATCTGACTCTTGACGTCGGCTTGGGTTGTGAGATCAAGCCCTGAGTGAGGCTCCAGGCTCTGTAGGGACTGTACTGGGGATTCCTGCAGAAAAGGCAACCAGACGCAGGAAGTGGATTGAATCAGTAGGTCATCTGGGGGAATATTGTTACCTTAATACTATATTGATCCTTTGAGAAATACGGAATTTCCTTACATTTATTTAGGCATTTGATTTCTCTCCGTCGTGTTTTGTGGTTTCAGTATACAAGTCCTGTGTTTCTCTTTATTCACGAAGTATTTTACTGTTTTTGATGCTATTGTAAATGGAATTATTTTCTTAATCTCATTTTAGGAGCATTCATTGCTAATGTGTGGAAATGCAATTGATTTTGTTTTGTTGATCTTGTTTCCTGAAACCTTGGTGAATTCACTCATTAGTTCTAACAGATTCATGTTGGACTTCTGGGATTTTTATGCATAAAAGTTCATGTCTTCTGCAAAGAAAGACAGTTTTTTGTTTGTTCTCCCTTTCTAGTCATCAAGCTTTGTACCTTTTTTTCACTTGCCTAATTGCCCAGGATAGAATCACTAACACAGTATTGAATAATGTGAGATCTCCTACTTTGCCCTGTTCCTCATCTCAGGAGAAAAGCACTTAGGCTTTCACCACCAACTATGGCATTTTCTTTGGAGTGTGTGTGTGTGTGTGTGTGTGTGTGTGTGTGTGTGTTTGTGTGTAGCTGTCCTCTATTAAGCTGAGGAAATTTTCTTCTTTTTCCAGTTGGTAGAGGGTTTTATAATGAAAGAGTGTCGGATCCTGTCAAATCCCATTTTTGTGTGTGTCTGTGGAGATACTCCTGTGGTATAGGACCTTCATTCTGGCAATGGGGTCTGCAGCAGTGACTGACTTCCCGATACTCAACCACTGCGGTGTTATTGGGGTAACTCCCACCGCGTTGGTCATCTGCAGCCCAGAGCTGTGGTAAGGGGGTGTTCAGACTTTCTTGGGCCCTGAATCCAGTAGGAATAGTTACCCTCCCCTGCCCCTGCCTGCAGAGTGAGTGAGATGGGAACCACCACTAGACTGCTGAGCCTGCTGGTAGGTCCTTCTGGAAGTTTCTTCTGCCAGGCAGAAGGGTGGGTTGCATGCCACCACCTCTGCCAGCCTGAGCGTCAATAGACAGCAATAAACAAATGCTCCTTAATTTATTGCCTTCTGACAAAATCCAGAGACTCTGAATGCTTGTCTTTGCTAATTTTCATCAGTCTCGCAAGTGTCTCTCTGGAGAAGCAGCCTGCCCGAGCTCCTTACACTGTCACCTCAGATGCCCTGATCATCACTTATTCTGCCCAGGACTAAATCTTGAGCTCATAGATATTTTATTATCTCCTCACACCTCCTCCCAGCAATGAATATTTGGTTTCTTGTGGTCCGGAAAAAGACCATAGATTTCTGTAGTAACTAGATTCTAAGACACTGCTAAATGGGAGGCACAGAAAAGACTTAAAGTTAAAAAGATAATGAGATGATGTTGCATTAAAATGAGGACATTGATTGAAAGATTATCCCTACATTAAATTATAAGATACCTGTTATATCATCAAGAAAACATAGTATTTTTTTAAACAGGTCAGTGAGTAGTAATTTCCAATGTCAAATTTCTTTGAGTGCCTGCAAAGCAGAAGATAGATTGATAAAAGCTTCCTCACAACCAGCATGCCTGCCTTTGTGCATGGGTTTGTGAGCTCTGAGAGGGCAGCAGAGCATCCTTACTCCAAAGCATGTGTAATGAGAGGGACCATGCGGGGTGGCTGGGTGAGGTCGCATCAGCTCACACAAATGAACAGACCAGGCTGCAGAAAGGTCATTCTGAAAACCCACTTGATGACCCCATTTGTCCTCCTCTTTATGAATATGCAACTGTAATTCCTTCTGTTCTAAGTCATTTAAGAAAAACATAAAAATTCAGGACATTTCTTTAAAAATAGAACAAGCATAAAAGGAAAGCAATGCTCAGAGAACTGGGTTGTTCCGAACGCAGATGAGACTCTTCAAGCTAGTTACAACGGCTTCTGGGAGAAGCACAGAAGACCGTGTATGCATGTGTGTGTGTATGTGTGTGTGTGTGTGTGCATGTGTATGTACACGCAGTATACTGCACTTTGAGACCACGCCCACACCTAACTGTGGCAGACCCTGACGTCATGTAGGATCTGCAGCCCGTTTGCAGGGACTACCCTCTCAACACACACACACACACACACACACACAACGTTCTCCATCATGGGTCAGTGTCCCGTCCGGCACAATAAGCTGGTCAGGCTGCATCAGGGTGGAAACAGAAAGGGTCTATGACAAGGCAAAGGGCTCTGTTTTGGAGACTCTGGTTTGTTCCTGTGCTGTGAACAAGGCTGACTATACCACAGTGCCCCTCCACTCTCTCAGCCTGACTGTTTCTCACTGTGTCCCCTCATTCTCCCCGTTCATCTGATTACTGTTCATCTGATTACTGACGGCTTCCCTCCCTGGTTTTTGACCCCTCTGCCAAGTCAGGACCAACCAGAGAATGCCAAGTACGCATCCTAGCCAAACACCTGGGATATACCCTTCAGGTCGGCCTGCCCACAGCTTCCCCATGCCAGCAACCTCCAATGAGAGCATGACTGACAGCTTCCCTTTTTGTCTGTGAATCTTTGCCTGCCTCTGGGTCTCTGCCAAGACATGAGTTAGGGGGCGCCTGGGTGGCTCAGTGGGTTAAGCCGCTGCCTTCGGCTCAGGTCATGATCTCAGGGTCCTGGGATCGAGTCCCGCATCGGGCTCTCTGCTCAGCAGGGAGCCTGCTTCCTCCTCTCTCTCTCTCTGCCTGCCTCTCTGCCTACTTGTGATCTCTCTCTGTCAAATAAATAAATAAAATCTTAAAAAAAAAAAAAAAAGACATGAGTTAGGACAGCAGATGCCCTTGCAGTAGCTTGTTCTAAATAAGTAGACTTCCTTGTTACCATTTGGTTGCAGTGCTCCCCCCCCCACTCTGAAGCAGCTTGTAGATGACAAAAAAAAAAAGTAAAGTATGATCTTTGTCGTCCACTAACCCTGACTCCATTCAAACATCTTTGTGTCAGCGTACACAATGCTGATGAAATAACAGTGCTTGTCCACATCTCCCTGGTGTGTTTAATAAATTAGCCAGCTATATCTAAAACCATGCTGTGAGTCTGGTGAGTACAATATCTGGAGCCCCTGACCATTGCTGCATATGGGTTCCATGGGAGGAAGCTAGAAGGTTCTCGATGAAGAGGGTGGTCTGCAGCCCTCTGATCTGCTGTGAGCGGAGCATAGGCCATCTGAAGCTGATTGGCTCCAGAGCTATGAGTTCAAAAGATTGCTCAGGTAATCTCAGAACCCCTTCACACACTTGCAAGAATTGGTGGCCAAGAGAGAGAACCCAGCTTGAGTATGAATCATTGGCATTGCCCTCAATCCATGACCACATTCCTAAACACTGTGAATGTGGAATCAGAGTTGTTCCATAAGGTAGTATCATAGCCACTCATTAGGAAAGCATGATATCGAGCATTATGTTTCCCTGTACGTGCCCCACTTTCTGCCTCCACCCACTACACACACACACACACACACACACACCCCAAATCCACATGTCCTGTGCTAAGGTAAGGTCAGTGAGGCATTTGTCTCAGATGCAAACTTTCAGGGGAGGAGGAAGTTCAGAAACTGAGCGATCAAATTAAGAATATTTGATACATTGGGGATGCCTGGGTGGCTCAGTTGGTTAAGCGGCTGCCTTCAGCTCAGGTCATGATCCCAGCATCCTGGGATCGAGTCCCACATCGGGCTCCTTGCTCGGCAGGGAGCCTGCTTCTCCCTCTGCCTCTGCCTGCCATTCTGTCTGCCTGTGCTCGCTCGCTCTCCCTCTCTCTCTCTGACAAATAAATAAATAAAATATTTAAATAAAGGAATATTTGATACATGGTGGGGGGTATTATGGAGGGCACAGATTGCATGGAGCACTGGGTGTGGTGAAAAAATAATGAATACTGTTTTTCTGAAAATAAATAAATTAATTTATTTAAAAAAAGAATTTATAAGCTAAAGGAAATGCTGGATAGATCATTTCTCGGTTTCTTATTAAGAATTTTATTGGGGGGGGTGGGAGGTTGGGGTACCAGGTGGTGGGTATTATAGAGGGCATGGATTGCATGGAGCACGGGGTGTGGTAAAAAATAATGAATACTGTTGTGCTGAAAATAAATAAATTTAATTAAATAAAAAAGTATATCAAGAAAAAAAAGAATATTTGATACAATCTCCTTAAAACCAAAATTAATGAAAACATCCACAATAAACAAAGGTCACAATTTCAAAGAAAGTCAGGATCCCATCCACCATGTAAACAACCACCCTGCCTCACCTGCTTCCTGCTGGAAAGTTTTATATACAAAAATAGATGGTTCATAGTTTACCAACATTATTCTTCAGAAATGTGTTTCCTTTGCAAATATCGGGAAATGTTACATCCGTGAAAATTGAGAAACACATGGTTTGCTCTGCAAATTAGTACCTAGACACACTCACAAAATAAGATCCTGGATTTGTCAATTCTAGTGTGATAGTATTTGCCAATATAAGAATCTCATACATGATAAGAAAACTACGAACATGACCAGTGAACTAGACACCAAGCAGAATTTGAGAATCTTTGAAGATTTGATCTATAATGTTTGAAATAGCACTTCAGGAGTCCACAAGTCAACCCGTTGATCTGGGAGGAAGAAACCCGTCAGGTGAATAAACCTTCACGCACCGCAAGGTCTTCTTAACATTCATTTATTGCACGAGTGCATCTGTCCATTACATTCCCATCCCTTCCTCCGATAAAGTGCTGAGGACTGTATTTCAGGTTGTCATATCTGAGGCTAACTTCTGTTCACTATTAGGCGGGACAGTCACTTTCCCACACAGACTCTCTCTCAGGAAGGGGAAATTGCCACGACTTACGCATTTGACTGCGCCGTGCCTATGCCTACTGCGATTCTATTTCCCTCCAGCGGTGTTGCTTCTCTTCCAGTTACAGAAGGAGCCCCTTCCTCCTCAACAGGAGAACAGGGTTTTGTGTGGGTGTGGACTTGTGTGAGCCCAATTCCCAGCCTCCTAAATAAAATCAAATTTTTTATCTCTATATTTCTTTTTCCTTCATTTCCCCCCTAGTTTTTGTGGTTTCCTCTCCAATTCATATCTTTCAAAACATGCTACCATGACCAAAAGAAAAAAATAAATCGTTCTCTAACATTGTTAGAAAACAGAATATATCAGTTACTGTCAAGGTCTTTGAGATTTGCATTGTTGAGAAACAATTCTTCACACAGAAAGAAGTAGATGACCATGTTTATGATCGTGACCTTTACAGAGGAGTGTCCTCAAAAGCTTGTAAACCCTTCAGGGAACAGTCTAGGAAATTCTACTTAACTCACTTCTCCTCCAGTATGTTTGCTAACTTTTGCTTTTCTGAGTTTGACAAAAACTTGCAAAAAAAAAAATCTTTCAAAAATCCATAGTGATGAGCTGTCTCCACGATACGAGCTTCCTCTTGTGAATCAGGACGTTTGAATTTGGTAATAAGGAACTACAAAACCTAAAAAGTGGCAAATTGCATTAATGTCAAATAAAAGAGTCATGATAAGAATCTGGACCTAAAAAGACTCAAATAGCCGTGTGATCTGAATGCCTCGATATCTACCTCTCTGTCTCCACCTTCTTCTGCCTGTCCTACTTCTTAGCCAGGTGACTCTTTCCCTGACTTCTTTGTCACTTTTCTCCACTGCTCAAAACTCTCAAAGATACCCCATTGTGCTCAATGATTAAAATTAAGTGTCTTTGCCTAACAGATACAGCCATGCGTTCTCTGGTCCTAATCTCTTTCCTGATTTGTGGAGTGAAGCAACCAACATGTTGCTGAAAATATAGGAAACCAAGGTGGGCGAAGCCGTATGTCAAAGTATGAGCACAGTAGGAATTTGCAATATAACAGAACTTGTGCATTAATAAACTACTTCATATGTTTTCCATCTATGGGGTTTTCAGAAAAGGAGCTCCATTCTCATCATTCTTTTTCACTTCACCACACCTGTAAGTGTTCTGCACTCTGCCAGGCAGTGACTGTCAACCTAGGATTACAGAAAGATATTTTACATGGGGAACTAGTGCTAGATCTAGAAAGAATAAAAATCTTTCCTATGCTATATGACTCGGGAAATATTTTCTCCCACTCTGTGGGTTTTCTTTTAATCCTTTTAACATTATTTGTTGCAATTAGTAATTTAAAATTTTATGGATGTTAATTTATCACCATTTTCTTTTGTAGGCTGTTTTTTGTTATAGCTGAAAACTCATACAAAAGGTAAGGTGAGCAGATTTCCTCTTATATTTTCTTCTAAAGGTTTTGTACATTGTACATTGAGGCATATAATCCATTTATAGCTAATTTTTTATACAATGTGAGGTGTATATCGATGTTTATTTCATTGCATATGCACATCTTCTTATTCCAACAACATGTGTTTAAAGGAGTATCTTTCTCCTTTGAGTATCTTTGAAACTTCCTCAAAATGAGTTGACCACATATTGTAGGTTTGTTGTCAGACATTCTATTCTGTCCCTTGATCTACATGTGGATCTTTTTGCCATTAACATGATATTTTAATTGTCATAGCTTTAAAGTCAGTTTGGAAATCTAATAGTGTAAGTCCTCCACCTTCTTTTTTTTTAAGATTTTGTTTATTTGACAGAGAGAGACATCACAAGTTGGCAGAGAGAGACAGAGAGAGGGGGGAAGCAGGCTCCCCCCTGAGCAGAGAGCCTGATGTGGGGCTCGATCCCAGGACCCTGGGATCATGATCCAAGCCCGAGGCAGAGGCTTTAATCAGCTGAGCCACCCATCTGCCCCTCTTTTTCTTTCTTTTTTTTTTTTTCATCAATTTTTTGGCTATACTATTCCCTGTTCTTTCTCATTATTTTAGAATCAGCTTTTGAATATATACAGTCCTCCAGGATTTTGTATAGAATTTTAGTGAAGTGGTATATTACAGTAGAGAAGATTAGTATCTTAACAGCATTTAGTCTTCTAAACCATGGCCCCAGAATATCTTGACAGATTTCAGGTCTTATTTGCTTTCTGATTTCTATACTTATTTTGTTAATTTCAAATGCGATGTGTTTCATTTTTAGTGTTCTATTTCAAATGGAATTCCTTTTAATTTAAAATTCCAATTGTAGGGGCACCTGGGTGGCTCAGTGGGTTAAAGCCTCTGCCTTCGGCTCAGGTCATGATCCCAGGGTCCTGGGATCGAGCCCCACATTGGGCTCTCTGCTCAGCGGGGAGCCTGCTTCCTCCCCCCCCCCTCTCTGCCTGCCTCTCTGCCTACTTGTGATCTCTCTCTCTCTGTCGAATAAATAAAAACTCATAAAAAAATTTTTTTAAAAAATAAATAAAATAAAATTCCAATTGTAAAGCATAAGTACATAGAGATATGTCTGGATTTTTAAAAATATTGATCTTGTATCCTGCTACCTTGCTAAAATTACTTTTAGTATTAAGAAATTTTTGGTAGATTATTTAGATTTTATATGCAGAAAATTATGTTTTATTTAATTCTTTGCAATTTTTATGCCTTTTATTTCTTTATTTTTCTTTATTGTATTGGCTAATAATTCTGGTATTATGTTTCATACAAGCAGTGAGAAAGAACAACATTGTTTATTCTTTATCATTGGGAGAAAGAACTGAATCATTCACCATTGCAGAGGATTTTTTTGTTAACATTTTATTTATTTATTTATTTGTCGGGGGGGGCACAAGCAGGGGGAGCAGCAGGCAGAGGTAGAGGGAGAAGTAGACTCCCCACTGAGCAAGGAGCCCAGTGTGGGATGTGATCCCAGGACCCCAGGATCATGAGCCTGAGCTGAAGACAGATGTTTAACCTACTGAACCACCCAGGCATTCTGCATCACAGAGGATTTTCACATTCTAAGTTTTTGTCAATGTCTTTTTATTAGCTTTATTAAGTTTTGTCTATACTTAATTTACTGATTTTGTATCATGAAGGGATATGAAATTTTGTCCAATAATTTTTTTGCATCCACTGATATGATTGTATGTTTTCTTGCTTAAGTCCATTAATATAATGAAGTGCATTTAATATATTTTTTTAAATGTTGAATGAGCCTTGCATTTTAGGAAAAAATTCTACTTGGTCCTGGGAAAGGAGTGAGAATTAAATTCAATAATTTATTGACATTTCAGACTAAATCTCAACATGTGAAGTTGACCAGAAACCATGGAATATGAGGAAATATTACATGATGAGAAAAGAAAATTCAACTAACATATGTGAAGATGGTGTGGGGAGATAAAAAGTATTTCATGGTCCATCCCACTAACTGAGTCAGGACCGCTGCATAAAACAGTACACTCATACAGAAACACAGGCAAACACTCACATGTGCACACTTGCACATCATAGAAACATGTGAAAATGGACTACTACGTAGCAGTTAAAAAGAAAAAAGTACATCCTTGTGTTGACATGGTTACAACACGATGATACATTATTCAGAAGAAGAAGTAAGTTGTAGAGTGAGGTAAATTGTACCCTACCACCTATGCACGTTTTAAATATGGGGAAAATGATACTACTCTGTGTGTGTGTGTGTGTGTGTGTGTGTGTGTGTGTGTGTGTGTGTGTATTGGGTTAGAAAATTCTTCAGGGTCCCAGAATGGTCACCGATGGATTTTTGGTATTCAAGGAATATTTTTAAATGAAAGGGAACTTTTACTATCTGAGGCCTTCCATGTAAACACCTCAGTAAGCCACAGTGAGCCACTGTCCCCTTCTCAAAGGGCCTGTGACCACTTCTTAACAGTATCCACAGATGACAAAAATGTCTTTGGCATAAATGCTTTTCTAACTCACAGGCCTGAAATGCCCTGCAAGTAAGCGTAGGATAGCAATTACTCCCCTAAAATTGTTCTGGATGCAGTCCTTTCATCCTAAAATTGTTTAATTTGTTTGGTTTTTATCCAGAATTAAGTTAAGCCTTCTTATGTTTGATATCTGGCACTTGTACCGGCTTCCTACAAAGCAGGAAGGGATTCATAACTGACCCCGTGTCTTTAAAAAACCTAGTAAGAGCAGCGATGCAAGGGGTGGACCCTGTTCACTGTGGCGGGACACACGCACCCTGGCCTGCTGGGGGACTCGAGGTGACACTCTCGCAGAGAGGAAGGACAGCATCCGTCCATGACAGGAGGATGGATGCTCGTTCACTGGAGCAGGAAAAACACAGCCCGCATTTTTATTTATCTGTTATTAAGTGTCTCAGATGAACTACAGGTAACCAGAGTTCCTTTTATTCTTGGATGGTCAACTTTTGACCATTTCAAAAGCTATCAGAGTTTCTTGAATGACCAAAACTGGCTCAAAAGTGAGAAAATCTCATTAGCGAACGCAATTCCAACTGTAGTTGTAGGCACAATTGAACAGAGATGACTCGACTGCCAATTCTTCAGAAACGTGCTTCAGAACATCACAGGGGAAAATCCACGCGACCGGACACGTGTAGCTCAGAAACATGGAGCACAACGGACAGAGGCAAAGGCCATCCCGCACCACCGTCCAGCCGCCCGATGTGCCATTTTCAGAGTAAGCGGATTTACCAAAGATGTTCCAATTACAGAACTTGAACAAACCCAGGATTGGCCAACTTCCAATGTTTTCAAACTGGCCTTTGCCATAAACAAAGAAACAGACAAATAATTCCTCTTTCCTCCAACAATAAGTGAACAACAAAAGAGATCACATTTATTTTTCTCCAGAATGAACAGATGAAACACTGGCTTCTCTTTGCTTCTGCTTCAGACTGTATAACAAATCTCATTTCTCCCTACCTGCCAATGAGGCTGCAACATTGTCTTTAAAGTATTTTTGTTTCCTTTTTCACATTTTATGACCCAAGGCAGGCTCCATACAACAGGCACATCCACAGCTGAGAAATAAAGGAAAATGTTTCAAATCCTAAATGCTCACCCCAGTCTCTCCTTGAGCTTGTCTCCTACCTTCAAAGGAAGAGTCCATCGTGGTGGCTTTTATGCAAAGGGTTAGGAGAAGGGAGAGATGTAGATAAAAGTGTGCTCCGAGCAAGACTAGATCAGTCCATTGCATTGCTGTGAAAAGCACCCCAAGGTCATTTTGCAGATTAGCAGTCCGAGCTTGGGAAGGGCCCCATCCCAAACTTAGTGAGCATGGGACAGAGCGGCTGCTGGGCAGTGCTGAGAGCAGAATTATTCCTGTGAGAATCGGAGGTGGCTGAGTTGGGCTAGCAACAGGAATGCTGTGAAATAGCCCAAATGGCCCCACAAAGATTTGATTTCAGGGCTGTATTTCTAGACATAACTCAGCCATTGTGCAATGCAGTTATATTCGTGTTACAGTCTGACGCAGAGTCTATTTTCCTTAAATACCATCAATGATGCTAGATATGGGGCACAACTCCTGGTGCTCCGCCAAACCTCAACACCATCCTACTAACAATTCGCTGGAGTAAAATCATAGTCCAGTTACATGACATGAAACTTTTTTTCTGCACAAAGATGATTTTCAAGGAGCAGCTAGAGTTTGATGAAACAAAATGACATGATTAGGTGGAGATCCTGAAACCATCTGGACGTGACTGTTAAAACCACATCTAAAATGTCATCTCCCTTGCTTTTGCTCGCCACACACTTAGCTCAATGGAATGTGGTATGAACAGTCCTGTTGGTTTTTCACACGGCCACAGCTTGACTAGGTCACTCTTGCATCTGCTTTGTCCCACGTTCTCCAAGCCTGTCCTCTTTACAGTTGCAGGTTCAGAGTCTCAAAACCTCCTAAGGATTGCTGTTGAAATGTTTTGGCAACTGGGTCCTGACGGAGAGAGCCATCTGTAAATTAAATTGCTCTAAAGAAAGATAGCTACATGTCTGTGGACCTCTCTTTAAGTCTTAAGTCTATTTTCTTGATGCAAAGCAACATCAGACTTAGATCTTCATTCTCTATTGTGTTCAGAATAAGTAGCTGCAAAACTCTAACAAGTTTTATGAAAAATTTTCATAAGAAAATTAGACAAATAAGACACACTTTGACTATTGCATAAATTTTGTTTAGTAGTGGTCCACTTGAAGTTTATTTTCCCATTCAGATTGCCCTGGTTTCCTATAAGTACCATAAAAATTACCACAAATGTTGTGGCTTATATCAACATAATCTTCTTATCGTCCAGTTCCTTAAAGCAGAAATCCAGCATGGGTCTCTCTGGGCTATAATCAAGGTGTCAGCAGGGCTGGTTTTTTTTTTTTTTTTTTGAGATTCAAGGGTATGATGCTTTTCTTTATCTTTATCAGCATGTGGAAGCCCCCTTTTATATTCAAAGCCGGCTGCAGAAAGACAAGTCCTCAAATTCCACTCCCCCCCACCTTTCTGCCTCCTTCATGCACATGAAAGACCTTTGTGATTATACTGGGCCCACCCAGAAAGCCCAGGATCATCTCTCTATCTTAAGGCCAGCAGATTAGCAGCCTTCATTCCACCAGTTGCCTTAGTTCCCTGTCACAGATTTTGGGAATTATGAAGTGAGTATCTTCAGGGATCATTACTTGATTTACCACACACTGACCTTCAACTTTCCTTGTAAGACCCAAAACTTGCAGCACATTATTTCCTGTCTAGCCCTCATACCACTGTGAACAATTGCTTTCCAAGCCTTCATTAGCTTATTACATACTTTGTGTATTTCTGAATAACTGTGACTTATCATTGAGTAAGTTAAAGGTCCTAATTCTTTTGTGACTGTTATGGAACACATAGTTACAAACTGTAATTCATCCCATAATTTAATTATCTTGAGTAAGATTGTGACTTACATTCAGAAAAAAATTAATTAAGCAACACTAAGGCATTTAATAGTCATTAACATTTTCATGAATATTATAACTGAAGTTAACTAGAGTTTAAAATCCTGGTTGAGGGGTGCCTGGGTGGCTCAGTGGGTTAAGGCCTCTGCCTTCAGCTCAGGCCATGATCCCAGGGTCCTGGGATTGAGCAGGGAGCCTGCTTCCTCCTCTCTCTCTCTGCCTGCCTCTCTGCCTACTTGTGATCTCTGCCTGTCAAATAAATAAATAAAATCTTTAAAATCCTGGTTGATAGAACTGTTTCCCACCATTTTATGACTTTAAAATAGTTCCCCTTGTGTTTTGGCACTGTTCCGTGAGATAAGACAGAAAACTTGCAAATATGTAAAAAATTAGACCCAAAAAACTAAGAGAAAGATCTGTGAGACAGGAACGCTGGTCAAGGGGTCAAGTGAGACACAAAAATTGTAGCATGAATGGGGAATTCATTCCCAGTATAATTTCCTGCACTTTCAGGGCATCTGGGTGGTTCAGAGAATTAAGCATCGACTCTAGGTTTCAGCTCAGGTCATGACCCCACAGCTGTGGGAGTGAGCCCCTCATTGGACTCTGTGCTTGGTGCAGAGTCTGCCTCAGATGCTGTCTCCCTCTCTCTCTCTCTCAAAGAAATAAGTAAAATCTTAAAAAAAAATTTCCTGCAGTTTCACTGGCTAAAAGAGCTAGTTAGCTCTGAGTTAGAGAACATACAAATATGCATAAAAGACTTTAGCAGTACATATGTTTATCAGAAATTTTTAAGAATGAAATGTATCTTTCAAAAGAGAATACTTTGCTTAAAAAAAAAAAAAAGGAATTGTATGTACTATATGTTCCCTATCCTGAAAGTATATCCATTGAAAATATAATGTTGCAAAATCTGATTGAGTAAAATACATTTTTTATCATAGCATTGGTAAATTAGGCATCGTGTTTGTCTTATTCTAAAGCACTAAGTTTGTTATTATGTGATAGACTCCTGCTGCTTTTCTTACCAACCTAGAAAATCCATCACGCACAGCCCATTTTTTAAGCAAGTCTAAATCCTTTCTTTGACATCACCAGCCGTGTTACTGCAATTGCAGTTCCCCTAAGCAAAACCACCAGGTCAGAAACACAGAACACGGAGCAGAAATAAACAGCCTTGTAACAAATGTTATACCCGCACGCTGAAGATGTTTCCCCAAAGTTAAGCACAGGCGAAGTCTATGTAGGCAGTCTGTAAAATTCAAAAACACAGGGGTGCCTGGGTGGCTCAGTGGGTTAAAGTCTCTGCCTTCGGATCAGGTCATGATCCCAGAGTCCTGGGATCGAGTTCCACATAGGGCTCTCTGCTCAGCAGAGACCCTACTTCCTCCTCTGTCTCCCTCTGCCTGCCTCTCTGCCTGCTTGGTCTCTCTCTGTCAAATAAATAAATAAAATCTTTAAAAAAATTTTTTAAACACAGATGCTTTTTACGGACAATTCTTGAATGAAAGTTAAAGGAGGCAGTTTGGTACCAGGTTTCAAACCCTCCTGCATGCCTTGTGAGGTTTGACATTGTGCTTGTGATCTTTGCCAGCACAAAGCTGACTTGTATTCATAACTCACACTTGTGTCCTTTGACGTCTCTATTCTCTTGTATGTTAATTTTCATCCGTCTAAATTTTATATAACCTCTCTCAAAAGACAAATGATAGGTCATGAATTTATCTTCAGGGTAAATCAAGTCAGAACCCAAGGGTTTTTGTTCTTACTGTTGTCATCTCAGCCAAGCTGATAGAGGAGTAATTCCTGCGGGTCTCCCGTCAGCAAACCAGGAGTGTGTGGAGCATGTTTTTCCTCCTAAGTGTGAAGAAAACATCTTTAACATTAGTAGAACCTGTCATCCTCCCTAACCCCCCCGCCCCTGCTGGCCCCAGGGGCATTCCTTCTCCCAAGAGGAATGAATCCAAAGACCAGGGAAAGACAGCAAGAATTTGGGGGGAGGGGGTGAACATGAAAATTCTGATGCATGAGAAACAGGTGAGCATCTTTGGAAACACTTGTGATGGAAAGACTGAAGTTATGGCAACCACAGTGAGGCCGACTTCTTACATTCACAGCAAAGAGTTGGTGTGAATATGTTCAGGGGTCAGTGGGTTTTTCTTCTTATTGTTGTTCTTTGGCTTCAGAGACATAAGGCAGGATGCAAAGGTATAAAAAGGAAACAATACTCCTCTTCTTCGGGCCACTTATTCTATTTCTCCCCAAGAAGGTGGATGAAAATACACATGGCATGTCCGCACGTCTGGCTGAGAAAGAAGATGTGGAGTACTCATGCTCAGCCGCTGAAAACACGACCACATAATCTACAACACCCGGAAATTTACCTGAAAACCATTCACATTTTTAACAACTTTTTAAAAGTGGGAAAGTAATAAATATTCACCATTTAGATTTATGCAGAAAAATATGCCAAAATTAGTCAACTAAAATAATCTCAGAATGGTAGGGTTTTTTCTCTCTTTTTCTGTTTTCTATATAACATATGTTTATTAACTTTATTGGCACATAATTCACATGAAATAAACTCAGCAGATTTTAATTATAAACAGATTGATGTTTTTGACAAATATATATGTATATATATTAAGAAGAGATTATCTTTATTTAAATAAAATAGAAAAGACAAATATGTTTTCTTCATATTGTCGTATTTTTGCTTTCAAATGACCCGATGCCTTTAAAATCAATTAGCCGTATATATGTGAGTCTGTCTGGACATCCCTTCTCTTCTATTTCTTTACCCTTATGTCACTGTTCCACTGTCCTGACTATTACAGTTCTATAATAATAGATCCTAAGGGCTTACTAGGATGCCCCAGCACACTGGATGGTCTGGAAGAAGTGGATCAATATGACTCACATGCACCCACCGAGGCTTACTCACAAAGAGAGGGAAAAGTTGGACACGCTGATTATTTAAAAAAAAGAAGAAGAAGAAGATTGAATGAACTCATTTCACAAGGCAAGGCCTGCCTTCCCCCGATATCAGAACCACAGAAGGATGCCACAAGAAAATAAAATCACAGGTCACTACCTCTGATGAATGTAGTATGCACAAATCTTTAACATAACATCAGGACACTGAATTCAACAGTGCATTAAAAGGCCAGTTGATCTCAGGACAGAAGGGCAACAAGATGCATCCTTCCTGAGCACACGGAGCAAAGCAGGAGGGAAAAGTAGGGGAAATGGAGGAAGGAAAGAAATATCATTATGGATTTAAAAAAAAACTTATTTGAACTCTATTAGTATAAATTTACCATTTGACAAATATTATCTTCTGTGCTGCTGTGGAACTCACATTATAGGAGGAAGAAAGAAAAACATAAATAATGATACCCTTAACTAATAGGAATTTCTGGTTTTGCAGTAATAAAATATTTGGGGTGAAAGAAAAGGCAAAAATAAACTTGCTATTTTAGGCTTCTACAGGTTATTTTCAAATAGGAAAAACTGTTGTAAAATTTAGAAACCAATTATAAATTTAAAGCATAAAAACAGAAAAGAAAAAAAAATCTGTGCTGAAGAATATGTACCAGTGAGTGGAATCTGTAATAACCACAGAATAGAGCACAGTCTGGTTTTCATTAAGTTTAAATTAGTCTCACATGAAAATGAATTGGTTCTGAATCTACAAGATTAAAATGGTAACATAAATATCTAACAGAAATGCTGCTTTAAAATCTTCTCAATCAAACCCAAAGACCTAGATGAAATAAAAAACACATATCACAGATTATCAATTAATTTAAATTGCAGAGTTATTTATGTTCATTTGATTTTGGGGACATATTTAATAGGCAATTTAAAATATTGAAGGCTATCAGTCAGGTGTATGTAATGAAAATTAATATTATCATCAAGAGAATTATTTGAAAGATGTGTTTTTTCCTGTCTTGGAAAGGTCAGTTCTGCTAAATCAATAGGAAAGTTTACATATTATTGTTAATTTAATACATTTAATAATTTATGTTAATAAAAAGTTATCATTAATTGTAATAAAATCAACAGTTTAATGTGTTCAACTTTACTCAGACATGGTTCTGGAAAAATCAAGTTTTGAACAAAGGATGTGATCCCTAATTAATGAACTGGTAGGTGAAGTAAACATGTATTCGTAGGAGGGTTGTGGACACTCTCTAAAGCTAGACCAGAGTGGTGTTTGTCCAGGACTGTTAACAAAATGGAGAAGAAGGAAGAGGTACAAGCCTTATTCAGAAGATGCATTCTGTCATGAATGGTCCCGAGCAATTCAACACCACCGTGATGAACCATCCCATGGAAATAGCTCAGTTCTTTCTTGGACAAAACCAATACCTCATTGCAAACATGTCCAGTCGTTCACTTGGAAGCATAACCAGGGTATTCCTGAGACTGGGCTGCCAAGAACTGTCCTATGGCATACAGGTTTTCCCAAATAATCTATCAACTGTAATTCCCATTTGGTACTTCAAAATAGTTATTGTTGGCTGTTTCTGATGACTGAATTCTGAGACTCATTGAGTGGATCAAAACGCTTTGAGTTTAGGAGTAAGCATAACCCATAGTGAACACTGGAAAAGACAGCAGGGAGGTGACAAAGGCCGGGTGTTCTTCCGGCCCAGTCCTTCCTGGTGAGACTGCTGAACACAGACAGAGCACACTGATCTGTGGACCTCTCCGAACACTGTCCCCCTCCCCCCACTTTTCCGCCCCATGTCCTGCTTGCATTTCCTCTCACATGGCCATTAGACTCCTGAAATGATGTTTGAACTCATTAACCACCAGGGAAATGCAAATAACGCTAGGGAGAGATTGTTACCCAACCACAGAAAGGGTTAAACTCCGCAAACAAATAATAACAAACAGGGGTACCTAGGTGGCTCAGTGGGTTAAAGCCTCTGCCTGACCTCAGGGTCCTGGGATCAAGTCCCATATCAGGCTCTCTGCTCAGCGGGGAGCCTGCTTCCTCCTCTCTCTCTGCCTGCCTCTCTGCCTGCTTGTGATTTCTGTCAAATAAATAAATAAAATCTTTAGAAAAAAATAATAATAACAAACAAAGAACAAAGATAGGAAAACAATGCCCATTATTGGTAAGGCTGTGGAGTCATCATGAGAGTCACACTGCTGGAGGACATGTAACTTGTGACAGTGACTTTGAAAACCAATTGATGTTATGTCTAAACTTGCAAATAACTGTACCCCATGAGCCAAAAAGTTCTCTCCTGTGTATAGAGCCAACAAAAGTGGATCCAGATGTATATAAGGAGCATGTCCAAAAATACTCAGAATAGAGTTATTCATAATAACCAAACCCAAGAACAGTGCAAATGTACATCAGCAGAAGAGTGGATACATTGTTACATGTTCATATAATATTATGTAGCACTAAATTTGAAGGAATTAGTTTGCTGCAACAACAGGGAAGAATCTCTAGAACCTGGCAAAAGAGCCAGGTTCCCAAGTATATTCTGTATGATTTTATTTGTAAAGAGTACCAAAGGTGACAAAATTCCTCCTCTGTGCTGGGATTCAGAATATTGGTTATCTTGGTGAGAACAGGAGCATGGTTTTTGATAGGGAGCTTGAGGAGAGCTTCTGAGATGCAGGTCACGGTCCCTCTCCTGATCTGAGACTTGAGTCCCCAGAAACTTCCACTCCATGAGGAGACATTAGGCTATTTTACAGCTTCTCTCTGTGTGCTTCAAAAGGCATTTTTTCATAAAACAATTTTATTTTTTTTTAAGAAATGCAGCAAAGAAGTATATATGTTGTAGTGATTGGTATATATGTATCTATAGGACCAATTAGAAAGAATGATTTAATGTTAGCTGAACCCATATGTCTCCTCTAAGATGAAATTTTCACTGACAATATCATAAATCTTTAACAAGTGCTATTTTCCAAGCCCTTAGAAGGGAGCACTAATGATGAAGAACTTCATTAGCCTGCTCAGAAATGTTCTCAAAAGCAGTACAAGACACAGTTTAGGAGGTACTTGCCAACAGGATGAGTGCAATTGTTTTCTGGAATACCCAAGTGGAAAGAAGCACGATTTGTACTATTAAGGAAAAAATAGGAAACTGTGACTCATATTCCCTGCACACCCAGAGGAAAAACTTGAAGGACAATACTGACCTTTGGAAATGAATAGAACTTGTTTCAAGCTACTTTTCTAACAAGACAAAAAAATATTTCTTTTAAAATCAAGACATACCCTTAAATTTCACCTAAGCAAATCCTCCAAAGCCCCAGCTAACTTAATTTATAAAAAATCACTGCTAAGTTGTACACGTGCACACACGCACACACACACACACACCCCAAACATGTCAATCAGCTGTATGTAGAAAGCTACTTATTGAATTTCAGTAAATAAACTAATCTCTCAGTTACGTCCCCTTTTTTCATTTAGAGAACATAATTTTTAAGTTTAAGCCAAAATGTTGTTTTTCCTACATATTCACTCAATGGAGATAAAACTATAGACACTTGATCTCATCCTGTTCTGGGCTCTGTTAATAGAGCACTCTATGATTGCTAATTTTGTGTGTCTAATTTTAGACGGAGCCACGGACGCCCAGATGCTCGGTTGAACATTGTTCTCCGTATGCCTGTGAGGGTGCTTCTGGGTGAGATGAACATTTGCACCTGTAAAGTGAATAAAGCAGAAGGCCCACTCCTATCCCAGCCTCTGCGTGAATGGGCTCACCTGATCCCTTGAAGGCCTGAGTAGAGCCAAAGACTGAGTACGGAAGATTTCCCTCTCTTTGCCTCCCTGGCTCTGAGCAGGACATTGCTCTTCCCTTCACTCTGCTGGGCTCCAGACTCCTGACCGCAGATGGTTAGCTCTCAGCCTCCATAACAATGTAAGCCAATTCTGTATAATATCCTCTGGGCTCTTTTTCTCTAGAGACACCCCCCTACACACACACACACACACACACAGAGTTTTCTCACATTATCGTGTTTCTTTCTGACTATAGCTCCAAGTCCTCCTAATTCCACTCTTACTGAGATCTACCTGCTCTCTGCTCTAGAGCTGAAGCTGGAAATCCAGGCTACCTTTTCATTACACATTCAAATATTGTGGGATCTTGGGCCCAGCCAGTGATATCTGGGGCCCAAACTGCCATCCAGTCATGCTCCAGGGCTGTGGCGTGAGCAAAGGGCAGGAAGTGAGCTAGGTGTGATGTCCCAGGGAGGGGAGCATTCTGGGAGACCCTTTAATTTCTTCTACTCACAACTCTCTAATTCTATTTTTGCTGTCATGGTGTCCAAGTCTGGCCCCAAAACACCAGAAGAGCTTTAAAACATACAATATCACTAAAATAGTTCTCCTGGAGCTCCAATAAGAAGACAGATTAGGATACAAAGCACCTCAACCGACTTTATGCCAAACATCTAATTAAACAGAGAAATTGCCACACCAGTTTCTCACCCACCTCTTGTTAACACAATGGGGACACTTCTCCAGCCTTATTTCTTTTTCCTTTTAGCCAATCAGCTGTCACAGGAACACCCCCAAAATCCCTGCAGGATCCCAGCTCGGTGCTGATGGCTGAAGCAAGACCACCGCTGTGGTCTGATGCATTCCCTCTCTCTTGTTATCACCTCCGAAGTGTGTATCTCTTCAAATCTGAGGAAAAGAAGACACTGGTCTGAGAACAGGGATTCTGGAGAAGAAAACAGGAGTCTTCTCACAGATGCTGTAAGTGCAGCTGTTTTCAAGGTCAGTCTTAGGATCAACCTGTGAATTACTGTAACTCATAAACCACGAGAGCATTTCATGAGCAAAAGAGCTTAGGTTAGACTTTTCTCTCCATAGCAAGAGGGGGTATGACATAAGACCACAGATGTTGCCACTGATAGCCTTCTGGGCTATAAACAGCAAGATGGACAGAATTTCCTTGGATCCAAACAAAAAGCTTACAGAACAACTCCCAGTGAGCTCTTTTGTTCTGTTGAGCGCTAAAAACAGCGGGTGAGGTTATCTTCCCTGCCAGAAAATGATGGGCTAACCACAGATGGTCTTCCTATCAAGGTCATCACCAAGATCACTAACAAAGCATTCTTAATTACTCATTTTCCACCCCAGGGAAAATCATTCTCTTGTGACTTTGAGACGGATTACACTTAATTCCCTTGACATCTGAGAGGGCTCAAATATTACCATTTCTCCCAACAGGGTGTAGTTTCAGCAGCACCCTTTCCCTTCCCCGCCTCTGCCACGGAGAGAGAACATGAAAAATGCTGGTAATGACCCAAAGTCCGATTCACTTTCAGATCTTCTCCAATGTATTTTTTTTTAAGTTTTCAGACTATTATCCTATAGGCATGATGTCAGTGTCATAAACTGTGATTCTCTGTTCCTTTATGTATCCCCAAGGCCTCTCAAATCAAAGCAGAATATCTAATCCCAAGCTTCAGGGCACTTAAGTGATTATAGGAGAATTGGAGAGAGGAAGAAGAGATTCAGAGCATCCCCAAAGAGCACGTTTCACAGAGAGAACCAGTGGCTGTAGCCTCCCTCAGTGCTTGAGTGCTCCTGCAGATATTTTCTAGGGAACGTGGAAGTATTATTTCAAGGGGCTGATGCTTTGGTAAGAAGGAAGTTCTAAAGTTCATGTTCCTCAGGATGCTTCTGGGTAGGAAATGCTATGATGTTGTATGGCAAATAGATGGTTAAAACTCAGGGTGTGATGTGCTACTATCATGCTCTGATTCTCCCTCCCATTAGAAGATAGGTCTTCTGTTCCATTCATCTAAGCTTCAAGCCCAACTGTCAGTGAACTCCCAGTACCAGCTGTCCTCATAAGGGTCAGGGCACAGCTGCCCTCGGTGCTCCTTCAGCCGCATCTCCCCATGTTCCAGAACAATGGCAAACTCCTGTTTTTCTTCAGTAAAACAATGTTTCCGAATGATTCCTTATGGGAAGCCTATCCAAACTGAATAGACTTCTATTACTGCATCATGTCTTATGACTCTTGTGAGTAACAGACTTGGTTATCAATTCTGTATTTACTACATATATCCACATAATCCCCTTCCTTCCTCCCCTTCTCTTATTTTTTCACTTTATTCTTTAAATTTTTGTTTGTATACAATATTATATGAGTTTCAGGTGTACAATGTACTGACTGGATATTTACATACTCTAGGAAGTGGCCCCATAGCTGTCCTAGTTACTACCTGTCACCTGTCATACAAACTTGTCACTGTATTATTGACTCTAAATCCTATGTCAAACTTTTCATCCCTGTGATGGATTGTGTCTCCAAATCCCCTTCACCTCTGCTCTGTCTTTTCAGAACAATGTTTTACGCTGATATCCTATGTATTGTAAAACTCCCCAGACATCTTATAGAGAACTCTGTATATTATGCAAATGATAAATATTGCTTATCAACATTATAATACCTCAGCGTTGCAGCATCACATTTCTATAATTTGATAAATATTTAAGTTTTTTAAACATGCCCCTTTTTATGTCAATCAAAATAAATATCCATATTATCCGCCAAACGATTTCCAAAACAAGCTGGAGTTTTATGTGGAGGAAGGCACAATTCCAGAAACATTCCCATCAGTCACTGGAAGAATTCAGTGGGAAAGTAATTCAGATTCATCTCATTCTGCAGCTGCTGCTAGCTACATTTCTACATGAATATATTTTGTGATCCTTGCTCTTTCCTGAAAGAACAGCATGAACGGCCCTTAACACTTTCCTTCATGTGAGGACCAGGAGCGAACTATGAGCCGGTCAGTCAAAGAAGATTTGGGGCTGTGGCCTTAGGACTCATTTCAAAGGCATAAGATGAGATTGTAGGTACACGATTCACCACATTCCTGCATTGGGCTCCATTCTCCACTGTGTGGCTCAGTGGTCTTGAGGGGTCTTGAGCGGACACTAGCCTTCCCTGGAGCAGCTCATGCACTAGGTAGCAGCTCACAGAGTCACAGGTGTCAGCTCCCAATTTCCTGATCGGACATACCCATCACCCATCACCCTGGGTGATGAGCAGTCTCCCCTGCCTCCTGGCTCCATCCCCAGGTAAGTCCTTGGTAAAATGTCCGCCCTTGCAGAGCTTACCAAAACCCTGATCTTTTTCACTGGAGTTGACTAATGTGGCCTTAGCTCTGGAATTCCAAAAGCACTTGCCCTCAGACGCCGATTGTGGTACATGCCCATGGCTGCTGGGCTCTCTGCCTGCACCCTGTCTGACCTCCCTTGGTGGCCCTTCCAAGGAGCCACAGGTCTCCTCCAGGGCCTGTGACCCATCAGGTCTCAACTACTCTCTCCCTTGTGGTTTTGCTGAACTGTGGCTTTCCATCCAACACCCCACTCAGACCTCTACTTAATAAATGTTAACTTAACAAACTCACAACGCTGAAAAATATGACTTGAATGGCTTTGACAAAACTTGGGCTAAATAATTTCCTAAAACATAAATTGTCTTTATTAATGTTGTGTTTTAAACAAAGAGTCAAGATAGGCAATGAAGACTTTCACAAGGGGGAAAAAAAGTGCTGCTTTGCCATTGAGTGATCCTGAACTGTGGGCACAAGGAGCTCTTGAGAGAGTCTGACATAAATAGAGTGTGTCCATGGGTGTGCGCTCTGGAGAAGGTGATTTGGAAGGACGACCCAAATCCACATGCCTTACGATACAGGCACTTCATTGCCAGGATTGCCCTGCAAAACGATGTTGACAAAAATGCACGAGAGTGCCCAGTGTAGTGGATTTTAAGAGTATAACTCTAGAAAAGAATGCTAGGCAGAAAATGGCAGGTTTGAACAAAATATTGCTTATCGCTCTGCACCATACAGCTTTGTACAACTGGCATACATTGTTTTAACCTAAAAAATGATGACAATGTTATGAGTTGTTCTGTTCTCCTACATTATACTTTAATGTGATCTGTGTACATTACTAAAATGTAAATATAAATTATTGGGTGGCCGTATGGTAAGAAAAACATAGACATAGTATGGAGAAACACTGAAACCATTCTCCTCCCTAACTTCTGCCCTAAATTCCACAGACTTGGGAATCATGGCCAACCTAGAGCAATGTTTGTTAAAACTTGTTTAGTTTACTGTAAAGTGTTGTTTACAAAAAAAACACAAGTGGTTGTTCTATTTTACTGAGAATTCACTCGTTATCATATAGTTTTTGCAACAGAGTCAAACATTCTGCCTTTGAGCTTGGGGTTAATCCCAGGTGTTCTGTTTTCCAAGGCTTAAACACAATGAAGACACAGGTGAATTCTTGCAGTGACTTGAGAGTTTAAATCCTGGTCCAACGGACTTTCAGGGAATCATGACAACTTTTTATGGGGAGACAAAGTTTTCTTAGTTCCTAAAACATTAGAAATTTCTGGTAAGGAACAATAAAAAATAACCGTTTTGGTTTTGGGGTTTTGTTTTTCCCATCACCAGGAAATGGCGCAGGGAGCGGCGGTGGCATCTCCAATACCACAGGACCACAGGACCCTCCCAAGGGGGAGGGACGGCCCCGCCAGCTCCAGGGACTGGGCACACAGGAGTTTTACCAGAAAAGGATCCCCCCAAGCTGGATGGTGGGTGCACATGCGCGTGATGCTGGTGCCAGAAGCTTCCTCTGACCATATTCAAAATTCACCTTTTCAGCCCAAGCAGCCCTGGCGATGGCAGGCCTTCTCCTCTGTCTCATCACAGAAAACCCTTCTCCTTCCAGAAGTGGCTGCAGCCTTCACAGCAGCTCAGAGATGGGCTGGTCCCATGGGGACTTTGAAACAGTCTTGACAACGAGGAATAATCCATTCACACCCCACAGTGCTTTTTCTTCCTTTAAACAAAACAAGGATCGTGTCATAACTGCACTCATGAAAATGAAGGTTTTCAAGAAAATTTCCACAGAAGAGATTTGTCAACATGCCGTGAGTGGTGCCATTGCAACTTGCTCTGCTGATACAGAAATGGTTTTATATTTTGCCTCTTTAAAAACATACCGATTGAATTGGTATATAATAAGTGACATAAATTATGGGTTTTAATTTCCAGATAGGGCTAGAAATAGGTCAAATGTGAGTAAAATAAATAACAAAGAGACATTACATTTCAGGTTAAAATTATTGATACAAAACAGACCCCAGTTCTTCGTGAACTGCTCTTGTGTTCTCTCTGATCCTTGTGTACTTGCCTTCCCACTCGGAAAACAGTAGGGGCATGGCCTTCCTGTTCTCAGAACGTACATCTGCCAAGGAGAAGTCCCATAAGTGAAGAACACGGATACAGGGACACACAATGAAAGTGGGGCTTGCTAGTCACAAACGTCTTACATGTTTTGTAATCCCACCAGTGAGAAGACAGGTTGCACCTGTGGACATAGGCTTGCCAACACTCCAGATATGGTCGAAACGTCCTGAACATTTAAGTTCAGTCACTGGGCACACAAGTATTGCAATTTTTTAAAAAATCAAGCTAATATTGATAAAATGAAAACCACAACACCACGAAGATACAAAAGCTCTTCATAGATGGGAAAACCTTGGAAGACATTGCACAATGCCTTTTGTGACCAATATGCATGGGATTCCCCATAGAGGTGCCCTAGGAAAGTAACAGATGTAAGTTATTTTGAGATAAGCAGTTTTCAGGGTCAATAATAGTATCTGCAAAGGCAGACCTCTATTTTGATAACCAAAACCAGGATGCAAAAGGGAAGCCTCTCGTAAGGTGAGGTGAGGCCGGCCCACAGCAGGATGGCCTGGAGGGGAGTTGCTCTTCAGGGCACAGCCTTTTGGAAACTGAAGCCTGTTTCTTAAAAACTGGCCAGTGCTTAGGGCAGTCAGTCCTTATGGAGAGTCCCAGGACAGCACCTGCTGGAGTCCATCCTACTGGAACCCAGTAGGAGCTCGCACTTGCTGGGCTTTGCTGGGCTAAAGACTGCCCCACTGTCAAGGACACCGTTCCCTTCTCCGGTCTTACCAGGGATGCTGCTAGCTGCTGTGTGCTGCACCTGGGTGGAGCTGCTGTACTGGAGCCTATTAGGGGTCATTTCACTGGTAATCCCTGCTCCAAGTCAGGCTGGGGGATCCAGGCAGCCAGCCTTGTCCACTGATTTAGTCTCAGCAAATAAACATATTGTTAGGCTTCAAAATAAACCTGATATGTTTAGGAATTTGCATCAAAGTATTTTCCTCAAAATGGACCAAAGACCTAAATGTGGGATGCCTGGGTGGCTCAGTAGGTTAAGAGTGTGCTTTCAGCTCAGGTCATGATCCTGGGGTCCTGGGATCAGAGTGCTACATTGGGCTCTCTGCTCAGTGGGGAGGCTGGTTCTCTTTCTTCCTCTACCTGCTGCTCCCCCTGCTTGTGTTCTCTATCTGTCAAATAAATAAATAAACAAATAAATAAAATCTTTTTAAAAAAAGACCTCAGTGTAAGACTTGAAACCATAAACCTCCCAGAAAAAAAAAAAAAAAAACATAGACGATAATCTCTTTAGCATCAACTTTAGTTAACAGTTTTCTAGACACGTGTCTTCAGGCAAAGGGAATGAAAGCAGACATAAACGACTGGGATTACATCAAAATAAAGGACTTCTGTACAGTGAAGGAAGCCATCAACAAAGAGAAAAGGCAACCAACTAAATGGGAAAAGGTACCCATAAATGACATATTTAATAAGGGGATAATACCCAAAATATATAAAGAATGTACACAACACCAAAGAAACAGATAATCTGATTAAAATGGGCAAAGGAGCTGAACAGACATTTTTTTTTTTTTTAAGAAGACATGTGGATGCTCAAGAGACACATGAAAGATGTTCAACATCACTTCCCATTTGGGAAATACAAATCAAAACCCCAATGAGACCATCACCTCATCACCACCATCATCTCACACCCGTCAGAATGACTAAACTCAAAAACACAAGAAACGACAAGTGTTGTCAATGATGTGGAGAAATGGGAACTGTTGGTGGGAATGCAAGTTGGCGCAGCTACTCAGGAAAACAGTGTGGAGGTTCCTTAAAAAGTTAAATAGAAATACTATAGGATCCAATAATTCTCTTAATGGGTATTTATCCAAAGACAATGAAAACACTAATCCAAAAAGATATGCATACCCTCATGTTCATTGCAGCATTATTTACAATAGCCAAGATATGGAAGCAGCCCCAGTGCCCAACAATAGATGAATGGGTAAGGAGGGTATAATATATTAAATATGTATATAATGGAATACTACTCAGCCATAAAAAAGGGTGAGATCTTGCCATTTGTAACAACATGGGTGGACATAGAGGGTATTATGCTAAGGGAGGTAAGTCAGACAAACAAGGACAAATGCCATATGAGTTCACTTACAGATGGAATTAAAAAATAAATAAATAAACAGATAAAAACTAGAAGTGGACCCATAAATGCAGAGAACAAACTGATGGTTGCCAGAGGGGAGAGGGGTGGGGGAATGGGCAATATGGACGAGGGGGAGTGGGAGTTACAGGCTTCCACTTATGGGATGACTAAGTCACAGGGATGAAAGGAACAGCATAGGGAATATAGTCAATGGCATTATACCAGGGTTGTATGGTGACAGACAGTAGCTATATTTGTAAACACAACATAAGGCATACACTTATAGAATAACCATGACATATGCCTGAAACTAATGGTACCCTGGGTGTCAACTCTTCTTCAGTGAAAAATACATAAAGGGGGCACCTGTGGCCCAGTAGGTTAAGCCCTTGCCTCCCACTCAGGTCATGATCCCAGAGTCCTGGGATTGAGCCCCACATTGGGCTCTCTGCTCAGCAGGGAGCCTGCTTTCCTCTGTCTCTGCCTCCCGCTCTGCCTACTTGTGATCTCTTTCTGTCAAATAAATAAAATCTTAAAAAAAAAAACCATAAAGAACAATGTTAAAAAATATTTCCCTGCTATAATAACTCTTTACATTTATTGATGTTCTTTGTTTTTCTTTCCTTTATAACTAAATCCAGGGGCGACTGGCTTAGGTTCACTTTCAGAACAAAGCCCAGGATTTGTTGTGTGTAACATAACTAGTTTACTCTCTTAATTAGTTGAAGTGTGTGAAACTTCTCTTTATCACCAGTGTAAACATGTTCAATGTGCACATCCCACATATATTTCATACAACAATAATGAACTATGACGTCTCACACTCTAGGACAATCTGTGAGATGATTTGAACTGATAATTCAGTGATGTTGACACTGAGAAACTCCTTGCCTGGAAATCCACACAAGACACTGGCAACAGCTGATTTATGGTGGTCAGAAACTCACCATGACCCAGGCGGTGTGGAATACAGGTAAATAATACTTGGAAATGCAATTCAATGAAGGCTATTAGTTGTCCTGCAAGGTCCAAGCTCTAATAAGGCGATGGAACTCCATTCTTAGGACCTTGATTAATGAACGTCTATGATCAAACAGCTCGTGGCAAGATGTATTGCCCACGACCTGCTGGCCAAGGGCAGCAGAACCAGTTGGTTTCAGTTCATTGTGGAAAACCCTGCCTCCAATTTACATTGGAGCAAAGAGTGTTTCATAAAAGAAAGATATTCTTTATTCATGATCCCTAACAACCTTCCATTGCAATAAAAATTACACTCTTTCTATATTAGCAGTGCTTTTAAAATTAGGAACCATCTTCTTTCTTTTTTTTTCCCCCCTAATTTGCTGCCTACATCCGATTTTCTAGCAACCAAAGGTTTTGGAAGATGGGGAGTGTAATGCCTGCAGAGATCTGCCCCACACTTCCCAGCCCCACACTGCCCAGGCATGGTTTCCTACCCTTAGCACTACTGTCAGCTTGGACTGACAAGTTCTTTAGGTTGGGGGCTGTCCCGTGAAGGGGAGGGTATTAGCAGCATCCTTGGTCTTTGCCCATTAGAAGCCAGTAGCTTTCTCACCCCCATTGTGAGAACCAAAAATGTTTGTAGCCTTTCCCAATGCCCCTGGTCTGGGGCTGGTCCTCCTCCAACTGAGGAAAACTCTGAGGGCCCCCTTCTGCCCCCAGCCCCAGAGCTCCCTGGATGACAGGGGAGATCTTTGCTGTGAAGAGCTCACCATTCAGGGTCTCGCTCCTGCCAGTCAGATCTGCCTCCTTCAGTCCGGTACAGGTGTCGATGGCGAGAGCTCACGCTGACTGCTGATACCCATCTCAGTGTCCGCTTCCCACCGAACGAGCTGTGTAACAGATACAGGATTTCCTCAGTTCACAGAGACACATTTTTACCACACTTTATCATCAGTGAAATCAGAAATCAGATTGTCCTCAAATCGATGGCAAGCTATATGTTAATTGGCAGCGTGTTTTCTTTATTATGGTAAATAAAATAAGCCTTAAAATGAATCCTGTTTTAGTTGATTAAATATAATAGATAAAATTACAATTTGGCCTGAGAAAACAATGCACTAGCCTCAGATTATTCAATGCTTTAATCAAAATGCTGGCTGGGGAGCGAGGGTAAAATTAGATATCTGTGCTAGCTAACTTTTTACTAGTAATATTTTGGTATAGCAATGATCTATTATTTTATATAGTATATTTAAAATTATTAATCATGAGAGATGATTATGCATGTGGCCATTCACCCAGACACTATGCATGTGTCCAGGTGTATATATCTAATATATGTTTGAATAGATTATAAAGTGATAGATACAAACAAAGCCGCCATATTTTTTTAACTCTATTTTCTCATTAAGTTAGTTCTTAAAAATATACATGTGAGAGCCAATGTCCTCTGTTCCACATTCTATTTTTAGCCTCTAAGTCATGACCTCTCTGCACCCCTAACCTACTTCATGGTTTCTCTTGTCCCGAGTCAGACCGTACAGAACTGCAGTTCAAGCCGCATGTCCTGAATACTACCTCTCTCCTCCTTTAGAAACCTTGGCTTCCTTGAAAGCAGTTCAATGTAATTGCCGTCTGCTGGTACGTAATTTTCTGTGATCTGGCATTGGGCTACAGATTCTTTTTTCCTCTTCCAAATCAGTAAATATAATGTGGCTTTTTTCAGCTTTCAAAATTGTGTCTAATTAAAATGGATCTGAATTATTTATGCATTAATGCTCCATTTACTTTTTCAAGATGTTTAAAATATTTTGAGCTATAGTGAAATTTTCAACATTAAATTCTTCAAAGACTTTCAGTGGAGCCATATCTGTAGATTTAGAAAAGTAGCCATCATTCTCAGGAAAGACAAATTTTTAAAAAGAGTGTTACATAAAACATGGGCTACTTGATAGAGCATCAGTATTAAATAGTCATGGAAATAGATTTCCAATGTGAGGCTGACACCACAGTTGATTGAGAACAAGCTATAAAGTCAAATACTCAAAGTCAAACCATAATTTCAATAATTATATCTTGATAATCACGTGATGGCCTCACCGTGCCCTTGTGCATAAAGTAACAGCCCTTTTATAATGTCATTCGTGGCTTAACTTGGACATTGTAAGGCAAGTGATGGGGCAGCCTTAAATTCTCAGGCAGCCCAGGTCTGTCTGGGTCAGGTCCAAAGCTTCACCTTCCAAAACCCACGACACCTAGAGACCTGAGATCTGTGAGATTTTCGCTCACAAGGCAAACGGTGGACTCTGGACCTAGTATCTCAGTTTCTAGCTCAAATAATGACCCAATCAAATGCAATTTAATTACCTTTAGGTCACCATCAATCTGTACACATCTCATGATCTGATCAGTTGATTATAAAAAGACAGAATGTTTCATCACCTCTTTTTTTGGTAAGCAATTAAGACACCGTAATTCTTGCCAGGAGCGTATTGAGGGCAGCTCTGATGCCCCACCGACCTTCATAAAATGCCATCCCATCTGCTCTCAGGTCACATCTCACTGCTAGCAACAGCAGCACCAGCTACTTTCGAAACTGTTGTGACTGGTGCTGCCGGTGGCCCGAGTTAGCTCTGTGATAACGCTAGTTTAATTAAACTGGAGAATGAAATTAGCCCAACTTCCTAAAAAGTTGTTCCAGATACGATGACAAAGGGAAATCGAAAGTGAGCAAGAAAATGGCATTTAAAGAGCAAGCAGACTTTCCTAAAATAAAATAGGTTGACTTAATGAGACCATCTTGAAAAAGTGAGTAAAGCAGTCTTGGCTTTTATTACATTTCAATACATGTCTGTTTCCCTGAAAAACCAAAACAAAAGCAAAAACTAATCACTATGCTTTTTTTTTTTAATTGTCAAATTCTGTGTTTTCACGAGTTCCACTTACTTTGTAAAGGAAAAAAAAAGTCTAAGATTTTTTTTCTGGTGGTTAAGAATTCAAGTTGAACAAGTGCATACATTTTTCTTTTCTTGCCTTTTTACAAAAGAGCAAAGGGCATCAGAAACACACGGGGGGCCGTGAAGTCCTTCACGGAAGGGTTTCTGTTACAAAATGCACATGCGCTCACCGAGAAGAAAACAGCAGTGTTTCTTGATGTAACTGACACAGAGGATACGTGTTTATATTAGGGGTCAGAGATAAATTATCTGATATTTGTTAGTTTAGTTGTTTTGCTTGTGGGATCTTTCTTAACCAGGTACTATAATAACAAGAGGCTTGAAGGAGGGCTAACCTGCACATAATATGGCAATGCAGAATCTGGCTCCCACTGTGAATCCACTTCAAGCAGCCACTCTGTCAACCTCTGTAGCTGTAAACCTGGGATGTGTAGGCAGGACCGAGCAGACTGATACAAAAATTATTGTTATATTGGTCTCAGCGTTTCTCTTTTCCTTCACTTTCCCAATTACTGTTATTGTTCTTCTACGCGACTTATGCCAAGAAACCGTGCACCTGTATTTAGAGCCTTCCACATTACAGTGGGCCTTAGATCATGATTTATAAGCTTTGTCAGAAATAGGATCTTGAATTTCAAGGGCACTCTCCTTGCAAACTACTTCAGGCTTTTGAAGCCTTCTGAAGAGATTCTTAATCCAAATACACTTAGATTATGATGATACAATAAAAGATGAATATTTTGGAAGTGTTAAGAGTGCTGAGGTTTTATTTTTGTTTTGTTTTGTCTTGTTTTTTAATTCGCTATAAGCAAACAAACAGGATAGCACTTTCTTTGAACACATTAGAAGAAAAGACTTGATTGTCCCAAGTCATAATGCAACAGAAAGGTTTTCTGGAAAAGCAAGAAATGTCTGATTAAAATTTGTGAGTGTGGGGTTTTTCACAGCAAGTGCACAAGAACAGAGGCCTCCCTTGCATCTGGAGACCAGGCTGTCTCTCCAGGGCTCCTTCTGCTGAGGTGCTTTCACGTAAAGGCCACCGCCTACCCAGCGGGGGTTCTCTTCCCCAGTGGGAAGTGATGTCGGCTGCCATCTACGAAAGGGAAAAGTGAGGTGATGTTATGTCTTTCTCCTGACCAACACTTTTCTATGGCTGTTGTCGAGGCTGAATCCACATAAGTTTTGGCACCAGATGTATTCACGTGTTTGCATTAGATCAATCCGTCCCTTTAATAAATGCCAGTGGGAAAACCAGACAGGCACCAGCCAAACAAGGAGAAGACGGATTAGATGGATGGTGAGGTGAGGCACGTGCTGGTTACCCTGGCAGTGAAGATACTCCCACCGCGCACTTGCGTCCCTCATCACCACACTGTACCCTCAGTACACTACGGTTTTACTTGTCACTGGTTCTCAGTAAAGCCGGAAGACGAAATCGAATCCCCAGCACTGCCAGATGCAGGCTGGCTGAGGAAAATGAAGTAAATATCCCTCGTACTTGGGCCGTATGAAGTAAATGCCAAAGTGACTCAGACATTTGGAGAAGCCCTTTTGCTCTCTATTTAAAGGGAATACATTCAACCACCATGTTTTAAATGGATTTAACATTTTATGAGAAAGGATGATTTTTAAATATCACTTAAAAGATTTGTTTCGGACTCAAAGTCATAAGGAAATGCTCTACTTTAGAATGATTGGTAGAGAAACTGGTGTCTCAGAGATTCCGCTTAGAAAGATTCCGGAAGTCAGGGTCATGGGGAACGTGCAATGAATCAGTCACTCATTGAATTGCCTCTGAGTGTTAGATGCTGATTCCAGAATTGAGGTACTGTTATTCCCGTTTTATAAACGAGGTTGGGGGAGTGTGTTCTCAAGGTCACAGTTAACTTTCCTCCTTCCTTGGCAGAACAATGTATGCCTAGTGACTGAAATTACAGAAAGGAGCACAGGCACGCTGTCCTGCAGGGCCTTCAGCTAGATGGATAGACGTGCCAAAGTAAATGGAAAAATCCATCTCGAATTTATATATAATCAGAAAGGATTACTAAAGCTGGTGCTGCTGATGGAGATAAGTGTAGGGAGAACTTTGCCCCACTCTCACTCAATATTTCAGATGGCACAGTCAGCCCTTCTCTCCTGAACACCCTTCTAAGCCACAGAGACAATCATCATGTTTGCCTTCGGTACTGTCTACCAGGATTATGCCTGCCTTCGTGGATCCTGCTGAGGAGATGAGGAAACTGAAGAGAGTAAAATCAGTCTGATCTGAAGTGTGTATTCCAGAACACGTGAGTGCTTTTTTGGGATTTCGAGGGATTCCCAGAACTGTAGGGCAGCAACACAACAGGAAGCCTCTCCTGCCTCATCTACAAACGGATTCTAAATCCCTCTCTGATTCCACCATTTGGGACTACTTTGTTTGGCTTAATGAAAATTGTAAAGCAGATAAAGGAAAAATACCAGTCCACAGTGGCCAGGCACCTCCCACCTAAGGTGGGAGGGCTCATCCCTGGAATCAGGCCAAGTCAGACCCAGCTGTGGGTGTGGAGCCCCGTGAGGCAGGCAGCCTTCTTGGTCCACTAAACAGACGGCCGAGCCTAGCAGATGCCCCGTCGCCTTCACAAGGCAATCTAGCCGTACCCACCTAGTCGAGTCCCCTCAGCGGGGACTGTGCAGTACGTGTACTCCTGTGTCACCAGACCATTATGGCTCCCTAAAAACTATATTTTATTTCCAAGAAATATCCATTTTTCTTTCTTTTCTGTCTCTATTCTTATTTATAAAAATATTTTTCTCTCATCTTGTTTTAGTCACTAACCACATCAGTCTTATTTACTCCCTAGATATTTTCAGAAATCCATATTTTGGTGCCAAGTAGTCTATTTTTGTTCTATTTTCAGCTCTTCTGTGTTTTTATATCCTCCTCTTGTCTGCTTTTATTCCACTTATTTATTTTATTTTCTGATTTCTTCAGTGGAATTTCTGCTTTGGCATTTTAATAAGTTTTGTTATGGAGGTATATGATGAATTTTTTATAAATTCTCTATGGACACACAGAGGATGCATGTCCTCTGTTGAAGGTACTACCTAGTGTATCTTCATGAAATGGGACTTTTTGATTAAATGATTTGTGTCCTCAACATGAATGTTTATTTTCCTCCAATTTAATTAGTGAATTTCTGAAAAGTGTGTGTTATATTTATATGTCACATAAGTGTTGTATGTTATTATTACCATTATTGCTATGATTATGTTCTACAGGCTGGGGTCAGGGTACCAGCATTTTGAAACTCTTTTTAGGTCATTCTAATTTTGTATTTAATCATTTTCTTTGGAAATAATTATCGACTCATACACTGCTTGGGGAAACTACAGAGTTCTCCTCTGTGTATCTACCCAGGTGCCCCCAGTGGAAACATCTTAAATCACTATTTCTTAATTCCTTATTTTAGCTATCTTTTTAAAAAATGTAGCTGCATAGAAAGTTACAAGGACAGTACAGAGAAGCCTCATGTATCCTTGACCCACTTTGCCCTAATAGTTATGTTTCACAGAGTTGGGTGATTCTAATTTGCAGCAGGTTGAGAGCTCTCAAGCTACTGCACAGAAAAGCATTTATTCAAAGGGTCATATCGATAAGTATGAATGTCAGATCCATGAGGGGCAAATATACATGTGAAAACAAAAACAGAAGATCTTCCATTATAAACTGAATAGGCTGTCACTGATTCAGAACTTCTACTAGCAAAATATTCATGAGGATTAGAACTTGTGCTGTAAAAGTTGTTTCTCATGCTACTTGAATAGGATGTGGAGCCCAACAGACTCAAGCTTGTGTGGGTGCAAATGGTCACTAGGGAATTCGGGACATGGGCTCCGGGGAGCCAGTAAGTGCTGTATTCTTTGGTCTGGCTGATTCTGTCTTCAAGAACACAGACTCCACTTTAGGTAAGAGAAGGTAACATTTTCCCAAATGTCTATTTTGGCTTATCTATCCTGTTTTTGAATGCATCATTTTGTGTAGATCTTTTCATTGTTACTTTGGGTATTACCTTTTACTCATACACCTTATTACATTGGTGTCTGCATTTTGCCATGAGAAGTGGAGGAAAATTATTCTTTCTACTTTATAATTGGTCTTAAATATTTTATCTACATGCACTGAAAACCACATTAGACAAGGCAGCAATTTCTGGCTTCAGTTGTCAAACATAGCTTGGAAAACTCAAGACAAGATGGTTATTTATATTGTACTTAATTGCATTTTTATTCTTTTGGTTTTTTTCTCTTCTTTCCTGATTCTACAACTTTAATTCTATTGCCATCTTATTTCTAATTTTATAACTTCTTTTAGTCGCTCTTAACTAGATTTCTGTCTCAGGACCTCAGACAGTCCCAGTGTGTCTCTGGGCTGACCATGGAAGGTCCTGGAACTAGGCAGAGGGATCTGTACTTGACCCAAAAGACACCCCAAGGCAATAGAGCTTCTGAATCAGGACAGGGTCATGGAAGCTATTTCATGGTGATTACCTTCATCTATAAGGATTGACAACTTGGATGATTATTAAATCTGTGAGATCAACTGAAATAATTCATAATAAGGGGCGCCTGGGTGGCTCAATCAGTTAAGGGTCTGCCTTCAGCTCAGGTCATGATCACAGGGTCCTGGGATGGAGCCCAGCATTGGGTCTCATCAGGGAATCTGCTGCCCCTCTTCCTCTGCTTGCTGCTTCTCCCCCCCTGCATGAAGCCTCTCCTCTCTCTATCAAATACATATGCAAAATCTTTTTTAAAAAAAGAAAAAAGAAAGAAAGATTTCATAGTTATTCCAATAAATATTTAAGGTCCAAGCCAAAGGGGAACTAAGCAGGGTTGGAGAATAAACAACATATTGAGGTCATCCAAAGGGAGGAAACAAAATGTTTCTCTTGTTGATTTTGAAAAGAGTTAGAAGGTGCTCCTGGCTCCCACTCTCTTCTCTGGGAGAAACTGTGTCAGACCCACCCACACTAACTACCTTCTCTTTCCTGGTTGTGAGCAGTGCCTGAGAAGAATCACACATGCTGTCATTTTCTGAAAATAAGAGAATAATGTTATTAACAAAATCTCCTTTGATTAAAAGGTAAATGTCACTTGTATGCAGTGTGGGATGTACACTGAGCATTTATGAGTGATCAGGAAAGAAACCTTTATTGCTTTGCTCTCCAGTCAAGTCTGGAAAGAGACAGAGAGGGTGGTCCTAGGTTTGAACTAAACTTTGTGTAAATGACCTTGGCCTTTTCTCCCTGGGAATGCATCTCTTGACCTTGAATCAAAGGTTGCCTGACAGAAGGAATCAATCACCAGGGCTCTGAGTGGGGAGGCGTGGGACCCTTAGCTCACGTATCCACAAGGTGGACCCTCTGGCAGGGCAGAGACCACCACCACACACAGCTCTGAGAGATCCGCACAGACCATTCCAGGCCAGCCACATTTGCAAAGGGAACTGAGTCTGCATGCCTCTGGAAAAAGGCTCTGTAACCACAAGACATCTGCCCCGCCCTGACATGGTCCAAATAGCATCTTGTGAACAGAAATGCAGAAGGACAAGAGACACCAGCAGGCTGTGTAGGTCCGCACAAATATACAAGGCAGAAGTGTCTTTCATTGGTTTGTGTTTATCTAGTCTGTTTGAGGTGTGCAATGAACATCATATTCTTGAACTATTTGAACCATTTGGACAGTGATTTCTTCCAGCTGAGATTTGCTTTACCACATATTGGCAGTGATGTTCTGTTTTATAGTTGGGCTGCAGTGTGTTGAGATGGAACACAGTCTGTGAGGAAAGATACAGAGGAACGTGTTACTAATTACTAGGAAGTGAAGTCTAGCTCATCTGCTACCAGTCCTCCACCACTCTGCAGCCCCGCAGACAGCAGGCACATGTTCCTAGAGCAGTTGGCACACAGCTGGCAGAGCGGGGTTGGCAAAAAGGACCTGGTCCTCCAAATAGGGAGGATCAGAGTCTCATCACCAACTGTTGCTTCTTTTTTTTAAATTTATTTTTTATTTTCAGCATAACAGTATTCATTATTTTTGCACCACACCCAGTGCTCCATGCAATCTGTGCCCTCTCTAATACCCACCACCTGGTACCCCAACCTCCCACCCCCACCCCTTCAAAACCCTCAGATTGTTTTTCAGAGTCCATAGTCTCATGGTTCACCTCCCCTTCCAATTTCCCCCAACTCCCTTCTCCTCTCTAACTCTCCATGTCCTCCATGCTTTTTGTTATGCTCCACAAATAAGTGAAACCATATGATAATTGACTCTCTCTGCTTGACTTCTTTCACTCAGCATAATCTCTTCGAGTCCCATCCATGTTGCTACAAAAGTTGGGTATTCTTTCTTTCTAATAGAGTCATAATATTCCATAGTGTATATGGACCACATCTTCCTTTTCCATTCATCTATTGAAGGGCATCTTGGTTCTTTCCACAATTTGGCAACCTTGGCCATTGCTGCTATAAATATTGGGGTACAGATGGCCCTTCTTTTCACTACATTTGTATCTTTGGGGTAAATACCCAGGAGTGCAATTGCAGGGTCATAGGGAAGTTCTATTTTTAATTTCTTGAGGAATCTCCACACTGTTCTCCAAAGAGGCTGCACCAACTTGCATTCCCACCAGCAGTATAAGAGCTGATCACAGGGTGAGACCAAGAGGCAGATGGCCAGTGTTGTCACAGCCCTCCCTTCCCCCCGCATCACTATAAGCTCTTCCCCTGTGGTGGGACTGACTTCCACAGGACTTAAAGAGATGGTGCCTTTCCCACCCCTTCTTTGTCCTCCTCTTTTTCCCCCTTTCAAAGACACAGACATTGATGATTAAGAAATTCAAAAACAACTGCATATTCAGGGAAAATTCAGAAAGTTACTGGACGTGCCCAAGGGAAGGTGTCGGCTGAGAAAAGACTTGAGGAGGCCTTGAGTTTACACCGCAGGCTGGTCTTCAGCAGAGAGACATAGGACAGTGCTCTCAAAACAGACCACGGCACAAAGCCAGCAGGGCCTGTGAATGGTGGGGAAGATGGATTCTAGAAAGCTTCTCTAGGTTTTTAGAGTCATCACCCTATTTTATTCAAATTGTTCAGTTTTCAACAACAAAACATCATAAGGCATGCAAAAAAGATTGAAAAGTATAACCCATTCAAAGGGAAAACATACAGTGACAGTAACTGTCCCTGCAAAAGACTGATGGTCTTGAAGTAACTGTCTTCATGGTGCTCAGAGAACTGAAAGACATAAAGTCAGGAAAATGGTGGGGAAATGAAGCAGCAATGGAACAAAAAGTTAGAAACCCTAACAAGGAGCTAAAAAGGAATTTGGGGACTGAAAAGTACAATTTCAAAGGTACTGAAATGAGAAATTTACTGGAGCAGGAAGACGAAAGACTCAGTGAACTGAGAGGACCATGGAAGTCGCCTACTCTGAGGAACAGAAAGGAAGGAAGGTTAGAGAAGAACGAATAGAGCCCATGGGACCTATGAGACAATATTAAGAGGACCAACGTACGTCCAGTGGAAATCCCAGAAGGAGAAGGAAAAGGAAAAAGAGAAGGAAGGACAGATGGACAGGAAGGGAGGTAGGGAGGGAAGGAGGGACAGGACAAAGAGTCACAGAGACAGAAATTTTTTATTTCTCTTACAGTCTACCACAGTTATAAAAGACACATGCTGAGAAGATGTGCCCATAGACTCATGATGTAATACAACAGGAATGAACTCTTTTTAACTACAATGAGGGAATTCTGTGGTAGGTTCTATACTAGTGGTCAGGCCTTGAAGAACCCAAGAATCCGCATGTCTTGCCTACCTAGTGGAGCCGTTCGGTGGAACCCCTGTGGACGTCTGGACATCTGCTAACAGGGTTTCTGAGGTATTTCTGTCTCAGCAGTTACCTGTATTTGTTTGGGAAAAGCTTGAAAAACTGGCAATCTGATAACTGAGGAAAGGGTATCTTGGCTTTTTTAGCGTTCTCATTAGTGAACCCAGAACCATGGGGGCAGGGGTGTGGGTGTAATCCCATTACTCAGGAGCACAGAAAGACTCCAGAATCAGAGCACCAGGGGCACCTGAGGGGCTCGGTGAGTTAAGCATCTGCCTTTGGCTCAGGCCATAACCCCAGGTTCCTGGGATGGAATCTTAGCTCCGGCCCCCTCCCCAGTGGGGAGCCTGCTTCTCCTTCTGCCTGCCACTCCCCTGCTTGTTTTCCCTCTCTGATAAATACATAAATGAATAAATAAACTTAAAAGAAAAAAGAATCAGAGGCTAGAAAGTAGACCGAGAGTTGGTCAGATTCTCCATATGCACTGTCAGGTCAGCTAAACCCTCAAATAATACATTTGGTAAATGTCCAGTTTATGTAGGCACATATTTACATATTTACCACATATTGGCAACTGGAGATTTACACGTGGCATCATTTTCTGAAAATAAGAGAATAATGTTATTAACAAAATCTCCTTTGATGAAAAAAGTATGTGTCACTTGTTTGCAGTGTGGGATGTACACTGAGCATTTATGAGTGATCAGAAGATCAAGCTAGAGATTTAACTGCTATGGAGATTGGACAGATAATCCACTGGACCTTAAACAAGTAAACCCGTATACTGCAAACCCCTCTCATTCCTTCACATCCTGGGGATTTTTTTCATGGCTTAGCTGCCAAATGTTCCTAAGGCAAACCTGACAGCTTTGGGACTTTCACACACTCCCAACTTAACAAAATAAAACAAACAGAAACAAGTAACAACATCAAAAGCAGCACCCCCCATCAATGCTTTCATTTGCTTTGTTAAGATAGGGGTATGTGAAAGCTTTGAAATAATTCTGACTCGTACTATCAATGAATATTATAATAAAATCAAAGTAATTAGTACAACTTAAAATTCAGGAAGAGCAAATTTGTCTTGCTGGGGCATCTCACTGACCACGCTCACAGGAAGAGTCCCTAAGTTTTCCATAAGTACTTTGAATTTCCACCGACGTTCCTTCCACCTTCAGGCATTTTATGCTTTAAAGTTTTGTGGGAAATTTCTAACAATGGACCTGTCATTGGGAGTCTCCCCCAAGTAAAGAGAAGGGTAAGCCTGAGTGACACCGTATCTATCAAACTCCTTTTCTATCAAAATCACTGCTTTCTATCCTATTACTTGAAAGAGTGAAGCAAAGATGGAGCCACATTGCATTTCCCTAAAAACACAGCAGGATAGTCTCGTTGTGCAAGGATACAGACAAGCTGGTTGGAGCATTAATATGACCCTCCCACTTCATTATTTCTAGGTAAAAAGACAGGTCCTCAAGAACTTTAAGGTACCCGCCCAATGATAAAGATTTTTTTTTTTGATGTTCACTGATGTTTAAATCAAGGAGATCATGTGGGGAGATTAATTACAATGATGGCTTTAGTGTGGGAAAGGCTGCTAGGGTACAGTTGAGTTAGCCCACCTCAGAACTGGTTTATTCTGACTCACTGGAACCTGTTTTATTAGCCCATAAGGAGCGTAATTATTAACTGACCTTTGTCTACCCTTGAAAGTTCGGTCCAAAAAATACACAGTTTAGTAAATTAAGCTAATTTAAGTTTATGATTGGGTTAACAGGATGCAAGTAGTAAAATTTACTCATACCATTCTAAAAATTCCTCCAGGGTTTTTTGTGGATATGTGTGAAATTACACTCCTTCCTCAATTTTGCAACATTCCCTTGTATTTTAAAAAAAGGTATTTCTTGAGTCAACAGTAAGTCTTTCAGAAAACCCTTCCCTAATATGAGAGGGGGGGGATATGTTTTAATAGAAAAGAAAACAGACCTTGATTTTTCATATAAGTTTAAAAAAAAAAAGAATTAGTGACACATCTGCTGTGCTGGTTCTCATGTGACCAAGAGGAAAAACAAAAGTAAAGACCATGTCAAGAAAACTGTTGCCACTATAGGGTCTGTCATTTATGATTTGTAAATGTATCTCCAGCAAAGTGAGGGCAATATCCCCTTTCTCTCAGCAAGTATAAATAATGTGCATTTTTGTCAAAAGACTCTCCTTTAAGAAATGTAGAAAATTGATTCTGATGGGAAAAGGAAATATAACTCAGGAGGGAATGGAGGAGAAAATACACAGGGATGATTTATTCTGTCAGACTTTATGTCTTGATATCTAGAGCATTGAGGAGATGCATCCCAGTCGTGAACAAAGACAGGTCGGCAAAAACACGGACGTCTACTCTTGGATGCGTGGAGTTGGGACACTGAGAACTTAGCCCCCATCAGACTGTCTTCCGCTGAAACAGACAGGCACAGGGACTAGAGCCTGTGTCCTACCTCGACTAACCCTCTTGCCTACAGATGAGTAAACTGAGTCCCAGGAAAAGGAACTGACTTGAATTTGCAGGATGAGCTGACTCTCACGTAGATGGGTGAAGATGCCCAAAGACATTAACAATCTCACTGTATGATTGAGACCTATCAGCTAAGTTATGCAAGGTGTTCAATTCCACTCCCATATTCCAAATGAAAAATGCCAGAGGGAATGTGGCAAGAAGGCACACACAAGGACTGGGGTAAATGTCACTTGAGCATTTCCCTGGGCCTTTATTTTATGACAATATTTTCAACATCTTAGCAATGCTGAGTCTCTGCCCAAGGGCTCCAAGGCACCGGGCTCTGCTTGTCTTTCTTTCTTTCTTTCTTTCTTTCTTTCTTTCTTTCTTTCTTTCTTTTTGTATTTATTTATTTGACAGAGAGAGAGAGAGACCACAAGTAGGCAGAGAGGCAGCAGAGAGAGAGGGGAAGCAGGCTCCCCATTGAGCAGAAAGCCTGATGCAGGGCTCAATCCCAGGACCCTGGGATCTTGACCTGAGCCAAAGGCAGAGGCTTTAACCCACTGAGCCACCCAGGTGCCCCCTGCCTGTGTTTCTACACGGGTAAATTATCTTCATGGTGTCTCACCTGTTCAATGTCTGCTGAACTACATAGTCTCAACACACGAATGCCTACTCTCCTCCCCTCCCTGGTGAAGATGGTTGCCCAGCCCTCCACATTCCCTACCCCACTTCCTTTATTTGGCTTCAAAACCTCTGACTTCCAACATTCCAACATTTGATTGGGTTAACAGGATGCAAGTACTAAAATTTACTCATAATATTCTAAAAATTCCTCCAGGGTTTTTTGTGTATATGTGTGAAATTATACCCCCTTTTTAATTTTGCAACATTTCCTTATATTTGAAGGAATTTGCACTTCCTCATGTAGAAATCTAATACTTTGGTAGATTTTACTTATTTGTGGTTTTACTTATTGGTGACCTTGGTGGGATTACACACAAAACAACTTCATGAGAAAAGGATTTTCTTTTCCATGTCTTTATTGATTGCTCTGTGCCCAGAGCCTAGACATGTGCCTGCCAGACGGTAAATGTTACATATATTTTTGTTGAATGATGTGGAATGCCATGGGAGGTTCTGCTGTGACTTGTATGTGGACATTTCTTCTTGTCTGTGCAGGGAAGTTTCCCGCAGCACCCTTGGCCACTCACATGTAAGGCCGCCGTCTACATGTATAGGAGAACATCATGACGACAATACCGCTCCTTTCCCCATCTCAATCCACAACTCCTCATGTGCTCTGGGATGAGGAACACTCAGTCCTCTGATATCAGGCATTTCCCCTATTTTATTAAAGCTCAGAACACGAGCATCTACTCTTCTTTCTCTTTGCATTTCTGCTAAAACAACCCCCACTTTGAAGGAGTAGATGCCAAGGGGTAGCCTGAACAGTAGAGAATTTGGGAGGCACCCAGAGACCAGGGGATGAGGAATGCTTTGGTTAACCTACCACAGTATTAGATTTCTACATGAGAAGTGCCAACAAAAGTGTCTTTGAAGCAGCCGTACATTCCCAGGGTTCTCTGTCAAATAAGCAGGACCCGAAGGCTATGGAAAATTCTAGATAGAATGCTCACATGTCCTGCTTAACCAAATACTTAAAACAAAATCAGGGCCATTCTTGCAAATAATCAGCTTTCGTCTATTTTCTTTTTGAAGGAGCTGTTTTTCTAGACCTGACCCTGCTATTATCATACAAAAAAACAAATCAGAAGTTAATACAGAGAATTTGTATTCAAAAGGATCATTGCATGAAGATGAAAGAAGCTATTGCAATGATGGGAGGGGACCATCCAAACAGGCAGAACCTCTGGCCAGAAGATCTGAAAACATCTTCTTCAGGGGAACGGGGGGGTAGGACCAAAAAAAAAGAGAGAGAGAGAGAGAGAGAGGAGTTTTCTTGCATGGGGAGGAGAGAACAGGCCAGAAAGGGGAGTGGGGAGCTGGGGAGAAGGGTGGAGTCATCAGGTATCCGATGCTGAGGCCAGCATGCACTCTGGAGAGGTTGTTCAGAGGCTGGGGGAAGGACAAGGACATCACCAAGTTCCATTAGTCAGTGCTTTGTTCTGACTGATCAGTGGGGATGAGAGGTTTAGCCAATTAGTTATGAAACAGAGAATGGGAATGTGGAGGGTCTGTGTCTGGCCTGTCACAGGGAAATGAGGGAGCACCTGCGACTGAGTCCTATCTACGCCTTCAGTGGAAGGAGGTGTAGATAGGACTGCGTTTTATCACTGGTTTACAAATAGGAGTTTTCAGGACACCCATTCCGGAGCACCAAAGGGCAAGGGTTTTTTTAATGCCTGTGGTTTTCCTAGATCTCGGCGCTCTGTAAAGTCCCATGTGTCAGCATCAACGCCTGATCACAAATCTTCTGTGAGAGAGCTGAAGGCTCCAGACCCTTCCTCAAGGAAGAATCTGTGCTCGTTTCCTATTTTCTGTTGACTGCGGATTTTTTTAATGACATGACATCCTGTACCTTACAGTGTAGTCTAGACTCAGATGAATCCCTCAAACATAAGATGAGCCCAAGCTGAAACTCTGAAAAACTACAGAATGCCCTAAATACAGGGACAGTTAGGAACCCAAGTCAGAAGAAGAAAAACGTCCCACAGAGATGCTAGGGTGGTTTCCAAAGTCATTGCTCAGTCCATTGTCTCCCACCCAGCTGGGGAGTGAGTGGAAGGGGAGCCCCCATGAAGCTGTGATTAGCACCAGAATCATGAAGACCGATAAACAGCTGTTTCTTTAAGCCTATTTCTAATTTTCAACATTCAATAGAAGGTTGAAGATTTTCTATAGAAAACCTATGGTCTCCATCCTCAGTCTTCTAAGCTTCAATCTGAAAGGAAGTCTATGTCCTCCCACTGTAGAGCTTTTCTTGGTATTAATGACAAAATGCTTGCTAAGATCCCAGCCAGGAGTACTCACTGAGAGGGGCCATGACCTGAGGTCTTGGGCATGGCCTGTCACGTCTCCCAGATCCCCTCTGATAGACCCTCGTGACTCCCTCAGACGCTCAGCTGTAGACTGCAGAAGGAGACTGTGGATGATCTCCCCAACAATTTCTAACGTATTCATTCACTTCAATCCTGAATTTCTCCATGGAAGTTTCTTCTGGGGCGGAGGGCAGATGGGGGGATCTTGTTCCTATTTGGGTCCCCAAAGTAGAGCTGGCAGGATGCCTGCCTATGACAGCCAGTGTCTGCTGTCAAGGATTTCTCCTCAGCTTGTCCTCAGAAGCTAGCAAAATGAAACATTTTTTCAGTTAATACGTTATCTGACCACTACCACTGCTAAAGAGAACTGCTATTTTCTGAAGATTTTTATTTATTTATTTGTGACCGAGAGAGAGAAAGAGAGAGAGAGAGAGAGTGAGAGAGCGCACAAGCATGGAGAATGGAAGGCAGAGGGAAAAGCAGGCCCCCAGCTGAGCAGGGAGCCCGATGTGGGGCTCAATCCCAGGACCCTGAGATCATGACCTGAGCCAAAGGCAAACGCTTAACTGACTGAGTCACTCAGGTGTCCTGAAAACTGCTATTTCTAAACCAGTGATAAAACATAGAAACAGTTCCATTAAAGAAGTTTTAGGAGATAATCATTATTCTAAGACTTGCATAGTTATGGATCTGATCTGATCTGATCAAGGAAGTACAGTGAACGTTTTTGTTTCAGATTAGTAAGAGGAGGATTGTATTAGATGCGTGGCAACGCTAACATATACATAGTAAATAAACCTAATTTTGGATTATTACCCTTGAACTATGTTTTGTAGGTAATGTGTAATACTTCTGCTTAAGAATTATACAAGTATCTGCTTTTTGGATGTTGAGTTTAAGAAGTTCTTTATAGATCTTGCATACCAGCCCTTTTCTGTAGTGTCATTTGCGAATATCTTCTCCCATTCCATGGGTTGCCTCTTTGTTTCATTGACTGTTTCTTTGCTGTGCAGAAGCTTTTTATCTTGATGAAGTCCTAAAAGTTCATTTTCGCTTTTGTTTCCCTCACCTTTGGAGATGTGTCTTGAAAGAAGTTGCTGTGGCCGATGTCGAAGAGGTTACTGACCATGTTCTCCTTTACCATTCTGATGGATTCCTGTCTCATGTTGAGGTCTTTCATCCATTTTGAGTTTATCTTTATGTGTGGTGTAAGAGAATGGTTGAGTTTCATTGTTCTGTATATAGCTGCCCAATTTTCCCAATACAATTTATTGAAGAGACTGTCTTTTTTCCATTGGATATTTTTTCCCACTATGTCCAAGATTATTTGACCATAGAGTTGAGGGTCCATATGTGGGCTCCCTACTCTGTTCCATTGATCTATGTGTCTGTATTTGTGCCAGTACCATGCTGTCTTGGTGATAACAGCTTTGTAATATAGCTTGAAATCAGTCAGCGTGATACCCCCAGCTTTGTTATTCTTTTTCTACATTTCCTTGGTGATTTGAGTGTCTTTTCTGGTTCCATACAAATTTAGGATTGTTTGTTCCCCAATGTTCATAGCAGCAATGTCCCAATAGCCAGACTATAGAAAGGGCTGAGATTCCCTTCAACAGACAAATGGATAAAGCAGATGTGGTCCCTACAGACAATGGACTATTGCTCAGCCATTAGAAAGGATGAATACCCATCTTTTACAACTACATGGATGGGACTGGAGGAGATAATGCTGAGTGAAGTAAGTCAAGCAGAGAGAGTCAATTATCATATGGTTTCATTTATTTGTGGAATAGCATGGGTATAGCATATCCATATGGAATAGCATATAAGGAATAGCATGGAAAACATTAGAAGGAAGGCAAAATTGAAGCAGGGGAAATCAGAGGGGGAAACAAACCATGAGAGACTATGGACTCTGGAAAACTGAGGGTTTGTGTGGGGTGGGAGAATGGGTTAGCCCAGTGATGGAAATTAGGGAGGGCACATATTGCATGGAGCCCTGAGTGTTCTACACAAACAATCAATCATGGAATACGACATCAGAAACTAATGATGTATGGTGACTAACATAACATATTGAAAAAGATTTTTTTAGTAAATAAAACCCTACAAAAAAGAAGAATTATACAATTATCACAAAACACATCTAACAAGGGTGCCAGTAGGTAACTCTTCTGGATGACTTACTAGGATGTTGTGCATAAAAAGGAGATACACAAACGTGAATGCTTGTCATAGTTCATGGAATGTTGCAATACCCAGGAAAGGACCCCAGGGGGCCACTACCACCTGCTTGGCTAAGGAAGTCCAGGGGGTTCCTGCTGTGCTGTGAGCTTCTCAATTGCTCCCAGAGAGCTGCTGAAGAACCCAGCTCACCATAAATGGAGTGGAATAGAATGAATGCTTTAATATTTTCATTAACTAGGACCTCGAAAGAATCTCAGTTGAATTACTAATCTGTGATATATACATCAAAGGTATTTTTTTGTTAATATGTATGAAATTAGATTTGATCTGAATAAAAGGGGGGAAAGAGCATTTGTGTGTGTTTTGTTTTGTTTTGCTATTAAGGAAAATTTATTTTATAACCAGAGTGGTATGATATTGCCCATTCAAAATGAAAATTTGGCACATGTTTACATCATGTGGAAAAAGGAAACAATGTTCAGTGTTTAAAGACAAATGAAAGCATACTGTAACCACTTTTTTTAAAATTTTTTATTTTTTATAAACATATATTTTTATCCCCAGGGTTACAGGTCTGTGAATCAACAGGTTTACATACTTCACAGCATTCACCAAAGCACATACCCTCCCCAATGTCCATAATCCCACCCCCTTCTCCCAAACCCCCTCCCCCCAGCAACCCTCAGTTTGTTTTGTGAGATTAAGAGTCACTTATGGTTTGTCTCCCTCCCAGTTCCATCTTGTTTCATTGATTCTTCTTCTACCCACTTAAGCCCCCATGTTGCATCACCACTTCCTCATATCAGGGAGATCATATGATAGTTGTCTTTCTCCGCTTGACTTATTTCGCTAAGCATGATACGCTCTAGTTCCATCCATGTCATCGCAAATGGCAAGATTTCATTTCTTTTGATGGCTGCATAGTATTCCATTGTGTATATATACCACATCTTCTTGATCCATTCATCTGTTGATGGACATCTAGGTTCTTTCCATAGTTTGGCTATTGTGGACATTGCTGCTATAAACATTCGGGTGCACGTGCCCCTCTGGATCACTACGTTTGTATCTTTAGGGTAAATACCAAGTAGTGCAATTGCTGGGTCATAGGGCAGTTCTATTTTCAACATTTTGAGGAACCTTCATATACTGTAACCACTTTTGCTAGTGTCTGTCATTTGCAAAATCCTTGTATTGTCTCCAGGTAACTATTCATTCTTTCTTCCAAATGAGGGCATAAGGATTCTAAAAGGTAGAGTAAATCTCAAGAGTTCTCACCTGCAATAGAATTGTAAGATGCTTTTCCAAGTTATGGTGTCTGCAATTCACGACTACACCTTGTAATTAAGTAAGAAATTCTGATTTTAGCATTGTATCTTGGTAAGAGAATATCTGAAGTACATTAATTCAATCTCCCTAAATGGTCTGTTACCATCTGAATACTTATGCTATAATTGATTTTTAAATTATGCAATAATTATCTCCTAGCTTGCTTAAAACCATGTTACAAATAATTATTTTAAGTCAATGAACATTATTTTGCAAACCAGCAGCTCTTCCTCATTAAAAAATTTAAAGTTGCTTTAAAAGCTATTTTCCATAAATGTTCTACAAATGAGAATTCAATTCAATGTAATTGCAATTCAAAAAAAGGGGGACACATATTTATAGATAAGAGCCCAAATGACCAGACCTATGGGGTTCACGCTCACCTAGCGTCCACACCAACAGGGCTAACGTAAAGTGGCTGGAGGGTGGGCCAAGAGAAGGGATGAGCTCATTCAGAATCAAAGGTCACATCTCAGGAGGGAGAAGGGAGAGATGTATGTATAATATTAGCTAAAGCTGATTTTGACCCTGACTTAAGTTATTTTACTTTGTAAAACACTCATTATTTTTTTTCGAATATTTAAAACAGATCCAGGGATGAGTACAGAAATAGTGGGTTTTTTTCCTCCTTTCACTGAATGGATAATTTAAAGGAATATTTCTTCACACAAAGAAATTGTGAAAGGGAAGAGCTAAGTGGTAAATACAGCCGATGTCAAGAGAGTTGTTTCATGGTAAATTGCCCACATCAAGCACGTTGCTTTCATGCTATGTAGGATCCTGTGGACAGCATGGATTGGTTCCTTAAAGATTTTCAAGGTCACTCATGTATATGATTGTACACAACATATCATGCTCATAAAAATCATTGAAATGTCTTCATATTGATCCCAGGGGATGGGGCCTGGCATTGCCATGAGAAGGGGGCTTGCCTTTCACAAATTGTTGGCATTTCTGCGTGGGGCAGCAGACACACACGTCATTTGCATAAATGTCCAAAACCAGGGCCTGTGTCTCTGGACCTGTCAGCCTCGCTTTCTCCTGATTGGTTCCTGCTGCTTCACAAAATTTCTCATCTCTTTACTTTCCCTGTTTTGGATCAAACTGTGAATCATAGTTGAAAGAGTCTTTCAATCTTTTAAATTTCTTCAGAGTTGTCATTTCAATAACAGCTCACGGTTGGGCTGTACTAGCAGCTAATGATCAGCAAGAATGACTCAGCAGTGAGGACGTCTGACACGAAGGCATGGCAGTCTGGGCACGGGAGGAAGAGCGGTGGCTCCTGCACCTGCTCTGAGCCCGGACAAGTCATCTGCCTCTGGCTTCCAAGGCTGCCAGGCCCCTGGAAGAGTCGTAGCAAAGACAACCTGTTCTGTGCAGTCTCCAGAGGAGCGGTGTGCCTGTCCCTCTCCCTCTGTGCCTCCCCCCATTCATGCTCTCTCTCTGTCTCTCAAATAAATAAAAATTTTTTTAAAAGTTTGCTGAGTGGATAGATCTTATGTCAAGTCTTCCTGGGACAAACAGGAATGAGGTGGGAGAAAACTTTTGGTGGGTCGATACACTCATGGCAAAGACTGTGGTGATGGTTTAGGTTTATTTTCAGACTTTTCTGCTTTTGGAAGATGTGAAATTCCAAATTCCCCTTTTGGAAGATGTAACTCAAGGATTTTGTGAGAATTCACTGAAAGAGTGACACCCTGAGCCTCCTACCTCCTCCTCTTCCTTCCTGGAGTGATTCCGTACAGTGTGTGTCAGAACTCCAAGTAGTAGCTGGCGTAAAGGGTAAAGGAGAAACAATGTTTCACTTCAAGAGTAAGAAAATAAAGGTTAGGAAAGGATTTCAGACGTTAAATGGATCCAAGTGCAACAGAACCACTTTTTCAAGTCTATCTGCCATGCATGCAAAGGGCCCACAGATATTTTTCATTAGCTGAATCTTTTGGTCAAAAAATAAATAAACAACTTACTACTTAGGTCTATCCTTAAACTGGTAAATATCTCTTAAAATCTATTTAAGGTTTGGTACTTGAGTGACATATACATTTCTGGGGTTTTCTTGTCCTCTTTTTTTTTTTCCCCTCCTTAACTTTATTAAGAGCTACAGGAACAAGGTAGGCAACAAGGATTCCTCACATTAAAAAAATACAGCTGGATGCTGTCACCTCATGGCAAAAACATGGCAAATGAATCATATTTGGGGAGTGAACTGACAAGAAATGAAGTCCAAATGAAGGTAACGTACAAGCGTAAAATCACCGCGGCATTGGCCCAGAGCTGGCAGCTCTCCTCACTCCTGCTCCCCTAGTCCAAGGTCACCTGAGTGTGGGTGGCCCTGCCCTGCGACCTGCCTTTCCAGCGAGCAGACTGCTTGCAGCAAGTCTATCCAGACCTTCCCCATCTCCAAGGATGACTGATTTCCAGGCTTGGGGTGACAATTAGAAGTGAACACAACGAGGTTCTATGCCCAGATGTGAAGGTCGAGGGCTATTCGGTGAATCTTCACTTCACACATCCCTCATCTGTCCCTTGATATCTTTTAATACACATCAGCAGAATATGCTCATGTGAGAAAATTGTTTATGTGAAAGAAATAAATGTCTTTCTTGGAGGAAGTTTTGTTTTTAAAACATATGTATCTCTGAATAGGTTTGAAAGTTTTAACTCATTTCCCCGAATGTGATAATTTTCCAATAAATCTGAAAAAGAGTGTTTACACAAAGGTGTAACACCTCGGGGGTCTGTGTGGAAAACAAAACACTCATCCCATGTGGTTTTAAATGTATTTTAGTGGTTGCAGGTCCATGTACTCTGTCTAAGCAAACTGTGCCTTCGTCCCTCTGAGACCGAGAAGTGAGTGGAATTGGTTTGGGGAAGGAGCATCTCACCCCCGTGGCATGTAGGACGTGCAGATGAAATGGCCCCATCCTTTCCACTAGAATGATGTTTCCCTTTAAAAACGGTGGTAGGATCTACGATTCAGTTCGCTCAGCTCTGCTCCGAGTGTTTCTAGAGCAGACATGAGTGTATCACAACACACAAAGACTCACACGGTCTTGTTCTAGTGACTCTGGAGATGGGGCTCACAGGGAGAGAAGGAAGCACCCCCCCCCATAAATACAGGATCGATGGCAGACCCCGGCAGCTGGCATGTGACCTCACCATGCAGGTATATTTTCTGCTTTTTTGTTTGTTTTTATTAGTGCATGATTATTACTCAGCTTTTTGAAGACTCATTCTGCCTCCTTTACAAAAGTGGTATGTATGATATTGTTCATTTGTTCCTGAATGGAAAAGAAAAGGAAAAAAAAAAAACAAGTATGGGCCAGTGTCTCACTAATTAGAAAAAATCTGTTGCTACGTAAAAATGTACAAAGCACTAAGTGAGTGCCTTGGCATGCTGGGGAGAACTTGTAAATATCACCATATGCTTCCCCCCAACCCCTTGTTTTACTGTTTTTAAACGTGCAGTGTGATTGCCTTTTCCTTCTGCGTTGGATGAGCTCATCTCAACACTGGTTTCTGCCAGTGTTTCCCCACTGTGCCGTATGCTCCTCCTTCACCGTAATCTATCAGTTCTGTGGTGGCTTCAGTTCTGCCGTCCAGTCTTTACTGAGAAATCTGCAACTGTCTGTCTTCATCTTCCTGATTTTACCAGCTCTCCTTTATGCCTGTTACTCATTAAATCTACATTTCCTCTAAATTTACTATGGCCTAAAACATTGGTAAGGAATTCTCTTCTTCACTTGCATATACTTCTAGAATGTTCTCGCCATGGCCACTTATCCCTTCTCCCTGCACGGTGTTTGCCCGGAGCCCTGTTTTTCCACCCACCACTGGCTCAGGAACTTCCTTTGTTCTGGGGTGTTATGAGTTCTCCTTGCTCCCCCCTCAACCTTTCCTGAGGTGAGCCTGTGACCTGTGGCCTGAGCAGTGGGGCAGGGGGACAGCTGTGCACAGCCTTGTCTCATGCCCGCCACTGGCTCCATCTGCCTGTTCTGCACCTGTCCACTTCCTTGCGCCTTAGCACAGGGCTCCCCACGGGGGCCAGGCCAGCAGTGAGCACTGCCTTCTCCTGGAAGCCTTGTTCTTCCCCAGGCTGGGAAAGGATTTTCCGGGTCAGGGAGCCAACTTCACCCAGGGCCCTGAGTTCCTTTTCCAAGGACTCTGGATATGTTGAGAAGACCTCTTATGACACTGCCTTATATTTGGCTGGACCATTCTTATTGCCCAGAGAAACATGGGACCCGTCTCTGTGTGTCTTCTTTCCTTTTTTTCCCCTTTCAGCATAGTTGCCAAAATATCCTAATTCAGTGGCCTTTTTCTGTCACTGGCTGCCCCCACATGAGCTTCTGCTCTCTAGGAAATGTATAAATAAATGTCTCCCTACTGCTCCAGGCTTTCTCCTTTTACCAGTCCCTATTTTGGTGGATACCAGTGAGATTTTTCTGGATTGGTGTTTTCCCTCGCACCCCGTCTTCCCCAGAATTTGGGGACACGGATCTCAGGGGGTGCAAGGACCCCAATATCAGCTGCGTGGGAAGTACAGACTTCAGACCCCACACGGCCTTGGTGGAGTCATGGACGCTGGACAGCTGCCCTTCTCCCCCAGCACTGCTAACGTGGCTTCCAGCAGAGCCAGCCGTGGCATCTTCCCCACCTACGTCTGACCTTGAGAGTGTGGGGAGAGCAGGAAAATAAGGCACTGAAGGGTGCATCTGGGAAGCCAGGATGGGGGCAGCACACTGACGGCAGGTTGCAGACAGGTGGCAAAGCTACAGAGTCAGGCTGAGAGCTGCAATGTGCACAGCCCCTTGTCTGTCCCCCACCGTCGGGAGCAGCCTTGGCTGAGTCCTCACTTCTGCACGTGGGGGCTGGGATGGTAGGGCCTGTCCTTCTGCATTTGTGAGAATTGCATGAGATTAGTGGGCGGCCGGGCAGGACCCAGTGGGCAAGTCTTCCAGAGATGCCTGTCGCTCCGTTCCTTGCTTTCCCATGTCTCCTTTTCGTCAGGCTGGATGCAGTGCACTTCCAGAAAGCAAGACTGGAATGTGTGTGGCAAGTATGTTCTCAACCCTCATTAGCAGAGACCTTTTCCCCTAAGATTTCCTGTAAAGCAGTGGGATCAAAGCTGACGGTGGCTCTGAACCTTGTCCTGGAGAGAGGCCGTGGCGGGCTAGGACCCCCACGGCTGTGTGCGCTCCCCGGAGCAAGGACTCCTTTCATCTGAACACAGATAACCCAGAGCCAGCCTCGCGCCACAGCTATGCTTCCACCAGCAACTCTGTAATCTCTAAAACATCCATCGTGTTGCAGCATTTGCCCCAAATAAAGCTATTAGTTCATGGTTTGAAGATTTGCACTCAGGGGTCTCACCCTGAAACCCACCCCCAGCCTTGGCACTTCTAAAGATAAATGATCTCATTTGGTCTGTCTTCAGGGAGAGAATTACAACACCCCACAATCGGGGTTGATTCCCAGGAAGTATGACTGTTTAAAGATAAAGGGTTTCACAATAGGATATAAGTACTACACAATATAAAGCATCATTGCCAATAACTTATGTAAAGGAAGACATGGGTTTTGTCTAGGAAGGAGTTTTCTGGTCTATGTCTGGATGGGTTCTTCAAAGAACTAAATCTTCTGCATTTATTTATTGGGAGGTGATGTGTTCACAATTATTAATAATCAACATGTTGTGTTCACAATTATTAATAATCAACAGGACACGAAAAAAAGAAAGAAAAAAAGATCTCCTAAATAAATGTGAGCCTGGGAAGCATCGGGAAAGTGCTAACCCACAGAACTCCATGTGTGACTGAGAAGAGCTCTATCCCAACCTCCAACACAGCAGCACCAGCTGGGTGTGGCCAGGGGGTGCCTGGAATGTGTCTCATGTGACTGAACTTGAATTTGTCCATTGGCTATGGTATTGGATGCTTTGCTGAGTAAAAACTATTCTTTTTCTTTTTGTTTTCCTTTTTATTTTTTTTTTCATGTATACAGTTGATTATAAAATAAGCTGTATGTATTGTCACCACCATTTTGTGACTTGGAATACCTAGTCACATACAATTTAGATCCTATGATCTGTCCTTAACCAAAATGGGAAACGGAAGAGTGAGTAAAGACAGCTACAAACAACAAAATTTGGAGACAGAGAAGAACCAATTTTCCCAGTTAGGAAAAAAAAAAGAAAAGAAAAGAAAAGAAAAGAAAAAAGACCAGTTGTACTGTTGATTTTTTTTTCACAACTGAAGTTTTCCAGTTTGATTTAATGAATACAATCTTAAAGGAATGTCTCTTTGATCTATAATTAAGAAACCATTAGGTCATATGTTTTACAAAATTTGAATTATTTAAATCCAAATGTAATATCAGCTGTTTTTCAACTACCAGACACCTGCTAAATATTGGAAAACCAAGGCTGTTTCTTTTCTTTCATGCTTCCTCACCTTCACTGCAAGCATGGCTTTTCTGGAGGCTCATTTTGGCTTCAATGTACTTTCTTCTAAGCTGTGAATTCAGTAGAACTCTCACAAGGCTCTTAAGTGGATGCGCAATTTACTATTCTTTTCCGAATATTCTACTTGCAGTGGACATGGTTTTCAGCAAAACCACTCTTCCGTCGGTCAGTCCATAGTGAGGCTCAGAACCTGGGGTTGTCTATGTCTTGAATCACCGTATAAGACAAAGCACTGTTTTTTTAAAAATCTGTACCCATACCCATAGGCTGCCAAGATTGGAGGCACTGCCTCGAGCTCGTTGGTGAACAGAGCGTGCTCTGGTGCTCTGAGAGGCACGAGCAGGGAGCCGGTTCCTCGTGAGATTTACAGGTTCTTGGCAATTCTCCCACAGAGCTGCTTCACCTGCCTCCTTGTAGCCACCCAGTTCACGAGCCCCCAGGTGTCAACCCACATCAGTGTGGCCTGTGAGACTCTGCCTGGTCCCACTGCTCCCATAACCTTCTCTCTCAGTCACTTACACTCCTTGGGGTGACCTTTATTTCCCTGCCTTAATGGCACCATGCTTGTTCCTGCCTCTGGGTGTTTAGACTTACCCTTCCTTCTGGCTTATAAAGCTCTCCCCAGAGAGCTTTCCCAGGCTGCCTCCTTTCACTGTTGGGGTTTCTATCAAATGGCAGCTGCTCTGTGTGGCCTTCCCGGATCCCTTAGCTAACCCTCTGTCCCCATCCCCACAGTCACGCCGCACCGTTACTCCTCACTGCTATGCTCTGTCTCGTGTGACCCTACACTGCATCTGTCTTCATGTTTACTGACCACCCCCACCCCCAGCATTGTCTGCTCTCCACTGAATACCAAACCTAGTAGGACAGCTGCTCTGTCGTGGGCACGCAGGAAATACTTAATTAAATAAAGATGTGTTAAACTTTAACTGATGATTAAGGCTTATTAAACATAACTGATATTTTCCAAATTAATTTCTCAAAGACGTTCTACTTCTCATGTGAAACAAACCTCTGACTGGAATTCTGGGTGGTGTGTATGTGTGTAGGGCATGGGGGGATCACGGCACAGAGTTCCCGCTCAGAGGAAAGAAAGAGGTCATGGTCTCCTCCGGCCTGCCCACTGGGGATGACCGAGTGCCACATCTAAGTACTTAGGCTCTGGGGGTTCGAACATGTTTTCAGGCTCATAGAATTTCGTATTGAAAAATGCAGGTGCCTTTTCATGGTGATTTTTCTCAAGCACTATGTTCAGCTCTGGAAAGTAGATTTGAAGAAGATAAGACATGGTGTGTGTTCTTGGGGAGCCTATATTATAGCCTCATTGGCTCCTGATTGGGAACAACACATACAGACAGGGTTTTTAAAAAAACACAGGGAAGAGGAAAAAGGGAAAAAGGAAGAGAGAAATTGCACAAGACTAATTTTGCCCACTTTACTATTTTTTCTCAAATTGGTCGTATAGAACATAAAATATGTGTAAAGACTGTGGCAAAGTAAATGGCTCATATAGTGAGCATTTCTAAGAGAGTGTTAGGGCTCACTCTATCAATTTTATTGTATAACTGTTGGCTTCTGGTACCTTTCAGAGACAAATCTGGAGCAAGCAATGTGATCAGAAGGGCATTTTGATCTATAAGATCTTATCATCCTACAGATCTATAAGATCTACATTGACACTCCTGAGGTTTCACCCATTTCAAACTGTTCATGCTGAGCCTGTGAGGCGTCAGATTGATTCAAGGGGGTGTATAATCTCTCTTCTTAGTGTTTCTGCATAAGACTGTTTTTCTAAAAAATTATACAGCTGTGTAAGCAGGAACTCTAAATGAAAACACTGAAAATAGCTTTTGCTGTTTTCAACATTAAATACTCTAAGCAGAGCTGAAGTACTGAAAGATAATTCCTCTGTTGTTCCCTTGCCACCTAAAGAGCTTTTTCTCTTGGAAATTTTGAGTTCTGAATTTATCTGAAAAGTCTTAATTATGTTTAAGAAAATGTTTCTTATTCACAACCTGAAGTGATCTTCAATCAGTCAAAGCCCTGTTTGGATGCTCCTGGAAAGTTATAGGCCACTGACAAGCTTTCTTCTGTGATTCCTGGATTCTGGGTTAGATCTATTCCAGGAGTCCTGGGAGCCTGCTCCTGGGGAATCTTAATGACCCTTGCACAATCACAGACAAAGCCAGAGGCAAAAAGAACCCTCAGACTCTTACCTCCTGTAGCATTCACTATCTGGTGCTTCCTCCCACGGCCTACCCTGGGCTCTTCCTACAAAGCCTAGAATGGCTGGGCCAAGAGAACTCTCAGATGGTGAGTTTTTAGGACCTTCTGCCAAATTTTCATTTACTGTTATGCTTAGGAAACAGCGCTGGATTCTGTGGGGCAGGGATATTAATAGTTTTTAAGTCGAAACTTCTATATCAGAATTACTGCCCTGTCACTTGCAAATCAAGAGTGAATTAACTTCATCTTTTTGAACTTCTATCTCATTGACAATAGAGATAGTGAAGATTGCTCCAAGTCCTTTACCTAAGAAAACACCTGTGAGTATTCTGTAATACAACACTCTCAAAAACAAGAAATGATTTCTTCTTCAAATCAATTCAGAATGAGGCAAGGTAGAAAGAAAAATGAAAAAGAAGGAAGGAAAAAATCTTGCATTATTATTTTTAGCAGTTGAACAGAGGACCCAGGAGTTTGAAAGGTGAAAGGTGCTGGATGTGTTATGAACAAACCTCCTGTAGGTCCATGGACACCCTCAGCAAAATGGCACCTGCATAAACGGTCTGTCACCATTCCCTAACACCAAAAGCAGAACACAGTCTTCTCTCCCTGTGACTTTCCATGCACTTGGGCTCTGGAGATTCGAACACGTTTTCAGGCTCATAAAAGATGATGTATTTCAAACTTATGTTGAGCACCATCAAAATGAAAGTGTGTATCTCTCACTCTGAGTAAGGAAAACAAGAATGAGAATGAGGTGATATTGGCAGACAATGGATTTCTTTTTCGTGCCAAATGTAAGGAGTTTAGGAAAGCACAATATTTTCTTAATCTCTCTCTCTCTCTGGGTTTCTCTGGATTGTGGAAAGTCATCAGAGAATCTGTTTCCTGATTATTTGTTCCTTATAGTTCACAATTTCTCTCAATGTTCATCTTTAATTTTATCCCCTATATAAGCCCAAACAGGGTCTTTGATTCACAGGTGTGTTATTTTCCATCAGCTATAGCTTATTGCCACTCAAATTATATTGTGTAAAATGTAATAAAATGAAGACCTTGAAAAAAATGCAAATAAGCAAAAGAAAAATATATATTTACAATATACAAAATATGCATGTGTGTGTATCCACACACTATGCAACTATATGTGTGTGTACATATGTGTATATATTTATAGTTGTAACACATAACTTACTTGGAAGATACAGTGCAGGGACAGCGACATTTCTATGGTCCCAGATGCACAGAATTATGGGAGAAAAGATTCATTTCTGGCTTTCGTTGTTGTCGGGTTTCCCTCCTCTTCCAACCACCAGCCGTGAAGTCAGGTTTTAAAATTGAATTCATTTAATGATTTTAGGCCCTAATCCCTTACCCAGAGGGGAAAAATGCTGTCCATGATATCTTGTATATCCACCCAGTAATATCCATTTCAGGGATGTATTGTTATTATTATTTATTGTTATTATCTTGCTTTTAAAAAAACCTGTCTCACAAATGCATTCTATGTGATCCATGTTATTCCATAGAATGAAGGTAGCATGCTTTATCTCTGTGCTCACCAGCGGCAGAGAACCGGACCGAGACTGTGAGGACGTGACACTGTCCTCACAGGCGTATTCTGTGTTGCTCACGTGTCCCTGTGGGATTCGTTCCCAGGAGTGGAGTTTCTATTCTGTGTAGACGGTGCACTGAGGGGATTTAAGGTGATCCTCCTTCTGGACTGTCATCTTCAGAGCTATGCAGCAGGTGTTTGGGACATTTTTATTTAATGTTATGCAAATCGCCTTCCAGGGGCTCCTGCCTAAATCCCCTGGACCATGGCAAGGCAGTTTATGTGGGTCAGGCAGCCAGACCCCCTGGGTTCCAGTTCTATGACCTCACAACTAGCCGTGTCATGTGAGGACAGTGAACTGAGATGCCTCCTGCCTCAGTTTCCCTACTTGTGAATGTGAGGATGTGTTGAATTATCACATGTAAAGCACGTGAGGCAGTTAGAGTCCTGGACGTCCTGAGCACCCAGCATGGGTTAACTCTTCTGGTGGCTTTAATGATCATCTTTAAATGTATTCTGTTTTTAAACTGCATCTTATGCTGAATGATACACAGGGATATCATAGATCTGATGTGCTAGCTACATGTCATACTAAGACATGGGAAATAGAATATTATAAAATAAAAAAAAAAGCGTTCAAACTCCGCCACAATTTGGAAAGTTCTAGCCTGAGCAAGATCATTCCTCGGAATGCCTTGAGCTCCTTAAATCAGAGAGGGTCCATGGTGCCACATGGGTGTTACGAGACTCATCTCTCCAAGTGGGAGTGAAGTTGGGCATTTCTCGTATGTTCACGAGTCATTTTATTTTCTTTTTGTAAACTGACCATTATCTTTTTTGCCTGATTTTATATGAAGTTTTGGTCTTTATCCATTGGTTTGTAAAAAGGTTTTATAAATGGAAGAGATTAGTTCTTTGTCAGGTGTACTAACAATTTTGTTCCTATTCATGTCTGAAGTATTTCTGAGGGCTCCCCCCACCCCCATTCCGTTCCTTTCAGTTGAGCTAAGTTATCAGTCTTTTCTTCCCTGGCACCTGGGTTTGGGCCTTGCTGACACCCTTGATCTTACCCACAAGGCTGAGAAGCGCTTGGGTCCTGCTTAGAAAGCCACAGCTGGCCACCTGTGCTTTGTATCCACAAACATTCTCCCCTGGTTTTGTCCTGTCCTTTCTCTGGGTCTCTTTTAGTGTAAATCTTCATTCCATTCCACAACTACTTCAATGTACAGTGTAAAGGATGGACCTTGTGTGACGTATGGACCTCTAGATGGCTATTTGGGCCAGCATCACTTACTGAGTAACTCCGTTTTCCTCACTGAATTGAATTGCCACATTCACTGGCCGCATGTGCTACATTCCAGGATAAGTCTGTGTGTTTACTGCCGGGCCCTCCGATCGCTCGTCATGAACACCTGTCCTGACACGCTAATCTCTACACCTGTAGAGCTAACACTTGTTACTCTTTTCACTAAGTACTCTTTTCACTAAGTGTACTCTTTTCACTCAATGACTCTTGAATGTAACATTTCAAATTGAAACATGGCATTATCAAAAAAATAAATAAAAGGAATGATCTTATTTTACTTAGCATTTTACTTAGGAAGGACTAATGTCTTTATAATATCAAGTCCTGGTACCCAACCCAGGGATTGTTTCTGTCTCCTGTCATGTCCTTCGGTGCTGTTCTGAATATTTATTCATAGAAATCTTGAAACATTTCTTGTTAATTTTTTATTTCAGATTCCATTAAAATTGGAGACAATTTTTCCTTATTTTACATATGTGGGGAGAACCATTGGCTTTTGAAATTAATTTCAGAGGGAGAAACTTTACTGAATTTTCTTACTACTTACTGTTTTTTGGAATCTTGTCTTATTTTCAAGAAACAGACACTGATAATTTTGATTTATTTCTAATGTTTATGCTTCTTGCTTTATACCTCTTCTTGCTGAATGTGCTAAGAAAGGTAAGAATAGAAACCTGGGAGGGAGGAGTGAAATATTAAATACAGGTTTAAAAAGGAAGCTATTGCCACCAAAATAAATGTCCTCTCTGGGATCAAGTTATGAGAGAAGTCAGAAATAGAAGTCTGGGACCTTAAAGAGACATGAAGGAATGAAGAAAAAGCTTACAAAACATTATATTGCTGTTATTATATGACAGAAGTTTTAAATCATTTTATCATCCCTGAATGATGAACCAAATCCAGTCTCTCTCTCTTTTTTTAATTTAAAATCAATTAATTGGGATGCCTGAGTGGCTCAATTGTTAAGCGTCTGCCTTTGGCTCAGGTCATTATCCAGGGTCCTGGGATCCAGCCCTGCACCCAGGCTCCCTGCTCAGTGGGAAGCCTGCTTCTCCCTCTCCCACTCCCCATGCTTTGGTTCCCTCTCTCCCTCTGCTTCAGTTCCCTCTCTCAAATAAATAAATAAAATCTTTAAAAAATTTTTAATATAAAAAAATCAAGTAGTTAACACATAGTGTATTCTTATGTATTTATGTATTATGTATGTATTATGTATATTATGTATTATCCTGTAGTTTCAGGATAGAATTTGGTGACTCATCTGTTGTGTACAACACCCAGTGCTCATCACATCCGTGCCCCCCCTTAATGCCCGTCACCCCGTGACCCCATCTCCCCGCCCACCTCCCTTCAGCAGCCCTCAGTTTGTTTCCTGGAGTTAAGAGTCTCTTATGGTTTGTCCCCCTCTCTATTTTTATCTTACCTTATTTTTTCTTTTCCCCTAAGCTCATCTGTTTTGTTTCTTAAATTCCACATATTAAGGAGATCATATGATAATAGTTCTTCTCTCGTTGACTTATTTCACTCAGTATAACGCCTTCCAGTTCCATCCACGTCGTTGCAAATCACATCAGGTCTTTCGATGTGCATATATATTCATTCGAGGATATCAAACACAGCTTCACATTTACTTCTATTTTTTTCTCTGTAAACTCCTAACTAATTTGCTTTTTCAAGACTCATAGATTTGGAGAAAATAAGGCAAGATCAACCACTTTTATTACATTAACTTTGGGGCATAATATATATATTTGTTATGGAATCGTATATATACACGATTATGAACAATGAAGGAAACATAATAATAATTACCATAATTAGTGATATTAATAATGTAATTAAAATAGGAACAGCCACAACACCACTGAAAACTTCCTGTGTGCCAAACACTGAGTGCAGTGATGTAAATGGATTTTCTTGTTTAATCCCCACAAAAACTAAGTTTGCAAAAGCTTAATTGCCCAAATCCATCGTTTATGACTTATTTTCAAAGCCAGTTCTGTACAACTCTAAAATCCCAGCCCAGGCACTAACTTAGCCCCAAAACTATTCATTTATTTTTTGGTAATACTTAAGAAATCACAAATTTTGGTCCCAAATCAATTTTTTTAAAAAGTCCATCAATAAATGCAAGCTGCTGAAAGATTAACTTAAACACTTGGTAGAGATTTTAAAATAACATAATCTAATCCGGGCATATGTGCTGAGAGCTCACAGGGGCGTTTTCTGGAGATGCGCACGTAGCATCTCTATCCGAGAAAGAAAACCATCCTCAGGGAGCCTGCGCTCCAGAACTCCGGCATCGCCGACCTTTCATGTAGGACGTTCACGAAGAAACGTCTTAAATGAAAGCTAACATCGGACTCGGAGAGTCTTTGCCCAAAGGCAGACACACACACGTGGCCAGCTTCTGCGGTCAGCTTCTTCCTAAGGCCATGTCCTCCTCGAGAAGCCTGGCTGCGGGCGGAGCCTCGTGAGGGATACGGGAGATCGGGATCGTCCGGGGCAGGGGAACGAGATCGTCCGGGGCAGGGGAACGGCATCATCCAGGGCAGAACAGGATTGTCTGGGGCAGGAGAACTCTGCCTCTGCAGGGCCTCGGAAGCACCAGGTAGGGGCGTCTCAAGAAACAAACCGAGCGGCCCCTATTCCCAGAGGACAACTGTGCACAGCTAAGAAGATGGTTTTCCACTGGAAAAAAAGGGGGTATTTTTTTCAGCTGGTGACAGGGAATGAGGTGGGGGACAGGCTGTCAGGGGACTGCTAGAGTCCCCAAAGGCTGAGTCCCTGGGACTCAAAGGGAGACTTCCTTAGGAAGCCACTTGCGAGTCCCCAGGGTTCCTGAGGCTGCTCAGAATGGGAACAGTCTGTCGCTCCCTTTCATTTAACCAGTATCCTTTTTTTTTTTTTAAATTGAAGTATGGTTGACATAAAATGTTATATTAGTGTCAAGTGTATGACATAATGATTTGACATTTACACATGTTATAAAATACACGCCAGGTAAGTGTCCCCACCATCTGTGGCCACACAGTGTTATCACGTTACTGACTGTGTTCCCTGTGCGGCACTTTTCATTGCCGTGACCGGTTCATTTTATAACTGGAAGTGGCTCAACCCCCTTTACCCATTTAGCTCATCATCCAACCCCCTTCCCTCTGGCAACCACCGATTTGTTCCTTGTATTTAAGAGTCCATTCTTTTTATTTTGTTTAGATTCCGCATGTAAGTAAAATCATTATCGTATTTGTCTTTCTCAGTCTGACTTTTTTCAGCTACCATGACACCTTGTACGTCCAGCCAGTGTGTCTAACAAACAGAGGCCCCAGAATTTTCACAGTATAGTCTTTTGCTTTCTTGGTTAAGTTTATTCCTAGGTATTTTATTATTTTTAACCAATTATAAGTGGGATTCTTTTCTTGCTTTCTTTCTGCTACTTCGTTATTGCTGTATATAAATACAATAGATTTATGTATATTAATTTTGTATCCTAAAACTTACCTGAATTCATTTGTCAGTTCTAATTTTTATGTTAGTGGAGTTGATAGGGTTTTCTATTTATAGTATCATGCCAGTTTCTTTGCTGGCTGTCAGTTTTCCTTTTTTTTTTTTTTTTTTTTGCCATTTGCAAACAGGGAGAAGTTTCCTTGTTATGAATTTGGACATCTTTTTTTTTTTTTTAACTTTTTATTTTTTATAAACATATATTTTTATCCCCAGGGGTACAGGTCTGTGAATCACCAGGTTTACACACTTCACAGCACTCACCAAAGCACATACCCTCCCCAATGTCCATAATCCCACCCCCTTCTCCCAAAGCCCCTCCCCCCAGCAACCCTCAGTTTGTTTTGTGAGATTAAGAGTCACTTATGGTTTGTCACCCTCCCAATCCCATCTTGTTTCATTTATTCTTCTCCTACCCACTTAAGCCTCCATGTTGCATCACCACTTCTTCATATCAGGGAGATCATATGATAGTTGTCTTTCTCTGCTTGACTTATTTCGCTAAGCATGATACGCTCTAGTTCCATCCATGTTGTCGCAAATGGCAAGACTTCATTTCTTTTGATGGCTGCATAGTATTCCATTGTGTATATATGCCACATCTTCTTGATCCATTCATCTGTGGATGGACATCTAGGTTCTTTCCATAGTTTGGCTATTGTGGACATTGCTGCTATAAACATTCGGGTGCATGTGCCCCTTTGGATCACTACATTTGTATCTTTAGGGTAAATACCCAATAGTGCAATTGCTGGGTCATAGGGCAGTTCTATTTTCAACATTCTGAAGAACCTCCATGCTGTTTTCCAGAGTGGCTGCACCAGCTTGCATTCCCACCAACAGTGTAGGAGGGTTCCCCTTTCTCCACATCCTCGCCAGCATCTGTCATTTCCTGACTTGTTGATTTTAGCCATTCTGACTGGTGTGAGGTGATATCTCATTGTGGTTTTGATTTGTATTTCCCTGATGCCGAGTGATATGGAGCACTTTTTCATGTGTCTGTTGGCCATCTGGATGTCTTCTTTGCAGAAATGTCTGTTCATGTCCTCTGCCCATTTCTTGATTGGATTATTTGTTCTTTGGGTGTTGAGTTTGCTAAGTTCTTTATAGATTCTGGACACTAGTCCTTTATCTGATATGTCGTTTGCAAATATCTTCTCCCATTCTGTCAGTTGTCTTTTGATTTTGTTAACTGTTTCCTTTGCTGTGCAAAAGCTTTTGATCTTGATGAAATCCCAATAGTTCATTTTTTCCCTTGCTTCCCTTGCCTTTTGCGTTGTTCCTAGGAAGATGTTGCTGCGGCAGAGGTCGAAGAGGTTGCTGCCTGTGTTCTCCTCAAGGATTTTGATGGATTCCTTTCGCACATTGAGGTCCTTCATCCATTTTGAGTCTATTTTTGTGTGTGGTGTAAGGAAATGATCCAATTTCATTTTTCTACGTGTGGCTGTCCAATTTTCCCAGCACCATTTATTGAAGAGGATGTCTTTTTTCCATTGGACATTCTTTCCTGCTTTGTCGAAGATGAGTTGACCATAGATTTGAGGGTCTATTTCTGGGCTCTCTATTCTGTTCCATTGATCTATGTGTCTGTTTTTGTGCCAGTACCATGCTGTCTTGATGATGACAGCTTTGTAATAGAGCTTGAAGTCCGGAATTGTGATGCCACCAACGTTGGCTTTCTTTTTCAATATCCCTTTGGCTATTCGAGGTCTTTTCTGGTTCCATATAAATTTTAGCATTATTTGTTCCATTTCTTTGAAAAAGATGGATGGTACTTTGATAGGAATTGCATTAAATGTGTAGATTGCTTTAGGTAGCATAGACATTTTCACAATATTTATTCTTCCAATCCAGGAGCATGGAACATTTTTCCATTTCTTTGTGTCTTCCTCAATTTCTTTCATGAGTACTTTATAGTTTTCTGAGTATAGATTCTGTGTCTCTTTGGTTAGGTTTATTCCTAGGTATCTTATGGTTTTGGATGCAATTGTAAATGGGATTGACTCCTTAATATCTCTTTCTTCTGTCTTGCTGTTGGTATAGAGAAATGCAACTGATTTCTGTGCATTGATTTTATATCCTGACACTTTACTGAATTCCTGTATAAGTTCTAGCAGTTTTGGAGTGGAGTCTTTTGGGTTTTCCACATATAGTATCATATCATCTGCGAAGAGTGATAATTTGACTTCTTCTTTGCCGATTTGGATGCCTTTAATTTCCTTTTGTTGTCTGATTGCTGAGGCTAGGACCTCTAGTACTATGTTGAATAGCAGTGGTGATAATGGACATCCCTGCCGTGTTCCTGACCTTAGTGGAAAAGCTTTCAGTTTTTCTCCATTGAGAATGATATTTGCGGTGGGTTTTTCATAGATGGCTTTGATGATATTGAGGTATGTGCCCTCTATCCCTACACTTTGAAGAGTTTTGATCAGGAAGGGATGCTGTACTTTGTCAAATGCTTTTTCAGCATCTACTGAAAGTATCATATGGTTCTTGTTCTTTCTTTTATTGATGTGTTGTATCACATTGACTGATTTGCGGATGTTGAACCAACCTTGCAGCCCTGGAATAAATCCCACTTGGTCGTGGTGAATAATCTTTTTAATGTACTGTTGAATCCTATTGGCTAGTATTTTGTTGAGTATTTTCGCATCTGTGTTCATCAAGGATATCGGTCTATAGCTCTCTTTTTTGGTGGGATCCTTGTCTGGTTTTGGGATCAAGGTGATGCTGGCCTCATAAAATGAGTTTGGAAGTTTTCCTTCCATTTCTATTTTTTGGAACAGTTTCAGGAGAATAGGAATTAGTTCTTCTTTAAATGTTTGGTAGAATTCCCCCGGGAAGCCATCTGGCCCTGGGCTTTTGTTTGTTTGGAGATTTTTAATGACTGTTTCAATCTCCTTACTGGTTATGGGTCTGTTCAGGCTTTCTATTTCTTCCTGGTTCAGTTGTGGTAGTTTATATGTTTCTAGGAATGCATCCATTTCTTCCAGATTGTCAAATTTATTGCCGTAGAGTTGCTCATAGTATGTTCTTATAATAGTTTGTATTTCTTTGGTGTTAGTTGTGATCTCTCCTCTTTCATTCATGATTTTATTTATTTGGGTCCTTTCTCTTTTCTTTTTGATAAGTCGGGCCAGGGGTTTATCAATTTTATTAATTCTTTCAATGAACCAGCTCCTACTTTCGTTGATTTTTTCTATTGTTTTTTTGGTTTCTATTTCATTGATTTCTGCTCTGATCTTTATGATTTCTCTTCTCCTGCTGGGCTTAGGGTTTCTTTCTTGTTCTTTCTCCAGCTCCTTTAGGTGTAGGGTTAGGTTGTGTACCTGAGACCTTTCTTGTTTCTTGAGAAAGGCTTGTACCGCTATATATTTTCCTCTCAGGACTGCCTTTATTGTGTCCCACAGATTTTGAACTGTTGTATTTTCATTATTATTTGTTTCCATGATTTTTTTCAATTCTTCTTTAATTTCCCGGTTGACCCATTCATTCTTTAGAAGGATACTGTTTAGTCTCCATGTATTTGGGTTCTTTCCAAACTTCCTTTTGTGGTTGAGTTCTAGCTTTAGAGCATTGTGGTCTGAAAATATGCAGGGAATGATCCCAATCTTTTGATACCGGTTGAGTCCTGATTTAGGACCGAGGATGTGATCTATTCTGGAGAATGTTCCATGTGCACTAGAAAAGAATGTGTATTCTGTTGCTTTGGGATGAAATGTTCTGAATATATCTGTGATGTCCATCTGGTCCAGTGTGTCGTTTAAGGCCTTTATTTCCTTGCTGATCTTTTGCTTGGATGACCTGTCCATTTCAGTGAGGGGAGTGTTAAAGTCCCCTACTATTATTGTATTGTTGTTGATGTGTTTCTTTGATTTTGTTATTAATTGGTTTATATAGTTGGCTGCTCCCACGTTGGGGGCATAGATATTTAAAATTGTTAAATCTTCTTGTTGGACAGACCCTTTGAGTATGATATAGTGTCCTTCCTCATCTCTTATTATAGTCTTTGGCTTAAAATCTAATTGATCTGATATAAGGATTGCCACTCCTGCTTTCTTCTGATGTCCATTAGCATGGTAAATTCTTTTCCACCCCCTCACTTTAAATCTGGAGGTGTCTTTGGGCTTAAAATGAGTTTCTTGGAGGCAACATATACATGGGTTTTGTTTTTTTATCCATTCTGATACCCTGTGTCTTTTGACAGGGGCATTTAGCCCATTCACATTCAGGGTAACTATTGAGAGATATGAATTTAGTGCCATTGTATTGCCTGTAAGGTGACTGTTATTGTATATGGTCTCTGTTCCTTTCTGATCTACCACTTGTAGGCTCTCTCTTTGCTTAGAGGACCCCTTTCAATATTTCCTGTAGAGCTGGTTTGGTATTTGCAAATTCTTTCAGTTGTTGTTTGTCCTGGAAGCTTTTAATCTCTCCTTCTATTTTCAATGATAGCCTAGCTGGATATAGTATTCTGGGCTGCATGTTTTTCTCGTTTAGTGCTCTAAAAATATCATGCCAGCTCTTTCTGGCCTGCCAGGTCTCTGTGGATAAGTCAGCTGCCAATCTAATATTTTTACCATTGTATGTTACAGACTTCTTTTCCCGGGCTGCTTTCAGGATTTTCTCTTTGTCACTGAGACTTGTAAATTTTACTATTAGGTGACGGGGTGTGGGCCTATTCTTATTGATTTTGAGGGGCGTTCTCTGAACCTCCTGAATTTTGATGCTCGTTCCCTTTGCCATATTGGGGAAATTCTCCCCAACAATTCTCTCCAGTATACCTTCTGCTCCCCTCTCTCTTTCTTCTTCTTCTGGAATCCCAATTATTCTAATGTTGTTTCGTCTTATGGTGTCACTTAATTCTCGAATTCTCCCCTCGTGGTCCAGTAGCTGTTTGTCCCTCTTTTGCTCAGCTTCTTTATTCTCTGTCATTTGGTCTTCTATATCACTAATTCTTTCTTCTGCCTCATTTATCCTAGCAGTTAGAGCCTCCATTTTTGATTGCACCTCATTAATAGCTTTTTTGATTTCAACTTGGTTAGATTTTAGTTCTTTTATTTCTCCAGAAAGGGCTTTTATATCTCTCGAGAGGGTTTCTCTAATATCTTCCATGCCTTTTTCGAGCCCGGCTAGAACCTTGAGAATTGTCATTCTGAACTCTAGATCTGACATATTACCGATGTCTGTATTGATTAGGTCCCTAGCCTTCGGTACTGCCTCTTGTTCTTTTTTTTGCGTTGAATTTTTACGTCTTGTCATTTTGGCCAGATAAGAGTAAATGAAGGGGCAAGTAAAATAATAAAAGGGTGGCAACAACCCCAGAAAAATATGCTTTAACTAAATTAGAAGAGATCCAAAATCGTGAGTGTGGAGAAAGGGGATAAAAAGAGGTTCAAAAAGAAAGAAAGAAAAAAAAAAGAAAAGAAAAAAAATTTTTTTTAAAAAAAGAAAACACCTGAGAAAAATGTAAAAAAGAAAATATATATATATTAGATAAACTAGTAAGAAATCGTTAAAAAAGAAAAAGGTAACAGTTAAAAAAAAAAAATTTTTACCCGAAGGCGAGAAGAAAAAGAAAAAAAAAAAATGAAAAAGAAAAAATTAAATTAACTGCAAGACTAAAAAAAAATCACAGGAAAAAAGCCATGAGTTCCGTGCTTGGCTTTCTCCTCCTCTGGAATTCTGCTGCTCTCCTTGGTATTGAAACCGTACTCCTTGGTAGGTGAACTTGGTCTCGGCTGGATTTCTTGTTGATCTTCTGGGGGAGGGGCCTGTTGTAGTGATTCTCACGTGTCTTTGCCCCAGGCGGAATTACACCTCCCTTACCCGGGGCCGGGGTGAGTAATCCGCTCGGGTTTGCTTTCAGGAGCTTTTGTTCCCTGAGCGCTTTCCGTAGAGTTCCAGAGGACGGGAACACAAATGGCGGCCTCCTGGTCTCGGGCCCGGAGGAGCCGAGAGCCCAGGGCCCCACTCCTCAGTGCGCCCTCAGAGAACAGCGCCCAGTTATTCCCGTCTGCCTGACCTCCGGCCGCGCTCCGAGCTCACCGAGCCTGCGATCGGTTCAAGGTAACACCGAGCTGTGAGCTTACTGTCGGCTCTGTTTCTGTAGCTGGCTTTCCCGTTCCAATACCCGCAAGCTCTGCGACACTCAGACACCCCCGATCCTTCTGTGACCCTGCGGGACCTGAGGCCACGCTGACCCCGCGTGGGCTTCGCCCCGGTTTAGCCTCTGGAGCGATGTCCCTCAACGGAACAGACTTTTAAAAGTCCTGATTTTGTGCGCGGTTGCTCCGCCGCTTGCCGGGAGCTGGCCCCTCCCCCCGGGGTCTATCTTCCCGTCGCTTTGGATTCACTTCTCCGCCGGTCCTACCTTTCAGAAAGCGGTTGTTTTTCTGTTTCCAGAATTGCTGTTCTTCTTCTCTTCGGTCTGCCGATGGATTTTCAGGTGTTTGCAATCTTTAGATAAGCTATCTAGCTGATCTCCGGCTAGCTGAAGCAGTCTCAGCTTGCTACTTCTCCGCCATCTTGACTCCTTCTCCCTAGGGAATCCACACGGACAAAAAATTCCGAAGATAACCAGGCAACAAGAGGCTTGTATTACATCCTGAGCTAAAAAAAATAGAATTTGGACATCTTTTATTTCTTTTTCTTGCCTATGTGCTGTGGCTAGGACTTCCAGTACTATGTTTAGTGAAAGCGGTGAGAGTGACCCTCATTTTGTTTCTGATCTTAAGGGGAAAGCTCTCAGTTTCTCATCATTAAATGTAATGTTAGCTGTAGGCTGTTTGTTTTATAGAGAGCCTTTATTGTTTTGAGGTGAGTCCCTTCCACACCTACTTTGCTGGGAGTTTTTTATTATGAATTGATGTTGTACTGTATCAGATGTTTTCTCTGCCATCTCTTGAGATGATTGTGTGTCTTTTCATTTTTTCTCTTGTTAATGTGATATAGCATATTCACTGATTTATAGGGGAATATTGAACCACACTTAAATTCCTGGAATAAATCCTACTCGATCATGGTGGATGATTTTTTTGGGGTATAATATGCATTTTATTTTATTTTATTTTATTCTAAATTTATATTTTTTTATTTTTTATAAACATATATTTTTATCCCCAGGGGTACAGGTCTGTGAATCACCAGGTTTACACACTTCACAGCACTCACCAAAGCACATACCCTCCCCAATGTCCATAATACCACCCCCTTCTCCCAAACCCCCTCCCCCCAGCAACCCTCAGTTTGTTTTGTGAGATTAAGAGTTACTTATGGTTTGTCTCCCTCCCAATCCCATCTTCTTTCATTTATTCTTCTCGTACCCACTTAAGCCCCCATGTTGCATCACTTTTTTTTAATGTATTCTTCAATTTGTTTCATTCAAGTTTTTTTGAGAGTTTTTGCAACCATGTTCCTCAGAGATGCTGGTCTGCAGTTCTTTTTTTTTTTTTTGTGGTGTCTTTGGTTTTGGCATCAGGGTTATGTTGGCCTTACAGAGAGAATTTGGAAGTTTTCCACTCTCTTCCACTTTGTGGAATAATATGAGAAGAATACGTTTCAGCTCTTCTTTAAGTGTTTGATAGAATTCACCTGTGAATTCACTTGGTCCTGGACTTTGTTTGCTGAAAGTTTTTTGATTACCAATTAAATTTCATTACTAGTAATCAGTCTGTTCACATTTTTTATTTCTTCCTGATCAAGTTTTGGAAGATTCTGTTTACAGGAATTTATCCATTTCTTCTAGGTTGCTTCACTTGTCAGCCTACAATTTCTCATATTATTCTCACACAGTCCTTTGTATATTCTCCCCTTTCATTTCGATTTCTATTTATTTGAGTCCTCTCTTTTTCTTGATGAGTCTTGCTAAATGTTTATCAATTTTGTTTATCTTTTCAAAAAACCAGCTTCTAGTTTCATTAATGTTTTCTATTTTTTGTAGTATTTATTTCATTTATTTCTGCTCCAAACTTTATTATTTCTTCTTTTCTACTAGTTTTGGGCTTTTTTTTCATAGCTGCCTTAGATGTAAAGTTGGGTTATTTATTTGAGATTTTTCTTGTTATATGAGGTAAGCCTGTATTGCTATAGTGTTCCCCCTTAGAACTATTTTTGCTGCATCCTAAAGGTTTCAAACTGCTATGATTTCATTTTCATTTGTTTCCATGTGTTTTTTTATTTCCTCTTTGACATCTTGGTTGACGCCCATTATTTGGAAGCCTGTGGTTTAGCCTCCATGTGTTTCTTCTTGTAATTGATTATTCTAGTTCCATACCACTGTGGTCAGAGAAGATGCTTGGTCTGAGTTCAGTCTTCTTAAATTTACTGAGACCTGTTTTGTGACCTAACACGTGACTTCTCCTGGAGAAGGTTCCCTGTGCACTTGCAAAGAATGTGGGTTCTGCTGTTTGGAGTGAACTATTCTGTTGGGTCTGTATATATGTTGGGTCTGTATGGTCTAATGTGTCATTGAAGCCACTGTTGCCTTGTGGATCTTGTGCTTGGATGATCTGTCCTTATGTAAGGGGGATGATAAAGTCCCCTGCTGCTGTACTGCTGTCAGTCTCTCCCTCTACGTCTGTGAACTTCTGCTCTGTGTGTTCAGGCACTCCTGCGGTGGGTGTATGTACATTTATGATCATTACATCTTCTTGTGGAATTGTTCCCTTTGTCATATTAATGCCTTTCTTTGTGTCTTGCTACTGTCTTTGTTTTAAGTCTGTTTTATCTGACATGGGAATTGCTACCCTGACCTTTTTCTTTCTCCGCTTCCATTTGCATGATCCATGCTCTCCAGTCTCCTCACTTTCAGGCCACCTTTAGGTTTGAAATGAATCTCTCGTAGGCAACATACAGACAAATCTTTTTTGTTTGTTTGTTTTGTTTATTTTATTTTATTTTATTTTATTTTATTTTATTTTATCCCTTCTGTCATCCTGTCTGTTGATTGGGGCATTTAGTCCATTTACATTTAAAGTAGTTGTTGAGGGTGCCTGGGTGGCTCAGTTGGTTAAGCAACTGCCTTCAGCTCAGGTCATGATCCCAGAGTCCCAGGATCAAGTCCTGCATCGGGCTCTCAGCTCCACAGAGAGTCTGCGTCTCCATCTGAAATTTCCCTCACTCTCTCAAATAAATAAATAAATAAATAAGTAAATAAATAAATAAAATCGTTAAAAAAAAATAAAGCAGTTGTTGATAGGTACATACTTATTGCTATTTTGTTAATTGTTTTTTGGTTGTTTTTGTAGTTCTTCTCTGTTCCTTTCTTCTCTTCTTGCTTTTTTCCCTTATGGTTTAATGACTTTCTTTAGTGTCATGTTTAGGCTCCCTTCTCTTTTTTGTGTGCATACCTACATAGAATTTTTATTTGTTATACCATTGCCATCAGGTTACCATCAGTTACCATCAGGTTGACATATAACGTCTTATGTATGCAGCATTCCATAGTAAGTTGGTGGCCACTTAAGTTTGAACACATCCTAAAAACACTAAATTTTTACTTCCCCTTCCATTATTTATGTATATGATGTCATATTATATATCTTTTTTTTATATCTCTTGGCTGATTTTTGTAAAATAATTAATTTTACTGTTTTTGTGTTTTTCCCTCCATACTGGTTTTATAGTCTACTAATTAGTAGCCAGCAGACTGGTTTTATTAGTCTTTACCTGTATTATATATTTGCTTTTACTGGTTTATTTTTTGCCCCTTCATAATTTCTTACTTCCAGTCTGGACTTATTTTTTTTTTCCATTCAAAGCATTCCCTTTAACATTTCTTGTGAGGTTTATTTACTGGTAATGGACTCCTTTAAATTAAAGAAAATTTTTAAATGAAATACTTTTAAAACTTAAATGCATTTAAAGTAATTTCTTTATTTTCAAGTATATTTTCCCAACCTGTTCTTTGGGAAGGAATCTTTTTCTTGCATATAGAGACTACATGATAAGAAAATCCACTTAAGTTTTAAGTTGTCAATGTATTCAGAATAATAAGTCTCATCTTGAATTCATAAGAGCTATAGCAACCTTTTAAATTAGAGTTCTAATGAGTTTTTAATGAAAACGACAAAACTCTGATTATTGCAGAGAGTGCAGATTAAGGATTAAATAATGGCTGTCTAGACTCACCAACATCTGGCCATTATTTATTGATTCCTCCCAGCCCCACATTCCAGGCCAATGGCTACCAGGAGGACCCTGCCTCTGGCTGCCACCCCCATATGAGCACTGCCGCAGGAAGGTTCTTTCGGTCAACGCAGTGAGAGTCATCTGCTTGGGCTGACAGATGGACAGAAGAAAACTACTTCCTAAAGCAGGCAGAATCATTCTTATGATTCCTAAATGTTTGGGGGAGGCTGCATGTGTTCTGTTGTAGAAGAAAGAAAAGAGGGAGGAAAAGAAAGATCATGTGTTTGAAGAAGGAAAACACAAGTCAAGACAAGAGGGGAAAGGGCAGAAAAAGAGAAGAGAAAAGAGCATGTGACATGCTGGTGTTGCCTCCTGGCCTCCAGCCTTTGCTGCTAGAACCACTGGCCCTGCCCCCTGTAAAGGGTTCCATGTCTCTCGATGGCCTTCCAACAGCCACATGTGCTTAAACCAAGGTGGGGTCAGACCTGAGCTGGCCCCCTTCCTCTGAGCTGCGCTCACCACTAAGGCTGGGTATGTCTGAGTGCTCTTCCAACACATTTTTTTTTTAATTTGACAGAGAGATAGAGAGACAGAGAGAGCACAATTAGGTAGAGCAGCAATGAGAGGGAGAGGCAGAAGCAGGCACTCCACTGAGCAGGAAGCCTGATGCGGGACTCAATCCCAGGACCCTGGGATAATGACCTGAGCTGAAGGCAGACGTTTAACAGACTGAGCTACATAGGTGCCCCTCCAAGGCTATTTCTAATCAGAGTAGAGGGATAAAAAGTGTCTTTGTGGCCATGAAAATTAGAAGATGTAAAACTCAGGGCTCACTGAGATGCCTGGGAGGCTACATTGGTTGAGCATCTTACTTTTGATTTTAACTTAGGTCATGGTCTCAGGGTGCTGGGATCCAACCTGACAACATAGGCTTTGGGATCCACACACAATGGTGAGGGGGCTCTGCTTAGGGATTCTCTCCCTCTGCCATTCCTCCCACTCTCTCTCAAATAAATAAATAAATAAATCTTAAAACAAAGAAACAAACAAACAAACAAAAAGACCTCAGAACTCACAAAAGCCAAGGTTTCTACCAAGTTCAACAACTGACCTGTAGGAGGGAATGGACTAGCAGGTGACATGAGGCACCGTTTGCCTCCTCAGCACAGCTGGGTCTTCTCATTCTCACTACACAGCAGAATCCGCCATTTGTCTGTACTAATTTGAGCTTTTTAATCTCATGAATCATAAATGCTGTAGCAAGAAAGTAAAAATAAAGAAGAGGAATAAAACAGACAAGCGAAAATAGAAATAAAATAATAAAATAAAATAAAAATAAATCATAAATGTTGTAACATGAAAGTAAAAATAAAGAAGAGGAATAAAACAGACAAGAGAGGTTAGGACAATGTACATAAATGAGGAAAAGAATGAAAAAAGAAAGACACACATATAGGCATTCTCCTTTGTTGGCTGTCATGAAGCATGTGAGCATTTTGGGGAGACCCACATGACAAGGGGATGAGGGTGGTCACCATGCAGCTGCCAGCAAGAAACTGGAGCTCTCAGACCCTCACACAAGAATAAATGAATTCTAACCAGTAACCTGGTAGAGTCTGGTAGCAACATCCTTCCCTGCAATAGACAACACAGATTTTGTAACTGAAAGTGATCTTGCTGGAACACGACCTGAAAATGTGAGCGTGACTGTGGATGGCAGTGAGTGGAAGACAGAGAAATTCTGAGGAGTGTGAGAGAAAGTCTCAATGTCCTGTTAGTAGAAATTTAAGTATTGAAGATGCTGTTGATGAAGCTCAAAAGGAAGTAAGAAGCAAGTTACTGGAAACCAGAGGAAGCAAGATCCCTGTTATGTGGTTTCAAGGCTTTGCAGAAATCATCTCCTGCAGTCGTTTGAGAAGCAACAGGACTTGCAAGCCATGAACTCGGCTTTATAGCTAAGATTTCCAAGGAAAGATGGAGGTGCCTTCTGGCTTGTAGTACTGATAGCTGAGCACTGCATGTAATAACCCTCCTACTTAGTGTAAAATGCAAGAGGAGAGAGGTACATTAGAGGAAGCACTGTTTGAAAAAAAGGATCCAGGTTTTGATTATTTTGAAATTTTTCAAGTCTTTCCAGGCAGCAGAGAGAAAAAGCCAAGAGTGTGACCATGCACATTTTGCAAAACCTTGGAAAGATCAAATCATCAGAGTCTTCCAAAGGGCTTTCAGATGATCAAAGATGTTCTCCTTGCAGTCCCTCTTGGCCATACCAGAGAGCTTCTAAGAAGGTAAATTGTGTTGTCCCTCAGCCCACACAGCAGGAATCCCAGGTAAAAAGAGTTTATCCAGAAAAGACCTTGGGGGCTTTTGTCTAGAAATGTGAGCCCCATCCCATCCAGGAAATTCATGGGAGAGATACAAGTTCTTGATAAAATTGTATCAGTAAAATTCTGGCCAGCTTGGTCTAAAAGAGAGTATAAAAGGGAAAGAGGATACCAAAATCCTAAAATTATACTGTCAGGAAGCTGGCAGAGGGAAGTTGGTTGCATGTACATAGTATCCTCATAAAGAAGGAAAGATGACTCTCATGTCTAAACCAAGAACCCAGAGACTGGAGACAAGAGCCATGGAAGGTTACTCTCTGTGTTTGAAAACTATTATGGACCAGTGACCTTTTGTCCTTTACTTTTTCTCCTTTTTAGGATGGGGACATTCATAGCTGTTATGGATGGCTATCCCACCACTGCACATGGGGTGCATGAGGAGGGTGCAGGTGACTTTTCTTAAGGCTGGTTGCTGGCTCTGTAGGTTTGCAGAGTGACCAGTCAAGAGGAGTTTCGCATAGTGTCATCCACACCTTGGAACTGACCTGCATGATGAGGTCCTGGACTTTGAGCAGATGCTATCATGGGATGAGGCCCTTGGAGACCTTGGGATGGATGAACGTATTTTACATTTGGGAAGGGCCTGAATCATTGTGACTCTGACAATCTTGTAAGGAGGACCCCATGATTCCTGTTTCCAGATTTGCCCTTTAAGAGCTCCCTCCTTCTGAGTATGGACAGGACCTGTGACTTCTAATCTATACAGTCCTTCAAAGGTAATAGACATAAGTTACTATGTAGGTGGGATTCAGCAACATAGCTAACTGTCTTGCTGGAGACTCTTTTGCAGACAGTGGTAAGGCACGCAGGTACTGGGGGGAGGCCTACCTCTTGAAGAAATGCAGGCAGCCTCTAGAACCCAAATGCAGGCTATGCTGTAGAACAGCTCAAAGCCAAGGCCTTCCGTTCTCCAGCTGGGAGGGAATGAATTCTGCCAACAAGTGAGCGAGCCTGGAAGGAGACTTTTCCCCAGTCCAGCCTCCGAGTGAGAACCCAGCCCTGCTGGACAACCTTGAGTGTGACAGAACCCAACTAAGCCACGCCTATGCTCCCAACTCACAGAAGCAGCAAGATAAGAAGTGTGTGGTGGTTTAAGCTGCTCAGTTTGTGGCACTATTTTTATGCAGCAATGCATATCTACCATGGCAAGTGAGAGGGAGAGAGAGATAAAAGAGAGTGAATACAAAAAAGGACAAGAAAACACAGTCAACAGTACTGAAAAGACAGTCCCCAGAGGGAGACTGAATGCAGGAACTGCCAACAACCAAGGCCAGCTCGCTGATTTGGGGGAGGACAAGAAAGCAGTTCAGAGTGGGTGGACGTGAACCACTGAACACAGGCCCCAGCAGCACAAGAAGAAGAGGTGCTGAAGAGGACACATCGGGGCTGGAGAACTCTGTCAGCCCTGTCTGGGGTGCTGTCAAGACCTGGTCCAGCAGGAACCTCCATACCTGCTGAAAGCCAGAGCTTTCTGCCAACCTGCTTTGGCACCTGCCATGCTTCACAGAAGGAAGACGTGCCATCTGACGACACTTTTGAGGCTCTTCAGAGGCCGCTCAGACCGCAGCTCGTGGTCATCTCTTTAGAAATGGAAAGTAATGAGCTTAGCTCGACGTCTGCTAGTTTACAGGGTGGCCCAGAGAAATTTTCATGATGAATCACACATCATCTCTTTTTTTTGAGATTCTTAATTCAAAAAATTTCTTAATTCTCTCAGAAATAAGTAAAAACTATACATCAGGGATAGCGACTTCTCAGTGGTCATCAGTCTACTGCTTCGGTCAATAGAACATGGTCACAGAACCCCTTGGTCTGGCTCCAGAATGTTTATAAGCCACTGTTAGGCTGGGTTTCTGGGCATCTTTTATCCTGACACTGCTCCTGGGCATTTGGTCTCTCCAGGCAAGTGGGTCCTCAGATAAACCAACAGCAGAAACACTATTACCCACAACACTCGCTCCTTTGTCTTTCTTCTTAGCACTCACAGTAGTTCTGTCTTGTTTGAATAATGGTTTGAACGATGCTGAATTCGGGTTATTTGTCAGACACATGTTGTAGGAGTAAGTGCCTGAGGTAATGCAGTTGCCCGGAGTACAACAGACAGATTTCTTGGGTGATCAAGAAGAAAACCACACACCCACACACTCTCTTGTTCAATACAAGGGACTCTCCTTTGAACATAGCATTCATGACTAGAGCTTTCATTAACTTCTCTAATGGAAGCTAAAGTGAAACATTTATGAATAAGTAAAAGAGGCTAAAACAGCCTCTTCTCTCTCTCCCACTCACCCTGCTTGTGCTCTTTCTCTGTCAAATAAATAAAATCTTGCAATAAATAAATAAAGTCATTTGCAAAAAAAGAATAATATCGAGAGTTGACTACAGCCAAATAACAGAGAGCTCCATGGGCACGAGCTCCTGCCAGGGCACTGCTGTGCCCCTCAACATGCTTTTCCTTTTATTACACACTTAAATATCCAGTGTCTATTGGAATTTCCAGATTAAATCAGGAAGCAAGAAAAATAAATAGGTTTTATGAACGTAAAGAAATGCAGAGGCTATGTAACTGAACAACATAAAAATAGATTACAATGACATTGATTTCTTAGATACCCAGACCCTGTTCTCATTCAGAGAATGCTTTTCTCCCTCAATTATGCATGTGGAATGCATGTAAAATACAATTTGGAACTTGCCATCTTCTGCAAAATATTTTCAAAGTAAATTGGTAGGTTTGGTTTCTCTACTCAATATAGGTTAAAATACATGTGGGTCTTTAAATAAAAGAACATGCCCAGATGCTTCCTTCTTGCCAATATTGCTTCTAATTTCTCCCACTGTCACTGAACATCAGGATGTAGCTGGTCACCCAGTGGGAGGTCCCCCTTCCCCCAATCCCCAAGTGGCCACAGCTGGGACCTCCATTCTCTCTTTAAAATCAATCTGCAGCCACTGGTATTTATTTGACCTAAGTGGGGATCAATCACCAGCATCTTTCTATAGGCATCTTTCTATAAAAGGAGGAAAATAGAAACAAAAAGAAGAAACTGTTAAGATCATTGTTAATAGAATAAAAACACCTGTGAGGCTGTGTATATACCAATGATTAAGAAAATAATAGTCCTCCAATGCATAACATGCAACTTCTCATCATTACAGAAAAAAAAAAAAAGCATAAAACCATGAACTGAATGTAAAGGAATGGGACTTAGATTAATTGCTGGACATTCTAGGGCGCAGACACCCCTGAATCTGTAATGTGGTTAATATGGAGAGAGGCCCCCAGACATCCTGTGCTCGGGTCCCCTCACAGAAGTGGTGGATCTCCTGGGTCCCGTGTAGGGTTTGCAAAGAATCCTGCTATCTGAGCCCTTTGCCTTTTGCTCTACCTAAGGAAACAAACTCACATTAAAGAAATTCTCAGAAATAGTTCAGCACATTGAAAAGGATCCAAAAGAAAATGTTGGAAGCTGATCCAAATGAAGTTTCATGGTAATTCTCCACAGCCCAGAAAAGAGGGTCACTCGCTATCGTCAGTCACGTGATGGGAAGAAGGCAGGCCAAGTTCAAAATACTCTTGCTAAGTATCTACAAAGACATAAGACACTAATTTTCAATGTTTCTAAGTGTTTTAAATTATAGCGTACTACATAAATATGGCCTTCATCTGTCATAACTAGGTAGATGCCCAGCTTAACTTCACAACCAAAGGGGTGTAGCAGCCGGTGGAGAACTTCAGCTTTGAGCTCTCAAAGCCAAGTCTCATCATGCCGTTGTGGTGGTTTCATGCAGAAACAAGTCTGTATGTGTGAGTAAGAGCCCTGGGGAGCTCGGGAGCTTGTACCCACATGCTTTCCCTTCCTGTCTTTCTCTTGCTGCCTCCTGTTCTTTTCCTTTAAATAAAAACCTTTCATGAATACAACCCATGGAGTCCTCTCAGACACACCAAGTGGAGAAATCTTTGCATTTACCAAATACATATGCCGCATGGGAAGAGACGTTGTTATGACTCCGAGATTTAGAGTGTGAATGGAGACAGCATGCCTAAAGTAAATTTCTCTAAATATAAGTATGCATATTTCTGGTGCCATATCTTCAATAATATGAAAGTAATAAAAATAGAAAGAGAGAACACTCTCATCTCTCCATGAAAATACTTCTTAGTGTAACATGGCTCCCTAAATCTGTTGAACTGGAAGACTGCACTGTTTTCTGACTTCAGCATTTTTCTCTTGTAGACTATTTTGTGCTCGGAAAATATGATTGGGATGGCTCCAATTATGTAATCTTAGAGTACATCCTTAAGTATCTTAAAATGTGTTGAACCTATTAAAACCAGTAAGAAGTTACAGAGCACCGATTATTAAGGAATGAGTCCTAGGACCTCAAGTAGGCTGGCATGGGAGATCCTTTGTTTTTGTTTTTGTTTTAAAGATTTTATTTATTTGACAGAAATCACAAGTAAGCAGAGAGGCAGGCATAGAGAGGGGGGGAAGCAGGCTCCCTTCCAAGCTGAGAGCCCTATCTGTGGCTCAATCCCAGGACCCTGAGGTCATGACCTGGGTCAAAGGCAGAGGCTTTAACCCACTGACCCACCCCAGCGCCCCGATGCTTTGTATCTAATGCACGCACCAGAGATTCAAATGTAGATAAAATGCTTACATTATAGGGACTCTGGGAAGAGAGAGGATGTGGATGGGGGCTTGAAATCCAGCCTTCATTTGATGTCATGGCAGAGAAGTAGGACTGAGGACCATCTCAGCCTGTATGACCTTGGACACATCAGTGAGTCTCTCTGTGCTGCTGGGCCTTGCTCAGAACATGCACGGCTTTGACATCTCTAAACTCCATTTCTTCTCTATAAATCTGTTGTATCACTGAATCACTGCCTTACTTTTTTCAGCAAAACTCTCCTGGTCTTCACTGAATCTTTCCAATTCTTGGGCATGGTCTTTCTTTCTCATCAGAGATCTACTGCAGCACATCAGTTGGTAAAAGCCTTAAGAAAAGCTGGCAGCAAGTATCTTTGTGAACAGTCCTTGCTTCCACTACTAGATCTATTAGCCAACCTCTGATTAAACCCATTCAATTTAACAAATACCATTTAACAAAAAACACAATTTCAAACACTCAAATGTGTCATATGGAAGTGTGGAATGGTTTCAGTTCAGTATTTCTAAACCTCCATTAAATCTGTTTTGTTAAATTGTCAGTCTTTCAGGAAAAGTCTTTGTTTGTGATATGATTTTGCAAATGAGGTAAAGGGCTGATTCCAAGTTTGAAGTTGTCTTTTGAAAACCTCAGCCTCCAATAATAAATTTGGCAATACTTATCTAACATTTTATATTCTTAAAGGTTCATTGATAAAGTAACTCAATAAATTGGTTATCTGCTCTGCCATTGTTATTCATGAGCAATTAGTTTTAATAGGAAATTGTGAACTTCCTGCTGGGAGAATGGGCCTGCTGCTTTTTTTTTTTTTTTTTTTTTTTTTTTACAGATTTATTTATTTATTTTAGAGAGAGGGAGAGAGCATCAAGAGGACTCCCTGATGAACACCGAGCCAGACCTGGGACTTGAACTCATGAACCTGAGTTCATGACTTGAGTGGGAACAAAGAGTTGGAAGCTTACCCGACTGCACCACCCAGGTGCGCCCTCCCCCATTGCTTTCCTAAGCTTTTTATGCAGACTTGGGAATGGTCAGAGATGTGTGTAAAGAAGTAACTGCTTTCTAATGTTCTCCAATTTGAATCTGACTTCCCTTTAAAAAAAAAATGACACATTATTTAACAGCTCTCAGTGCCTTTTGCACTCATACCATTGGCTGTCAAGTAAATGCTGAAAAAAGACACCCTAAAGAAATGTCTATGTGTAGAGTAATCTTCACTTTAATGTTGTAGTATAGAGACATCAAATCCATTACAACAAACACTCCCACTTTTTTCATCTTTCTATTTCTCATATTCAACACAGTTCATACTGTAGGTGTGAAATAAATGCTTCCTGATAAATGATAGATAAAGTGCTACATGCTGGATGGCCCTGTTTTGTAAAGGGGCAGTGCAGCAGGTGGGTCAGCACGTGCATGCTAAGGCCAGACAGAGCTGAATTCGAGTCTGGCTGTGCCCGTTCCTAGCTGAGTGTTGGAGGGTGTTAGATGCTCCTTGTCTCCGTGAAGAGCAGAGTTTAGGGCCCTGCCTTACAAGTTCCTCCTGACCCATTCCATATTGGTATTCTGTATTTTCTCTAGATAAGGCTTTGGGGCTTAAGAGCAACATGGCAAAGCCTTTCCCCAACTATACCTATTAGGGATCACATCTGTCAGTAAAAATGTGTCTAAAAACAATGGCCAAATAAAAATAATTAAAAATCTCTAAGTATCAGGAGTTCTATCACCATATATCTGAAAATCTATCAGAAGTATTGGCATTTCATGGTTACTCAGTTTTCTTTATATTTAAGCCAAGTGGAAAGATGAGATGAAATCAATTATGTTATGTTACTAAAGATCATAGTAAAGTTGGAAAATATTAAAGGAATTAATCCACTTTCTGGACAAAATTAACCTGCTTCCTAAATTTATGAATCTTATGCAATGCAAATTACATATACTCTGTCATACGACCAAACTCCAATAAGTGTCCTAGAAGGTTGCTGATCCCACATTTAATTCTGGCTGAGCTATTATCAGAAAGATCTCTCACATCATAAAATCGGTTTTACAGTTTACAGATTCAGTACTTGCCAAGAACAAGGATGCATCTGATAGAGAATATAGATTATGGTCGGTGCATTTATATTTTCTTTAATTTATTTGTTCCTCCTCTGATAGTTTAAAGACACATTTGCTAAACACACTACAAAAATCGTTTCACGTTTCCTGACTGACCCCGTCCTGTGTGATGCAGTCCCGGGCGGGGTATCCACGTGCCATCTTCCCACGAGCGAGACCTGCCTGCCGTCAGTGACCCCTGCCAATTCTTGGTGTGTGGGCATCACCTCTTCCCCTTCTGGCATATCTACTAAGGTGCTATTCCTTCTTTTTTCAATAACATACACAGCGAATTTTTAATAGGTTATAGAAAAGTAGATATTTTTCTTTCTAATAGGTTGATGTTCTGATCTTTCCAACTGGTCTCATCCTCGTATAATTTTTTACTCACCTTCGTAGTCAGGTGTGACTATGAACAGACAGCTCTGTTGTCATTCTGAACAATGAATCGGATCACACCGAGCTCAGAAACCTCTGGAGACTCTCCTGTCTGTTCTCCTCCCCACCAAGGCCAGGCATACTTCGCAACGAGGTCCATGTCTTGCCACAAATCCCTCCATCCTCTTGTCCTTCCCTGAGCCCTGACACTCCATCCCTTACCAAGGCCCGCCCTCCACCGTTACTCCTCTAAGATCAAAGTCCTCCTGGTCTTGGGAAAATTGAGAACTCTTTCCCAACAGCTTCTCTCTTCACCTGCTTTCTAGATGTCATTCTTCCTCACTCTCAGCTCACCCTTTGGTGTCTTTTCGCTTTATTTTGCAACCAGGAAATCCAGGACCCTTGCTCCCTCAGACCAGCAGCTCTGCACGCCTGTGGAGGCCCCCCTCCATTTTCCAAGGCACCACGGACCGAAGGATGAGTGACTATAACATACGTTGTGGTCAGAATGGGGATGGCTATCTTAGGGGACTTGTGATGTATTGAGCAAAGCTTGGAACTGGGTATAAACATGACTGCCTCAAGATTCCCTGTAAGGAAACATGGCCAGGACCTTCCCACGGTTCTCCCATAGCCAGCCTGGCTCTGCTTCCTGGAAAATCACCAACCTCCTGACCCTGAGAGTCAAATTCAGAAGCTCTTCTCTTCACTCATCTTTAGGAAAAAACAAACCTCTGTATACACAGTCATTGCTCTGAGCCTAGAATATACATCTTGGTCCAACCACAATCGCCCACTTAATGTATCAGTTCTCCAATGATGTCTTCCTGCAGGCTGATTTTTTTACTCTAAACCTGACCCAGAGCTGTGCCCTTGCAGACAACCTAGGGCTGGACTGCCCAGGCCTACTAGGTAAGTCCTAGGAGGGATTTGTCAGTCTGTCTTGGGTCCCCTTTAGTTCTTTCTTACAGAGGACGTGCCCCTCCATTCTTCCTGCAATGTGCATATTTCCTGTGGATTCCTCTGGACAGAACACCTGTGTGCATACACACACACATACTGCACACACTTGCACACACAGACACGTACACAACACAAATCCATATATGCACAGTACACATAAGCATGTATAAACACGCACAGCACACACATATGCACATGCACACAGACATGGGCATTGCACACATTCATTCTTCCAGCAAAAAGTTACTGAACCCAATGTGAATACAATATGAGCAAAATATGGTCATCACCCTAATGGAGCTTATGGCCAAGTGAAGGAGATGGCAAATCGCTGCAAAATAAAATCTCTCTTTGTACTCTGTGACAACTGTAATGAAGGCCGAGTGCTCAGATGATGCCCCACGAAGAGACGTGCCAGGGCTAGGGGCTGAGAGCAGCTTCAGACCTGGAGGGAAGGGCACTTCAGGGAGAGGGAACAGCATATGCAAAGACCCAGTGAGCTGAGGAAGCATGTATTTAGTTTTTAGAATTGGTTTTGAAAGAATCACCAAGAGACAAATCAAGACTCCACACCCTACAAAAAAAGTAAATATATTTACCTGGGAAGTTGAGTCAAGAAAAAATCCCATTCATATATAAAGTCCTGCTTTTTTTTAATTGTAAGATGATGACATTTGAAAAACTGCACACCATTTTCTTTTCCGTTTGAAAAACTCTCACTCGATGTTTAAGTGCCAGCAAGTACCAGACTTCTCACTCTGCTGTTCCCTTTGATCACGTGAACTTCGGTTACACTTGGCTTTCCAGCAGACACAGAACAGACAGATGTTATGCTTCCACTTTTACCTTCTCAAATCCTGAGAAATAGCACATCCTAAAATACAAGCGCTGATGACCGATGGACTAAATGTCACTCACAGACGTGGTTCAGTGAACAACCTTTAGAAACAAGTAAATGAAAAGTGCAATTGCTCTAAGTTTTATGGCTTCCAAAGCCTCTTTTTTATCCCTTATGATTCTCAATGGATCCGACAGAAAAATGCTAGACATTAAAGTACTTTTTTTTCCTCTTGGAGTAAATAAGATGCTGGTGTTATTTTTAGACTATGGATTGAGTAATTCTAAAAAAAAAAAAAATGTAGAAGTGACACATGTTCAAGGAACGTAATCCAAAGAAGAGGGACATTGTGGGCTGGAAGCAGGGGTGTGATCTGGAAGGCAATAGGGGTTAGTAGCCTCAGAGCTTGTCAGTCAAATAGATAGGGCTCTTCTGGGAGAAGACAGGTTTTCTCTGATTTTCCCCAAACCCAAATTCAGGTTCTGGTTAGAAGAACTAGACACAGCCCCTGGTTATGTCTTTGTAGCTATGGCTATGCCCATGATTCAGTAATCCATGGATGACTGTGCCCTTCAGGCCATCCTTTGGAACACCAGGTCCTCTTTCTTCTGGGGAGCTTGCCCCCTTGACCAGCCTGTGAACTTGCTCCATAGCCCCAGGGTAGAGGAGACTCCCTGTCCCTTGTCTCCTGTTCTCATGGTAGTTGTGCTGGGTCTGTCCCTGATGCTGACCCTGACCTTCAGTTTCCTATGTTCTGCCCAGGTCCTCAATCCTTGTAGCTTCATCTTCCAGATGCCAACCCTCACTTCCTGTGTGGACCACGTTGACCTTCTGCCCTTCCTCTGAGTCTTCAAGGCTCACTGCTTACGTTATCAGGTCTTTTGTTGTCAAGGACTGTTCATTCCAGACTTCATTTCACCCATTCAGACCTGACCTCTTGTCCATTTGCTTGGGTTCTGAGGGCATCCCAGAACCTGACCATCTTCTACATGGTACTTTTCCCTCTTTCTGTAAGATTCCTTTCAGAAATGGCTGAGACTTTTGTTGTTGTTTCCTTGGGTCTCCCAGAGTTCCTAAGTCCAACCCACTTGGGCAATGGACATATTGGACAAATCCATCCCACCGATGAGCAGTCCAGTGCTGGCTCCATTTCTCAGCAGAGCTGCCACTGACTCATTAAAACACACACCTGTCTGTTCTCTTATGTAGTGAGCCTGTCACGGGCACAACAGTCTCAGTAACACACCTCACTGCCCATGACTATGTGATGCCTTCTAGGGTGCTAAGTCTGATCCCTCATCAAGCGCTTTCCTTCTGAGATGTGGCAAAGCAAGTCAGAGGTCAGTGTTCTGAGCTGAGGCCAGGAAGCAAAGCCAGAGGCCGGGTTCCCCAGCTTGCAGACATAGGTGATGGGAATCTCAGAGAACAAGGGCTTTCAGAGGAGTTGGTTGAGGAGGGAACTGTTCGAGGATCCAGCAGGATCTTACTATCTACATAGTATAGAACCCCAGGGTGTTAATTGACAGAGCACCACCGAGGTAATAATTACTCCCCCACTTCATGGCATGAGGAACCCCGGTGGCCTGTGTAGGAACCCCCTTTGTTTCACTTTATTTTTCCTTACCACCACCAAGTCCCACTGTAGTCACTTTAGTATTAACGACTCATAAAGTATAGATGCTCCCAGCACTCTTTGCACACACTGACACACTTCCCTACATCATACCCACAGCTGTGTGTGATTTAGTGTGCAAAATAGCATTGCGTTTTGCTATGAATTTTATTGTTTCATACTTTTTTTTAAATTAATGTGATGGCTTTTTAGCTTATTTCCATTACTTCAGCTGTTCTAACTCCTTTCTGAGGTCACAGGGCGTTCATGGATCATTTTACACTTTGAGTTCTCTAAAAGTGGATGCTTTGACTCTTTGCTGTCACTAAGAACACTGTGATGAACACAATGGACCTGCTGAAGAACTTTTAATATGAGGAAGATGCACTTTTGGCCAAGTTAGCCATAAAGTTGAGTGCAAGTGATCTACTCACATGACTCTGCTCCATTGGATTTCAGGAGCAGAATGGAGCAGTTCCGACAGTGCTTTCAACGTCTTGTGCACAGGGAACCAGCAGGGTTAACCTGACTTGGTTAATATACATAGTACCCTAATACACAGCCTCAGAAGTTGCTGCTGGGACACCTTTATCCATAACCATCATGAAGTGCTCAGTAATGCTCTAGCAAACCCAAAATGTCAACATCTTTTCTTGCTGACTTGACAGCACAGAAGAACATGCAGTAATTAGACTTCAGAAATCTGAAGCATACTTACATTTGTTTTGAACCTTGGAGGACTCTTTATTCGCACACTTTAATTAGATAACATGCTTGTTTTGGGGAAAAGACTATTATTTACTTCTTTTTTTTTTGGAGGAATTATTTTATTTATTTATTTTTTACTTTTTAATTTTTATAGGTATTTACTTCTTGATGAATCATTAATGTCTAAGAACTTCACATGTCCAATTTAGGGATTCTAAGAATACAGACATACATTGCCTAATGCAATGGGTGATTATCAGGACCTCTGGGCTTTAGAAAGTGTAGTATCCTCAGGACACAGGAGTAGCTTGGGTCTTCCAGAGTCACCTGAAGGGACTGACATGGCCTTTGGGAGATCCTCACATGAACAGACTCCTATGAACCATGGGCCGCCAGTGCTTTCCTTTCTCTACTGGAACAAGATATTTTAGGCCTATGTCACTCTTGAGCTTGATGTTTGGCATCCCAGAGACTGGCTCCACTCCCTGTTTTGTTTTGTTCTTGTTCTTTACAATGAATTTTCTATCTGTATTTAAAAATAAAAATTTTAATAAAAGTACAAATTACCAACTTCCATAATCTGGCTATCGTGGATAATGCTGCTATTAACATCGGGGTGCATTTATTTCTTTCAATTAGTATTTGTGTCTTCTTTGGGTAAATGCCTAGTAGTGCAGCTGCTGGGACGTGAGGTGGTTCTCTTTCGAACCTTCCGAGGAGCCCCCAGACTCTTCTTCAGGGTGACTGCACGAGTTTGCCTTCCCACCAGCGGTGCAAGAAGATTCCTCTTTCTCCACATTCTCACCAATACCTGTTCTTTCTTGTGTTAATTTCAGCCATTCTGACAGGTGTGAGGCAACACCTCATTGTGGTTTTGATCTGCCTTTCCCTGAGGGTGAGGGATTCTGGGCGTCTTTCACGTGTCTGTTGGCCATCTGTTTGTGTTCTTTGGAAGGATACCTATTCATGTCTTCTGCCCATTTCTAATTGAATTATTCACTTTTGGGTACTGAGTTTTGTGCGTTCTTTATATATTTTGGATACTAGCCCTTTCTGAGGTGTGTTCCACAGATTGCTCTTTAGTCTGTTGATTGTTCCTTTTTTATCTTGATGAGGTCCTGTGTTTTTTTTTTTTTTTTTTTTTTTTTGCTTTTGTTTCCCTTCCCTCAGGAGACACATTCAGAAAGAAGTTGCCACAGCCAATATCAAAGAGGTTACCGCCAGTGTTCTCTTCCAGGATTTTTACAGTTTCAGGTCTCACATTCAGGTCTTTCATCCATTCAGAACTTATTTTTGCATGTGCTGTAAGACAGTGGGCCCATTCCATCCTCTTGGAGGCAGCCGTCCAGTTTTCCCAACACCAAGGGGAGGTGGGTGGAGGGATGGGGGAAATAGGTGATGGGGGTACAGAGTGCACCTGTTGTGATGAGCACTGGGTTTTGGGTGGAACTGTTGAGCCACTAAAGTGTACACCAGAAATGAGTATCACACTGCATGTTAACTGATAGGAATTTTAAAATGTAGATGATCTACTTAACTCGGCAACAGCTGGTTAAAAGTGGGAGCAGATGCCTCTGAAGGATGAGGTATGAGATTCTCCATCAGGCCACAACAGTAGGGTCCCTCTCATCGTGTGCCCAACACAGAGGCTGGGCATCCACCATCTTGTGTTTGTCATAGGTACCATCTACACTGTCTTACTAATGTTACCTGACTTCTCTTGGAGTAATATGAGTGTCTGATGCAGAGGCTAACATAACCGGAGTGTGTGCCATGAAGAAGGGGCCAGGGGGTCAAAAGACTCAGGCTTGTGGGTCAAGAATTTCAGTAACGAGTTATGTGACCTCACATGAGTTACTCCACTTCTCCAGCATTGGTAATCCTTTGTAAAGTCAAGGGATTGGACTGCTTGCCATTTTTCAAATCATACACTGCTGTTCACAAAAAACTAATAGGTAGCCCATAAAAAAAATTAAAAAGAAAACAATGAAAATTTTCTTCTAAAATGCATTTTTAAATATAGGCTTACAAAAACATAAGTAAGCAAAATAAGCTTATTTTTCAGTCTTTTAGCCTGCCAACTTTATCCTGCAACTTTCCTAATTTATATCTGCAGGTTGTAACTATGTAAGAATTAACATGTCTAAATCCACACCTTTGATCCCCCTAGCCCTGTTCCCTGTTCCCATTCCCACTTCCAGATGTTAAACCGTCAACCCAGCCACTCAGGCAGAAACTTCTGTAATATATTTGGCTCATTATTTCCCCAGATGTATCTATACTGTCAGCTAATTCTTTCTCACTATCAGTTACCCAGCTGTGTAAAAAATGACCCCAAAACTTCGTAGCTTAAGGAAACAAACACTTTGTTAGCTCACAGTTCCATAGGTCAGCAGTTTGGGCCAGATGCAACTGCATGGCTCTTCTCTTGGCCTTGCAGAATGCACTCCAGTGGCAGCATTAGCTGGGGGGTTGGCTAGTGTCTGGTGGTACCCAAGCTATGACAGCCTGTATCTGCTATATATGGCCCAATCATCTGCAAGGCCAGCTTTGGCTTCTTCCCGTGGCAGTCTAAGGGCAGCAAGAAAGGGCAAACACCACGGAGAAGGTACATTCCAAGTCCTTGTCTGCATCGCACTTGACAATATCTTGTTGTTCACAACATGTCAGCTGGCCAAGTCCAGAGTCAGAGAGGGGCCACAGAAGAGTGTGGATAGATGAGGGGCCATTGGATGCCACTGCTGTGACCCTCTTTCCCCCAATCCAAAGCAAATCCCAATGTCTGCACTTTCCGTACCCACTGGCTTCTCTGGAATCAAGCCCCTCTCATCTCTCACTCGGAGATTGTAATAGATTCCTACTAACTTGTCTGTCCAGTTCTTCTCTCAGATACCCCGAACAGGTTTTCCAAGGACAACAGAGAGATTATTTAAAATGTAAGCAAGGTGGTCTTGTTCCCTGTCAAGAATCCCTCCAAGATTTCTTATTTAATTGAGAATGTGACGTAGATCAATTCCTCGGGCGGAAACATCTCCGCAGCTTTGTCTCCACTTACCTGTGATGCTCGTCTTCCTTTCCCTCAGCTGTTGTCAGGGATGCCCATCTTTTAGTTTCGCAGAGAAATCAGGCTCTTCCCAGCGATACGTTATTCCATTATCATTCACGCACCCCCACCCACAATGTTCTTCCCTGAGCCTTTGCATGACTTAGCTCCCTCTTGGATCTCATTAAAGTGGGATTCTTCAATGACTTTCTTTCAAACCTGGTCTGTTTCTTTTGAAGCTCTCTGTGCATCACAGTTTTTTGTGTGTGTGGGTTACTTTTCCACTTACCTGTTAGCTGTTAGACAGTAGTTTGTGGGCACAGGAGGACAGGGTTATGGCTTTTCGTATTCTCACTGTTTAGCTTGTTGTGCTTGTACGTAGTAGAAACTCAAGAAATCTCTGTACAATGATCTCTCCAAACTCAAAGCAGCATTATCCACATGGCTAAAAAGTGGAAATATCCGATATGCCCATAAACTCATGAACGTTGAATGGATACAATATGGTACACACATATGGAGGAATCTTGTTCCACAATAAAAAGGAATGAAGTAGTAACACATGCCACAGTGTGGATGGACCTGAAACATGACACTAGTGAAAGATGCAGACCACAGCAAAACCAGACCCTACATCTCGTAGGATTCCATTCATACGAAATTTCCAGAATAGGCAAATCTGTGGAAACAGAGGCTAAGTAGTGTGAGTGCTGGGAGACAGGGAAAGGCTGCTCATTATATGGAACTTCTTTTTGGTGGGAAATACTCTAAAATTATATAACCGGTGGAAATGCACAACTCTGCTAATTCACTAAAAAATTAAATGTGCACTTTATGTGGGAGGATTTTATGATATGTGAATTATATTCTTCAAAATTGATTTAAAAAATAATTCTTAGAAAATGAAATAAAATCAGGTGCAATAATGTTCACACTGATCCCGATTTTGGGGGGCACAGGAGAGGAACAGCTATTTCAAAACTTCTTCAATTTCTGTGCATTATCTTTTTCATTTAAGAGGTAAAACTGTAGAAAGAGTTGTGAAACCAGAAGCAGGAGGAGTCAACTTCAAACTCCTTTGGTAAAGATGTTTTCGTTAAAGAAAAGTTAAAAAATCAGGGGATGTGGAGAAAGGGGAATCCTCTTACACTGTTGGTGGGAATGCAAGTTGGTGCAGCCTCTTTGGAGAACAGTGTGGAGATTCCTCATGAAATTAAAAATAGAACTTCCCTATAACCCTGCCATTGCACTCCTAGGTATTTACCCCAAAGATACAGATGTAGTGAAAAGAAAGGCCATCTGTACCCCAATGTTTATAGCAGCAATGGCCACAGTCACCAAACTGTGGAAAGAACCAAGATGCCCTTCGATGGACGAATGGATAAGGAAGATGTGGTCCATATACACTATGGAGTATTATGCCTCCATCAGAAAGGATGAATACCCAACTTTTGTAGCAACATGGACAGGACTGGGAGAGATTATGCTGAGTGAAAGAAGTCAAGCAGAGAGAGTCAATTATCATATGGTTTCACTTATTTGTGGAGCATAACAAATAGCATGGAGGACATGGGGAGATAGAGAGGAGAAGGGAGTTGGGGGAAATTGGAAGGGGAGGTGAACCATGAGAGACTATGGAAAACAATCTGAGGGGTTTGAAGGGGTGGGGAGTGGGAGGTCGGTTTACCAGGTGGTGGGTATTATAGAGGGCACAGATTGCATGGAGCACTGGGTGTGGTGCAAAAATAATGAATACTGCTATGCTGAAAATAAAAAATAAATTTAAAAAAATTCATGGAATTTTAAACCTCGAATTCACCCTAAAGAATATTCCATCATAAAATGCAATGTCTTGGAATATATTTTAATTAGCTATGCAAGTTTGCATGCACACATATGCGCACACACACATACACACACACACATATTCTGAGTTCATTTCATCTGTGCAAGAACCAGGCAAGACCCTGCCAGCCATTTCCAAGTCCTGACATAGGTGTGGAAATTGGCCTTTTCTATCATTGTGAAGATGTATCTTGGCTGTCAAAGAACTAAACATTATTTATTTTAACCTGCCTGAAACTTAAAATAATTTGAGTTTGCAAACTGAATGTGCTCTAATTCCCTTCTTAGTCAAATGAGGAAAGTCAGCCAGTATGTTTGAGACTGACCTTAGGCGGCACAGCTAAAAACCACACTCCAGTCTGCAGGCTTAATTTTCCTTGCTCTTCCTCCTGAATTTTATTACCCTTCAGTTGTCATTTCTGATCTCTAGTGTGTTGTGATAATACCCTCCTCTGGAATATGCTTCCACTAGAAACTTTTTGGAACTATGAAAAAGGAATTACTTATCATGATCGTTCACTCATTAATGTCACATTTTTGTTGATACCTGATGTTGTTGAAGCTACTCTTAGCATCCAGAGTCTTGCCACTCAAGAAAAATAGCCACCAATCCACACAATTCCTTTCAGAAAACTCTTTTCCTAAGAAGTGTGATAATTGTATTTCTCACTGCCCATATTCTTTTATGTGTTCTATCCTATGCTTAGGAATTTAAAAAACACGTACATAAACAAAACAAAACAAACCACACATACACACCCACCCACCCACCCACACTCACACACACATATATATAAAATATAAATATAAAAAACCCTCTGAGATAAAACTCTGCTTTAGCTAGTAACCTTGGATTAGACAATTCTGCTAATAGTTTGTTACATGACTATGTGGCAATCAAAGGAGACAGTAAGATACCCGAGCTCTTCAAGCTGTGTTGGATCCCTACACTTCCCCAATTTAACCAGGATCCTCCATGCTGACAGGACAACCCATTCTGCTGGCATGAGCCTTGCCTCCCTCCTTGACTCATGGGTCCTAATGACAAAAGCCCCTTGAACTCGCAATCTGACTTGCCCTGTTGCTTCAAACAGCCCACCTGAATGAGAGTCAGGCATGTAAGATGCAATGTAACTAAACAATGAGATCTGTTAAATGTGAATTGGGAATATGAATATAAAGATATTTGAATGTGAAACTGAACAGAAGTTTACCTAGATAAAAAACTGATGACCTGGCTTTGGTCCACAATTCTTCTTATTGGAAGAAAGACAGCTGGTGATTTATGAAGTAATTTGATGTGCCATGCAACTTACAAATCATGTTCTATTTAATCTTCACATTAAAGTGTGAGGGAAGTGTTGCTCCATCTGTGAACCAGATGAAGACTTAGAGGATCGAGAAGTTGTAATAATTTATTGAGATTATATAATTTGTGAGATTCAGAATTACATTTTAAGATATACCTTATCATATCATTTCTATAATAGCAATTATTCTCCTAGAGTTCTTCAAACTTAGAGAAATACATAGAAATTCAGTTGAGATCATCTCACAGTAATTTATTGAGGACAGATGATAATACGGATCTTTGGGGAATTGAAAAGATTGTTAAGGGAAAGAAAATTGGTAAACTGCATTTTTTTTCCTGAAACTAAATGCTTTTCTTGCCCTCAGAGCTAGGCACAGGTTTAAAAAGCAAGTGTATTATTGTCTGTCTCTGCTTCTCAGAGAAGCATGAAAGGCTTCCAAAATTTAAGGCAAAATATCAGAAAACCTGATATTATAAGATGTCTTGGCTCCAAAGTTTTGTTACTGCCATTTTGATGCAATTCATGTGTTGAACATGCTGCTTCCACATTTATGACAAGCATACAAAACTTTAATCAAAATTATCTCAAATTTGAGTCTCATTAAAATATTCACCTAATTAATACCATCTTCCTTGATGCTATAGATAAAACCTTTCCAATTTCTAAACTTTTTTTTACTAAATGTATTTTCAGTGGTTCCTATTCCTTAATTAATACTTCAGAAAAAAACTTGATTTACTGTTCAAAGTTTACTAAGTCTATCTTATGTCAATGTGTATTTTGTTTTGCACACAGTTGTTAACTAAATGCAACTATCCAAGATCTTAAACATTACAACTTTGTCAAAAATATTTTTGTTATCTGTCCATATTTTACCAAATAAAACTTCTTACCATGTCAAGTTTTACATGCTATCAATATTTTGGGGGAGATTCTTTCTACCAAGTGTGTTTTTTGGCATTTTATTATTGCTATTTTTAATACTTCCAAGCTATATGATTCTTCAAAAATATTTTTACTTATAACTCTCAGTTTGGGGGTTTGTTGATTACTTCAATCATAATATTTACTAAGAAATGGTTAAAAGTTTTGGATGTAATTATCATCATGTTTTCATGATAGACATTTCAAAAATCATTCCTGGATTCATTTGAGGAAAAAAAAATCTTACAGCTTTAGTAATTACAAAATAAGAATGCTAATTTCAAGAAATATTACAAACACCAGCATCATTTGGTCTATTGTGAAAGACTAATTATTCAGTTAAGTAAAATAATAGGTATTAATTTCACATAACCTTAGTAGAGATATAAATCCTATATATTATTTCTAAATCATGTATTTTTTATTATGGCCAAATATACATGACACATACCATTTTACCATTTACTATAACATCTGCCATTTTAATTATTTTTTTTAAAGTAGACTCCACACCCAGCATAGAGCCCAACACAGGACTTGAACTCACAGTCCTGAGATCAAGACCTGAACTGAGCTCAAGAGTTGGACACTTAACTGACTGAGCCATCTAGGCATGCTGTTAACCATTTTTAATTGTACAATTTAGAAGCATTAACTTTTATAATGTTAATCACCATGACCCATTTCCAGAACTTTCTCTTCATTCAGGACACTCCACACCCATTAAGCAGCAATTCGCCATTTCCCCCTTCCCTCAGCCTGAGGTAACCTTTTTCCCGCTTTTTGTCTCTATGCACTTAGTTATTCTTGGTACATCCCATAAGCAGATTCATGTAATATTTGTTCTTTTGTATTTGGCTCATTACACTTACCGTAATATCCGTGATATATTTGAGGGTCACATACAGAGCGTGTGTCAAGATTTTATTCTTTTTTAAGACTGAATAATATTCCATTGTATGCAGACACCGTATCTATTCATGCATTCCTCTATTGATGGACACTTGTGTTGTTTTCAGCTCTTGGCTACCGTGAATAGTAATACTGCTGTGAATGTTGGTGTATGAGTACCTGTCTGAGTCATTGCTCTCCATTTGGGGAGGGGATGGTGAATACCTAGAATTGGAATTGCTAGATCCTATCATCCAGCTTTTTGAGGAACTAACAATTTCACACAGCAGCTGTGCCATTTGAAAGTACACATGGACTTCTGGTCCTCCATGTCCTTACCGAAGCTTGTTGTCTTCAGCGTTTTTGAGAATAGCCACCCCACTGAGTGTGAAGTGGCATCACATTGGGTTTTGCCTTGCATTTCTCCAATAATGAGTAATTTGAGCCTTTTTCATGTGCTTTTTGGCTATTTGTGTATCTTCACTGGTGAAGGGTCTGTTCAAGTCCTTGCCCTTTTTTTTTTTTTTTTTTAAATTGGGGCTCTTCGTTTTTTTATTCTTGAGTTGTAATATTTGTATATTCTGGATATTAACCTCTTATCAAATATATCATTTGAAAATGTTTTCTCCCATTCTATGCTATTTTCCCCACTCTTGCTAATGTCTTTGATGCACAAAGTTTTTAAATTTGATGAGGTCGAATTAATTTTCTCTTCTTGCCCATGGCTTTGGTGTCCTTCTCCCTGAAGTACCAAATCCAAAGTCATGAAGACTTTTCCTTATGTTTTCCTTTATGACTTTTATAATGTTAGCCTTTACATTTAGGCCTCTGATACATTCCAAACTAATGTCTGTATATGGTATTAGGTCAGAACTCAAACTCATCCTTTACCATATAGGTATCCAGTTTTCCCAGGACCATTTCCTCAAAAGACTGTTTTCTCCCCCATTGAATGGTTTTGGCACCGTGCTAAAAATAATTTTACAATACATGTATGAGTTTATTTCTGGGCTCTCTAGTCCATTCATTTGTATTTCCATCTTTATTCCAATACCATGTTGCTGTGATTACTGCAGGTGTAGAATACGTTTCAAAATCAGGAAATGGGCGCCTGCCAGTTTTGTCCCTCTTTTCCAGGATGTTTTGGCATTTCAGGTTTCCTTGATTTTCAGCAAAGTGAGCTTTGTATTTGCTCATGTATTTACCTTCACCAGAGATATTTATATCTTCCTATGGGTTCTACTTGCTGTCTAATGTTGTTTTATTTCCATCTGAAGGATATACTATTTTTTTTAAAGATTTTATTTATTTATTTGACAGACAGAGATCACAAGCAGGCAGAGAGGCAGACAGAGAGAGAGGAGGAAGCAGGCTCCCTGCTGAGCAGAGAGCCCAACGCGGGGCTCGATCCCAGGACCCTGGGATCATGACCTGAGCCGAAGGCAGAGGCTTCAACCCACTGAGCCACCCAGGCACCCCGGATATACTATTTTTTGTGGTGAGGTCTGTGGTCAGGGATTTTATCAGATTTTGTTTATCTGAAAGTGTCTAATTTCTTTAATTGTTCCCTCAAAAATGAAGGACAATTTTGCTGGTTACAGAATTCTCAGTTGACAGCGTTCTTCTTTTGGCTCTCTGAACATACCATCCCACAGCCTTCAGATCTCCAAGGTTTCTCATATGAAATTGCCTGGCAATCTTCCTGAGGATCCCTTGCATATGATCACTCATTTCTCTCTTGCAGCTTTCTCTCTTAGCCTTTGTTTTTTGATAACTTCATTAGTGTGTTTCAGTGTGACTATCTTCGGGTTTATTCAACATGGAGTTTGTTGAACTTCTTAGGCTTACATTATTTATGTCTTTAATCCAATTTGGAAATTTTTTTACATCATTTCTTCAAATGCTCTTTCTATCCCTTTATCTCTCTTGTCTTTTCCTAGGACTCCCATAATTCTTACGCTGGCTTGGTTGAGACTGTCCCACACAATATTGATTCTCTGTTTATTTTTCTGTTTTATTTTTCACCCTACTGAAAGCTTAAGGTGCTCTCAGATCCTTTCTAAGCATACATCTTTTCTGGGCATGGACATGGTTTTCTAATTTCTCCCCTTATATGTGGTTGCTTTTGAATATCCTAATTTCCAAAAGAGTCACAACCCAGCTTCTCTAGGCCTTAGATGGTTTATTCTATATCTCCACTTGTAATCTCTTGCTCCAGGCATCTGTGAGTATAGTTCTCCTAGATTTTACAAACAGTTCCCATTACTTTTCCTGCTTGTGTTACAAGTTATGCAAGATGGGAATGAATGCCTTGCATCAGCCTTTTGGGTATAGCAGATGTATGAAATTACTTGGGAAAAAAGTCTTTTCCTCTAATTTAAGGAGAAAATTGGGAACCAGGTTGCTACCAGCTTAAGACCAAGACTATTACCAGGTCAGGCAAGGGATAGGGTTAGATGACTATTGCTTGGTTTCTACAAACTTTTACTGTTTTCAGAGCTCTTATGAATTGATTCATACAACTTCTGACATGAGCATGTGTGTGTCAGTGTGTCTTGGTGTGTGTTATATGTAGAAATCAGTCCTTGGGACTTTCTACTTTGCCATTTTGCTGATAACATTGCTATATTTTTTAAACCTAAGAAATGTTTACAGATAAACAATCTCCTTGAATATTTTTTTCTGTTCCATTTTTTTTTAACTGATAAAATTTTTTATTTCACTTTTGAATTTTTACACTTTTCCTGATTATTCCGTGTTAAGGTGGAAACTAGAACTGTTTAAAAGACATACACAAATCTAGTACATCAATAACCGGGGATTTTTCTTTTCTTTTCTTTTTTTTTTTTTTTTTTTTTTTTTTTTTTGCTATACTATTTTCACAACCACAGGAGTGCTTGCTAGGCAATATAACCGTCACAGAAGCAAATGTGAGGCAGAATACTGGTAAGGAAAAATGAAGCAAGAAAGAGCTACCAGATATACAGACAGGCTCATTCCACATTCACTACTGCATTTTCAAGCGCCAAGTATTAACTGCACATTTTTGTTCAGCTAGAAAGGGGGGAGGGTTTATTTTTGTTTTGTTTTGTTTTGTTTTGTTTTTCCTTTTTTTGGGTTTTAAATCAGTGCATGAATGTTTCTTTTCTCATTTCAGCAGATGGACAAACAGGCGGACACTACGGCTACATGGAATGTTCAAGGGAGAGGGGGTACTGTGAGACTGGTAGGCCTGGCTATTCTGGACTCTCCCCACTGTGGTGTTCATGCAACTTCCCTGCATTATAGTGCCTTGTTCAAACAGGTCTGTGAACTTGGCTGAAGGAGCACACTTGGGAGAGCTGGTGACAGGTACTAACAAGCATTATCAGGGCTGGCTGCAACACAGGGAGAAATCATGAGTATTTAAAAACACTTTTTTGACTCAGATCTCAGTCTGACTGAAGAGCAACGAGCGTGCTGAGAAATCAGAGGAAGCCAGAACTATGTGCTGGCTCTTCTCAACTCCCCTGAAGTGAGGCCTGCGGACCAAAGTGCTTGCCATCTTCGCTTACCCCCTCCAGGCCCCCGCCCTGCCCCTATGGTGTTCAACAACAAACAGAAGACAGCAACAGAACTGAAAAGGAACAAAAATGTAAAGAAGCAGGACAGACACTTCAAGAGGGAAAAGAAAAACCAAGGTCAACAGTCAAATAGGACAGTGGGAAGAATGTCTCGATTTCAAAATTTAAAAGCCCCAAGCTAGGAAGCACCCAAAGACTTGAGTACTTCTTAAGTGAAAGGCAATCTCTACAGAACATGACTCTGAAAGGTATTACCCAGGAAACAGATAAGGCCATTCATAAGATACACGGCTTTTCTCTTCTTTAGGTCTTGGTTACAAGGAAAACAGATTCCACTAATGGAGCCCAAGTTGCAAATCAGTAAGATGGCTGTGGGAAAGGGGTGTTAGTCACAGGGTCTAGGAGCACTGGGCCTTTTCACGGTGTCAAAACCCAATTATCTGCCACAAAGAGTTTCCATTTTAGGCTTCGAGTTTACGGAGAGGAAGACACTGTGGACATCTGCAGTCATGAACTTTTGAGTGGCAACAGCTCAAACTGGCCAAGTGTCTGTACTTCCCCCCCCAAAACAGGCAGAACTACTGTGAGTTGCTGTCACAGGAAGGGGTCTCACTCTGCGTCCCAGCGTCACAATATAATCTCTATAACTTTCTGTACAACTTTACAATGAAACTGTTATTTCCGTGACTAATTTGATTATCAGTTTAAACTTTCCAAAAAGTTACACATAATTTAGGTCTAGTTTTTCTACCAGTAAGAGTTCTGCTAAGTTACAAAATCCCATAATCACAGTGTTCAGTTTAAAAAAAAATTCAGCACACAGTAATCCTGTCAATGTTAATCAAAATCAAAACTTCAGAATGCCGTGGCATTTATGTGACCAATCTGAGTTTTAGATACACACACCAGCTGTTTATCCCATGGACCATTTTGCTAGGCTGAGGCTATGAAAAATTGAAAGTCACCGTAGGACTTTTTTGTTTGTTTGTTTGTTTTTTTAATCGCACAAAGGGATATATGTGGAGGGTACAGAGTGACACTGAACAGATCACGAAGCACAACAGACATTAGTTCTCTCCCTCCCCAGCATCTCCTTCATCTCCCTGGTTTTCCGACGTCCACAGAGTGAGATTGTCCCTAAGCAGCTGCATGATCAGGGTGCTATCTTTGTAAGACTCCTCGTTCAGCGTATCCAACTCAGCAATTGCTTCATCGAATGCCGTTTTTGCCAGGCTGCAAGCCTTTTCAGGAGAGTTTAGAATCTCATAGTAGAAGACTGAGAAATTCAGTGCCAGGCCAAGTCGAATTGGGTGTGTAGGCTGCATTTCTTTCTTACTAATTTCAAACGCTTTCTGGTAAGCCTGCTGGGAGTTCGACACAGTGGTTTGTTTATTATCCCCAGATGCCACCTCAGAAAGATATCTAAAATAATCGCCTTTCATTTTCAAGTAGAACACCTTGCTTTCCGGTTGTGTAGCATTGGGAATAAGAGATTTGTCCAACAGCTCCAGAACGTCATTGCAGATGTCCTGCAGCTCGGCCTCCATCTTCTCCCGGTACTCTTTGCCCATCTGCTGCTGCTTCTCATTCCTCTCTGTTTTCTGCTCAATGCTGGAGATGACGCGCCAGGAGGAGCGGCGGGCGCCCACCACGTTCTTGTAGGCGACAGAGAGCAGATTTCTCTCCTCGTTGGAGAGTTCGTGCCCCTGTTCCGTGACGGCCTTCATGGCTGCGGCCATGTCGTCATACCGCTCGGCCTGCTCGGCAAGTTTGGCCTTCTGTACCAGCTCACTTTTATCCATGGTCGTTCCCGGGGGAGGGCAACAGGAGGAAAAGACGCTTGTGAGCGAAGCTCCGAGCGCGGTGACCGCTTCCTTCCCAAGCCCACTCCTCAGGCGGCAGCGGCGGCGGCTGCACTGGCGGCGACGGCAGCAGCTACCCCGGCTCCGGAATCTGCGGCGGCGGTGGCGGCAACTCCACTTCCCTCTGTTCCATTTTTATTCCCTTCTATTTGGACTCTAACTGCACATATACCGGGAACTTTGGGTAAGTCCCACGTGTCTCTCCTGTTCTTTTCTATTCTTGGTTTTCTCTGTGTTATACTGTGGACATTTTCCATTGACCAGTTCAATAATCTTAGTCTATCCAATCCTTTCTTAAACCCATCCATCTTGTTCTTAATTTCACATACATATTTTTCAGTTATAAGCTATGGCTTTTGCTTATATATAATGTCTAAATCTCTGGTAAAAATTCTCATTCATTTTGTGTCCATCTTTCTCTTTTTTTCTTCAGCATATTAATCACAATTATTACAATGTCTGCTAAGGTTATTTTCTGGATTATCTGTCAGGCTTGCTTTTTAGAGTTTTATTATCTTGTTTATTTCTTGTTGGTTTTAGCCATACTGTATTACCTCCTTGCATGTCTTGTAATTTTTAACTGCATGCAACATATTTCAGACAAAAGAACCTTTGAGGGTCCAGATGGCATCTTCCACCACTTGTCCATCTCCCCCATTAGGCAAAAACAGTAAGTGGTTGGTAACATCCATCTAATCTCTAAATTTCAGCTTAGGTAAGTTTCAGTTTCCCTCTCCTTCATCTCTCCTTTTCAGGTGGGGCCCTCAATAGCTTCTAATTGAAATATTCATGGGTCTTCCAACAACATAGCCTTAAAGTGGATATTCTAGAATTTAAAAGTACAATATCTAAAATGAAAACACAGAAGATGAGTTTAAGAGACCCACTTTTGTCCTCTAAAGATTTTCAGCTCAGTCTTTAGTCTATCAGCCAACAGCTTCGACATTTGACAAGTGGAATTCCATCTGATTTTAGATTAGATATAGACAGAGAAAGAACATCACTCCCATCCTTAAAATAAGAAAAAAGCTATAAAGCTGAAAGTTGACTAATTTCTATGAGACCATGAAAGAACCAAAGTCACAGCTACAGAGACAGGTGCCTGCAGGAAGAACAGCCCCAGAGCATTTGCTTCCCTGAGACAGAAGTGGCCAAATGTCATATAAATAAATAGAAATATCAAACAAGAAAAATTTTAACAAGTTGTTGAAGCATGGACTTTACTGGGAGTGTGAAGTCCCTGGAGACCACTGCTATAAAGGAGGAATTTCACCCTCTTACAGGTTTTTCCTCTAGGAACCCTGCCTAACAACCACAGGGAAGATGGGGAGAATCCTAAGAAAGAAAGGTAATGGCTGAGGGAGAAGCAGCTTGGCCAGCGCTCCACCCAGACCCATCCCCCCTTATTTTCCCTAAAACACAAAGGCCTTTAGCCTACAGAAGAAAGATCAATTAAATCATAGTCTGAGTCCTGGGAAAAGGAAATGGAGACCACCACTGAAAATCTACCTTCCCCCATATCTTTCAAAGTGGATAAGAGCCCCAACCTGCAGAAGGCACAGTGGCAAATCCACAGGCTGGGGGTGCATAATGGAAACCCATTCAGCGTGAAGGAGGGAAAAAGGAAGCTCTATTTCAGGAAGAAGTGTAGGAACAATAGTGACATCCATATTCTTAAGACCAAGGTTCAATCTCTTTAAAAAGAAAAAAAAAATCCTTAAAAAAATGGGATTACCTGAAGCTGAGATTTAATTAGAAAATCAGGGAATTTCACCAACCAAATTTCATCCCCAGCAGCACACTAACTAGCCAAGAGTAAAAATATCAATGGATATAGCAGAAAGCACAAGAGTATTGGTCTTTCCGGAAGTTCAAATTAAAAACACGATGAGATGCCACAATCAGCACTGCTAAAACAAAAACAATAAATGTCTTACATGAACCTTTATAATTGCCATTCAAGCTGACAAAGAATGTAAACAGCCAAGATGTCCTTGAGCAAATGAAAGGATAAACACGCTGGACACCTTGTGTACTGGGCTGCGACTCAGAAAAAAAGACACGGTGAGCTGCTGAGTCACAAAACAACATGGCTGGGGGACTTTGGGGAATGCCTGCTTCCTAAGGATTGTGAGGTTTGTGCACATTTTACTGCCTTTCAGGAGATTTGGGGAATATGCCTTTTACTGTCTGGTGTAGAAATCAGCAAACACTTTCTGGGGTCCCCTATTCTCTCCAATTTATGATTTCAGCTCATGTGACTACTAAAATTTTTGTTAGTTTTATTTTCTTTCTGCATCCCAGCCTTTGCTGACAACAGGGGAAATAACAACTACTTGTTATTCGTTCTTTCCCGAAGTCTGCCGTCCTTGAAGTTTTAGCTCATTCAGTACTGCTGTTTCTACCTGCATCTCATGCCTTCAGACACCTAACTTTTCATGGTTTATTCTACTTTTCCTATTTGTGATTAGTGAAGGTCTGCCATGAGTAACTCTCTCATCCAGGAACATACATTTTTTTTTTTTAATTTCTTTTCACGTAACAGTATTCATTGTTTTTGCACCACACCCAGTGCTCCATGCAATCCATGCCCTCTATAATACCCACCACCTGGTTCCCCTTCAAAACCCTCAGATTGCTTTTCAGAGTTCATAGTCTCTCATGATTCACCTCCCCTTCCAATTTCCCTTAACTCCCTTCTCCTCTCCATCTCCCCTTATCCTCCATGTTATTTGTTATGCTCCACAAATAAGTGAAACCATATGATAATTGACTCACTTTTCTTGACTTAATTCACTCAGCATAATCTCTTCCAGTCCCATCCATGTTGCTACAAAAATTGGGTATTCGTCTTTTCTGATGGAGGCATAATACTCCATAATGTATATGAACCACATCTTCCTTATCCATTCATCCGTTAAAGGGCATCTTGGTTCTTTCCACAGTTTGGCAACCGTGGCCATTACTGCTATAAACATTGGGGTACAGATGACCTTTTTTTTCACTACATCTGTATCTTTGGGGTAAATACCCAGGAGTGCAATGGCAGGGTCATATGAAAGCTCTATTTTTAATTTCTTGAGGAATCTCCACACTGTTCTCCAAAGAGGCTGCACCAACTTGCATTCCGACCAACAGTGGAAGAGGGTTCCCCTTTCTCCACATTCCCTCCAACACATGTTGTTTCCTGTCTTGCTAATTTTGGCCATTCTAACTGGTATAAGGTGCTATCTCAATGTGGTTTTAATTTGAATCTCCCTGAGGGCTAGTGATGATGAACATTTTTTCATGTGTCTGATAGCCATTTGTATGTCTTCATTGGAGAAGTGTCTGTTCATATCTTCTGCCCATTATTTGATATGATTGTCTGTTTTGTGTGTGTTGAGTTTGAGGAGTTCTTTATAGATCCTGGACATCAACCTTTTGTCTGTACTGTAATTTGCAAATATCTTCTCCCATTCCATGGGTTGCCTTTTTGTTTTGTTGACTATTTCCTTTGCTGCACAGAAGCTTTTGATCTTGATGAAGTCCCAAAAGTTCATCTTCAATCCTAATTATTTTCAAGAAAAGCTAAATTTCAAATCAAAACATAATCTGTATTTTGATTACAATATTAAGTACGATTATTTATTGGATTCTTTCTTCAGAAACTCACTTGATATGGTACTGTTCAGAGGACCCAATTAATGGAGATTATAGTTGGTGGAAAAAGTGATTAACAGCCATTTATTAGTGAATTTTGAAAATAGCATGGAGAGTTCTCTGAACTAGTTAAAGAATCCAAAATTGGGGAGCAGCAGTGTAACTCAGTTGGTTGTGTCTGACCCTTAATCTCAGCTCAGGTCTTGACTTCAGGGTGGTGAGTTCAAACCCCCTCTTGGGCTCCACTGGGTGTGGAGTCTGCTTAAAAAGAAAAAAAAAAAAAGAATTAAAATTGGACTATCTGAGTCAGGAAAAAAAAAAAGAGGATATTAAAAATGTAATATGAGTGGCTCACATCTCAAATTATTTCTATTAAAGTCTAGCAAAAATAAGCCAAAAATAGTTTATCTACTTAATGTATCATAGACATCGCTTAACAAACAAATGCTTGGTGAAAAGCCAATATAAAGGGGTGCCTAGGTGGCTCAGTGGGTTAAAGCCTCTGCCTTCAGTTCAGGTCATGATCTCAGGGTCCTGGGATGGAGCCCCTCATCTAGCTTTCTACTGGGTAGGGAGACTTCTTCCCCCTCTCTCTCTGCCTGCCTCTCTGCCTACTTGTGATCTCTGTCTGTCAAATAAATAAATAAAATCTTATAAAAAAAGGAGAAAAGCAAATATAAATAATGAGAAGGGGATCAATAATGCCAATATCTTTTCTATACTCACATATTTTTCATGCTATGAAGTACAGAAAAAATGTCCTTGATTTACTATAAGAAAGATGTTAAAACCTTGAGCAAAGGGGTGCACTACGTCTCTCCTGCTCCTCACTTGAGTCTGCGGCAGGTGCGAGGCCGCCCGTGCACCGGGACCATCTGGCTGCAATGGCTGGAACAGCTCACGGACCGTAGGCTCGAGGGAGCCGAGTCGTCTTCGCTGCAGCAAGCATGCAGGAGGTGGGCTGCATCTCCATGGAGCAGTCGGTATGGACTAATTCCCTTACCCTCTGTGGTCTGGCGTGACACCAGCACTCCCACCGTCGCTGTTCCTGGACCAGAACCACCTGCGGGCCTGGCCTCTGCCCGGGGCGGGTTGACGGGGCAGTCCCACCCCTGGCAGTCTCTCCACACCCACAAGTAAGACATACTCAGGTCAGGACGGGAATGTTGACTTGGGAAAACCTACCAAGTGGGATCTGGAATCCAAAGAGGGGTTCCAAGTTTCAGTCCTGCAAATGCCCAACACTGGTACCTTGGCCATGGTGGAGTCTGGGACCTGTAAACTGTTATATGGCAAACACTGAAACGTGAGCCCCATTTAGTCCCAGGTGGGGACCTGGTCCCTTCCGTCTGATTTGGCTTTTTGCTAAAAGATCAAGAACTCTGAAGTAATATGGATTTTCCCCATCTATAATTTTTAAAACCTTGTTTCTGATTCTAAAAGTTCTTCATGGTTATAGGAAAATATTTGGGAAATACAAAATGATTTAGGCAGAAACATATGCCCTTCAAAACCCCAACTCTGGTAAATGAGGAGTTAAAGTCTTGGTACTTTTACTTCCAAAGTGCTTCAAGTTCATTTCCTTACCATTTTAGCACAGCTTTCTATATTGGACATACTTGTAATTAACACCACCAAAGTCTGAATGTGACAGCATTGAGAAGTGGGAATGGGGATTCAACTCCATTCAGACAAGCTTCTGTGGTAGCTGAAGGAACTAAGGGGGTGCCTAGGGGACCATCTGCCCCCACCCTCACTTGCCTGAGCATCTGGGTCAGGGACAGGCTCTTGGAGAACAGTGAGGACACCTAGCTGTGTCCACAGTAAGCAGGAAGGGGTGTGGAGATCCCTCACACCTGCACTCTGGGGTCTCACACTCTGGGTTTCCCTGGGGAGAATGCTTTCTGCAACCTACCTGGAGTTCTCATCCCCCTGCCTCAGCTGCCTATTGAAGGGAACCCCACCAGGTGGGTCACAGCACATTTTTCTAATTAGATTTCCGGACTGCTCAACAAATGTTGAGTCAATAGCATAATCTTAAAATTCCTCTTTATAAAAATTGAGGTCGTGACCACTGGTGGTTCTGACCTGTGCCTGGCAGAGTCTTTTCCTTTCCTATGTGCTTCTCACCTCCACCACTGTTCCTGCCACTGACAGGGCTTACCTCCCCACGGATGCAGCTCCCTGTCCCAGGGATGGCTCCCTCCTCCTGGAGGAACCCCTCTCCATCATCAGCTAACATCCAAGGACACATCCAAGGACACTCTCTTAGAGGACACATTAAATTTAATATCTTTATCTTAGAAGAAAACATAAAAATATATCTTCATGATTGGGGCAGGCAATGACTTCTTAGATATGACACACAAAAGAAATGAAGAAAAAGAGGTAAATTGAGCTTCATCAAAATTAAAAACCTTTGGGCTGCTATCAAATAATTAGTATTATAAAATAAAGTAGAGACAAACCACAGAATGGGAGAAAATATTTACAAAGCGTATATCTGATAAGAGACTTCTCTCCAGAATATGTAAGATCTCATACAAGTCAATAATAAGATAACTAAACCAATGGGAAATGGGCAAAGGATGTGTATAGACCTCTCTCAAAGGAAAATATACAAATGGTAACTGGCACACACACACAAAAATGTGCAAAATCATTAGCCATTAGGGAAATGCAAACCATAATGAGATAAAACAATAATGAGATACCACTGGAGAAACACTAGGATAGCTAAAATAAAAAGAAAGAAGCAGGTGTTGGTGAGGGCATGAAGAGATGAGATCCCTTATACGTTGCAGCAGGAATATAAAATGATGCATCTGCTTCAGAAAACAGTTTGTTCCTCAGGATGTTAAACACAGATTTATCACAGGATGCAGCAGCCCCACTGGTAAACGTGTCCCCAAGAGGAGTGAGAACAGAGGTCCACAGGAAAACCTGCACATGAATGTTCACATCAGCATTGTCTATAAGGGCCCCAAAGTGGAAACAACCCAGTGTCCATCAACTGCTGAAGGCATACAGAAAATACAGTATACCCTCCAGTGAAATACTCAGTGTAAGAAGTACTGATGTATCCTACCACGTGGGCGGGCCCTGAAAAATACTATGCCAAGCAAGAGAATCCAGTCCAAAAAAGATCGTATGTTCTACGATTCCACTTGCACCAAGTTTCCAGAAGGGGAAAATGTCCAGAGACAGAAAGTGTGCTAATAATATTACTAAGGAGTAATAGTGAACAAGGGGAAAGGGGGAAGCATAGAGGATATGGCATACCTGCCCATGAGTGTAAACTTCCTTGGAAAAGAAATGAGAATGTTCTCAAATTAGAGTGTTGTGATGGTTTCGCACCCTGTAACTGTACTTGAAGAACACCGTGCACTTTAAGTGGGTGAATTTTATGGTATGTGAATTTTGCCTATTACAGTTTTAATTTGGCTTTTCCCACCAGAAACTAATATTTAGAAGAGCTGCCCTTTCCATCTGCTACTTTAGCAAATCAAGTCTCAAGACGTCTGTGGTCCTCAGGAACAATTCATTAAGAAATTACCACACCCTGCCCAGCACTGTCCGCAATAAGTTATCTTTTGGAGAGCCATGCATTTATGGTTAAATCCATAACAATTTAAGGAGATAAAATAAGAAGAATAAAGGGAGATCAATAGTTCTACAATTATTCGCAGAGCTGCAGCATAATTATATTCCAGACATCTACACCCTTAATGGACTTCTGATAAGAAGCCATGGATTAATAGTCCACATTAACTTGGGCTGAGTTGCAGAAGAAAATCTGCACTTATAATTGTGTCACTTTTGCCTGTTTTGCAGAATTCTATTCTAGACTGAAGTGCACTATGAAAAGATACATCTGTAATCAACCACCATTGAGAAGAAACATGAAAGAAACCACCTCATGTACACAACAAGATCAAAAACGAAAAAATCAAAAGATATGACAAGAAGTTTTTTAAGTCATGTACAAAGCCTATGTGAGGAAAACTATTCAACACAAGGTAAGTCTTCTTCATTCTGTTTATTCAATTTCTTTTTAGTCATGATATCTAATGCTTTGAAATTTCAAGTGATATTTAATAACCTTTAAAAAGGACTTTTTAAATTTATTAAAATTTAAAATTTATTAAATTTAAAATTTATTAAAATTTTAAATTTACAATTTCCATCTGTAACAAACATGACCTAAGTTAGGATGCACAGCTCTCAAAGTACATTTCAATAAATACTTTTCCTTCCTGGGCTGTCCACTCTGAACTTTAGACCCAAAGTGTATCAGAAGTGACAGTACAATTTAAAAGGCATGCATTACTTGGTAGATATTTTATGAAGACTATTTCTTTTCATCTCCATAAGAGCTCTAAAAAGAAGATTGTATTTCCACTATGTGAGAAAGAAAGCTACTTCCAAGATTTGGAAGCTCTGCTCCTGGGCGATGAACTCAGATCTGCCTGTCCCAAAGTCCCTATTCTTCCCACTTTCCACTGTCCGTTGGTGCATTAATCTAATAAATAGTATGGAAAATACGAAAGAGGAGAGCTTTGCTTCTAGGCTCGTTAGATCCTGAAGAAGATTTTCTGTTTTCATTGGTTCTTACTACTTAATCTCTCAGATCTGAATTGTAAATGTAGACTTCTTATCTTCACTATGAAGTTATAGACAGTTTGTGAGCAAAAGCAGTAATTCTACATTGTATCTTTTGAAGTGCCTAGAGCGAAGATGACAAAAGAATAGACTTGACAGATGCAGAGAAGTCTTTCAAGGAATATGGGTAGAAGGGAAAAGGAATCAATAATAATTTGACAGGAAAATCTGTCTTAAACAACAGATTTGTGAGATATACTCAGTGTAATTGAAATGTCAGTTATTCTTAAATTAATATATACATTTGAAGGGATCCCAGTTAAAACACCAACAGGTTTTGATCTCCCATTTTTGTTTTAGTGAGTGGTGAGGTCCTTTAGTCAAGCCAATTCCAACCTATTTGTAAATAGACCAAAAAATTTTCACAAAACCCTGAACAACAAGAGAGTGACATTGCCTACCAGGTAGTGAACATTTGCCCCCCTGTCCTGCGTGCTAAATGCCTTCATCCTATCCCAATGTTCCCCCAAAGTCCTAACCCGTTCTAGCATCACCTGTAAGTTCCAAATCTCATCCTCTAAATCATCCATGTCAGGCAGGAGTATGACTCTGAGTAGAGGCCACACTCAGAAAGGCTCCAACCGTGGACCTGTGAAGAGAGAAAATAGCTATCTTCTTCCAGAATAGCATGGTAAGGCAGGTACAGGATAGACATTCCATTTTCCATAGAGGGAAACTGAAAGGAGTAGAGGGGTCACCAAGTGAGTCCAAACTCAGCAGAGCAAGTTCCATTAAGGCTTGGAAGATCCTCTGAGTCTTGGTGCCTTGTCCCCAGGGCTTTTGGGGTGGCCCTGCTGGCCTGGCCTTGAGCCTCTCTGACCTCTGTCTCCATGTCCACATGTGTGTCTTTGGAGTCATTCTTCCTTGTTCCTGAAGGACAGCCTGTGTTTTCCCGCAGGTAGATCTGGAAGCCCACTTCCTGCTTCTAGAATCTCACAGGTTTTGGATAGCCTCCCTTCATTTATTCCTGTCTCTGTTCCTTCAGGAGAAGCTCGTGGTGTTTCTTCTTATACAACATTCCATGAAACCGTGCTGGTCTGTGGTGTACATCGTGGAGCACCCATGCCATTAGACCTCTCCAGCCAAACCCCATCTCTGCTCCTGGCTCTGCTGAGATGTCTGAGTGGGTCCATGGGGCCCCAGATCATGTCTTCAGCAGAAGGTTGCCCAGCCTCACAACTTGGCCTTCTCTCCTGAGCATCCTTCATCAGCCATGGATGGCCTTGTTTTCCCACTCCCAACTGGGATTGGCTTGGGACTAACCCAGTCAAGCACTAGTCTGTCTTTGCTGAGCAACCCCTCCTCAATTTATCTCCTTATTCACACATTGCTACGAGCTGAGTGGAGCCCTGCTTGGAAATCTCTTCAGTTATCCTCAGGATCTCCTCAGCTAAATCTCAGCTACACCTCTCCATATTTGCCATCATAAATTGTTTTCCACTGGACAAAATAACACAATTCATTTGAGTTTTCTGCCACTTTGCAATGAAGATGAACTTTTCTCCAATTTCGGATAACATGTTCCTCCTTTCCTTTTAAGACCTCACCAGAAGCACCTTTAACATTTGTATTTCTGCCAAGATTCTGGTCATCAACAACTCTATGTTCACAATGAGAAACTTTCTCTGCCATGCTTCTTCCCGAGTTGTCACCAGAATCTCCCTTAACATCATTCTTCCTTCCCAGTTCAGAAGCCACTTTGCTCAGGTGCTGCCATAACAAACAGTCACAAACTTGGTGCCTGAACAGAAGTGTTAAGGTTTTGATAGGATTAGGGCAAGCTGTTCCTTCTGGAGGCTCTGAGGCAATCATTTGCTCCACACTCTCTCATGGTTTCTGGGGGCTGCCAGCAACCCTTGTCATTTCTTGAACTGTTATTTGTTGTTGTTTTTTTAAGATCTTATTTATTTATATGACAGAGAGAGATCACAAGTAAGCAGAGAGGCAGGCAGAGAGAGGAGGAAGCAGGCTCCCCACGGAGCAGAAAGCCTGATGCGGGGCTCGATCCCAGGACCCTGGGATCATGATCTGAGCCAAAGGCAGAGGCTTTAACCCACTGAGCCACCCAGGCGCCCCTCTTGAACTGTTGATACATCACTCCCATCTCTGACCCTGTCTCCACGTGGCATTCTCTTTTGTGGCAAACATTTTTTCCCATTTTTTTTTTTATATTCACTATTTAAAGTATACTTCTTACAGAGAGAAGGGCCGCAAAATACAACCATATTTTACAATTAATTTGCAAGTGGAAAGTGTTAATTAAAATTTAAGGCTCTCGAAGTTTCTAATTAGCCTGTAAAATTCATTCTGCTATTGGGGTTGAGTTTTTATTTCTTTTCTTGGTTGTATCTCTAATTATAGACTGTAAACTAAAAGTTGGGTGTTTTTTTTTTTTTATATTTCACAAGAGCATTTTAAAAGAAAATCACCAAAGTTTTAAAAATGTAAATGGCTTCCTAAGATTCAGTTGATGCAAATACTATTAGATAATTTGGTTTCACTGTGAAGTGAAAACTTCTAACAGAAATGGCTGAGCTTTTACTTTATGAATTGGAATTTAGGGAAAATAATCTCAAATATTGATTAGATTTAGTTAAATCATGGGCATAATTCCATCAGTTGGTGATAATACACAAATTTCATATTTTTTATCCAAGTAGCACAAGAATATGGCAAAAAGTGTGGGTTACCACTCTATTCTTATAAAAAGATTCATTTATTTATTTGAGAGCAAGGAGAGAGGGGTGGAGGGAGGGGGGAAAGGGAGAAAGAATCCCAAGCAGACTCCCCACTGGGCACAGAGTCTAAGGCGGGCTGGATCCCATGACCTGTGATCCTGACCTGAGCAGAAATCAAGAGCTGGATGCTTGGTGGACTGAGCCCCCTGGGTGTCCCCTCAATTTTTTGAATATACATCCAGGACTGATTTTTAAGATTACAGTCTTGCATAATAGGCAAGAAGCTGAAATAATGACTGAGTCAGAAATTAAGGCAACAGCAATTCATTGACTGGTCCCCATACATCAAGCACATTGATGTCCCTCGTCACAGCAGTGCTGACCCTTACTACTTCATTTTTTAACCACATTCATATGTACCTAGATAACACAGCATCCAGAGCCAGTAGATGTATCTACATCCTGAAGGCACCGAATTTTAGCATACAACTCAGTAATGCCTAGTCACTCTGGAGGGCTGTCAATATGACCACTGTCTCGTTTGAAAGCATTTCCAAAAAGGCTCGCACTCCCGTGCTGTTGGCTTCATTCCCACTCCAAGCCGAAGTGAGGGCTAATGTACTTCCTGTCTCTACAGGCTTGCCTTTTACAGACATTTCATATAAATGGAATTTCACAATCTGTGCTTTTTAAAAATGTACTTAGCCTGATATGTTTTGAGGTTCATCTCCATTGCAGGATGGATGCGCACTTGGATTATTTCTACTTTTTGGCTCTTCTAAATCATGCTGCCATGAACATTCATGCACACATCTCTGTACAGACACATATTTTCATTTATCTTGGATGGATATTCAGGAAAGTCATTGCTGGGTGATCTAGTAAATTTACATGTTCATTTTCAAATAACTGACAGATTGTTTTCCACGGTGGCTGCACCTTTTTGTGTTCCCATGAGCAATGAATGAGGGTTCCAATTTCTCCTCAGCTTCTCCAACACTCATTCTTGACTTATATTTTTTTCACTTTATTTTTTTTTAAGATTTTTATCTACTTATTTGACAGAGAGAAAGAGAGCACAAGCTGGGGAGCAGAAGGAAGAGAGAGAAGCAGACTCCTCTCTGAGCAGAGAGCCCAATGTGGGGCTTGATCCCAGAAACCAGGATCATGACCTGAGAAGACAGACGCTTCATCCACTGAGCCACCCAGGTGCCCCTGTCTTTTTTGCTGTGGTCATCCTTGTAATTATGAAGTGACATCTCATTGTGGTTTTTATTTTCATTTCTCTGATGAGAATTCTGCCTTGGGCTCGTTGGCCATTCTATATACATATGCGTTGATGAAATGTCTATTCAAATTTTTAGCTTATATTTTACTGCCTTTTTGTCTTGTTGGCAAAAAGGCAGTAAAATGTGTTTTAATTGGGATGCCTGGGTGGCTCAGTTGGTTGGACGACTGCCTTCGGCTCAGGTCATGATCCCGGAGTCCCAGGATCGAATCCCACATCAGGCTCCCAGCTCCATGGGGAGTCTGCTTCTCCCTCTGACCTTCTCTGCGCTCATACTCTCTCTCACTGTCTCTCTCTCTCTCAAATAAATAAATAAAATCTTTAAAAAAATGTGTTTTAATTAGTCAATTCGTTGACTAATTGAGCTGCAAGCTTTTAGAATCTATTTGGGATGCAAGTAATTTATCATAATATGTTTTCAACATTTTTTCTTCCCATCTAGGACTTGATTTTCACTTATTAATGGTGTTCTTGAAGTTCAAAATTTTTTCATTTTTATGAATGCGAATTTGTCTTTAATCACATGTGTTCTTGGGGTTGTAGTAAGACTGTCTAACCTTAGTCCCTATTCTGCTGAAAGTGGAAACTGAAGTTTCATGTGGCCCAGGAGATGCTCAAGGGCACACATGTGTTCACAGGCAGGAAGTTGTCCCTATGCCATCTCTCCTCTGTGCTCAGGAGAGATGGATTCAATTCCTGGGAGCCCAGATGGGGGACGTCTGACCCTGCGCCTGCGATTTCCCCAGTGGTGGACATATTTTGAGTGACCCAAGCCCAGGAAGAAGGAACAGACCTGTCTTTTCAGAAAACACCTCAAGCTTCTTCTGTACCATGTGAAATAAATGTTTTGTGAGCAAATACATCCTATAAGAAAGTTTCTGATGATCCCTTCATCACCCTAAAGTAAAATGAACAATGCTCTTCTCTGATTTTAAGATACAAAAAGTATAAATGTAAGTTAAAAAATTGGCCTTTAAACCTTTTTTTTTTTTTTTTAATCTATATAAACAAACTCTAGGAGTGCCTGGCTCAGTCAGTTGAGCACTGGGCTCTTGATTTTGGCTCAGGTCAAGATCTCAGGGTCATGAGATGGAGTCCCTCGCCAGACTCTGTGTGGGGATGGACTCTGCTTCTCTATCTCTCTCTCTGCCCTTCCCCCAACTCACAAGTCTCTCTCTCTCTCTCTCTAAAATAAATAAATAAATCTTTAAAACTTTTCTATAGGAAAACCAGGGGACCAACTGTTAAGTTTAAAGTAATCAAAAATTTCAACTGCATTACCCAAATTATTATAATGTGCCAATAATTAAGGTCAGTCACAGTGTATGTTGGTTTAATGTTAAAACTAACTAAAGAGACTTTACGAAGAATACGTGGAGGAGACTAGCTCATGTTGTGAATTTAGGAAGCATTTCAAATATGTCCTTGTGGAAGGCGGCCTCAAAAGTGACCCCAATGACCCCTACCTGCTTGTATACCCACCCCCTGAAATCCCCCCACGTCTTGGACATGGGCTAGGCTGAATGACCTGCTTCTAACAAATACACAGCAGAAGCACACACACAGCACTCACAGCACTGCCAAGGTAGGTGACAACATTATGTCAGCATGCCCCTGGCCCTCCCTCTCTTGAGCACTTGCTCTGGAAGAAGCCAGCGGCCATGTTGTGAGCTGCCCCACTGATATGCCACGTAGTAAGGCCCTGGTGTCTCTGGCACACAGCCAGAAAGCACCTGGGGCCAAGGAGTGCCAATCTCCAGTCCTGGGACTGATCAGGTCTCTAAAGGGATCCTCATATTTGAACCAACAGGAAAAAGTCCTATCCTTTAAGTCTGTATGACTTTTGGATAAACCACATATTCAAATTAAGTGGAGTTCAATCAGACCAGGAGCGGGCGAGAGGACTTTAAGTATTGCATCATGATCCAAGCACGCTACAGGTAAGGGCTAATGAGAAGTGCTTTCAGCAGCAGCTGTCACTCCACCAACCTCTGGGGGTGTGGGTGAGCTCGGATTCTGCCACGAGGACATCACACTCAAGGCAACACCTGGCATCTTAATTATTGAAGGGCTGCACAAGGATCTCTCGTTCATGCAAACTGCACGCTTGTAATTCTTGACAACCGACGGTTAGAGGTAAGGGGTTCATTTATATTCTCTTGACCAGCAGTTGTGTAGATGAGGGCACAACTTAAGATCGAGCAATTAGAGGGAGTGAGATTTCTTCTAACTTATCTCTCTTCAGTTATGTTATCAGGAATGATTCTAATGACTCCATGTGACTAGCATCATAGTAACAAAGATGGAAATATATAAGGCATCTTATAAAGCAGCGCTTCTCAAAGCACGGCATCTTTTCTTAGAAAACCAAGTGCCCTGTCTCCACCCCCAAACTACTGGACCAGTAGAGGAAAAAGTCCCCATTGTTTTCAAGAATGACGTTTGGTTACCAGGACATCATCAGGATAGATCAGGGTGCTGACTGAGAGGCCAGTTTCAAAGGGAAGAATTCTGTCTTTGTAGTATAAACACTGAGGTCATGCATCTAGCAAAACAAAAACACTCCAGTAAACCAGGTTTTTAAAATAGCTTCTTTTTACATCATTATGAAAGATTTTCTGAAAGAAGTGGAAGGAGTTTGGATGGGACATTTATGACTCATGTATTTTTGTTTTGTTTTATTTTGTTTTGTTTTGTTTTACAGTGGGTTCAATACCACTCAGAGCACACTGGTTCTCTACGACCAGGCAGGTCCAGGAACAGCCTTCCCTGGCTCCTCTTGAGAAATGTGGTATTGTCGGAGTCTTGCCAGTGTCCAGATTGTAGAAGAGCTGAGGTGAAGGGCGTGAGGCTGAGGGCTGGTCCACCCATTCCTTGGGTTCAAGGATGAGAAGGGCAGATCCTGTGTGAAGGGCTGTGGGCACAGGGGCCGTTCTGATGGATCAGGACTTGAAGGAGCTCAAATGAGAAGTTCTCAGAAGAAGGGAAGGATTGAAACAAATTTTCCCTTCTTCCCCCAATGAAGATGTGTGTCTCTCTTCTTATTTCTTCATGTTTCTGAAAAGATTTTGAGTTGTTTTTCATTTCTGCTGCAAAGGCAAATTTTCTGTCAAATAAAAATGTGAACTGAGAAAATTAATAACTAAGAGAAAAGGGGTGAGGTGGGAAGAGGTCTGCACAGAATGACCTGCAGGCTCAGGCTGACCTGCTGTTTTACTATCTCACAATTCAGTCCTGAGGGAGGTTCTGGGGCCTCGGAGGCATTTTGCTGTCTTCTCCAACTGCAGACAACTTTCATCATCTTTCCCTTCTTCTACGTACTTCAGTCCTCCCCGTATTATGGTCAGAGACATTCCCATTTCTAGATTTCTAGAGTGGAGTCATCTGATTGTTTCCTTTTACTCATGCCCTTTATTCAGCTGTCCTGTTTGCCCTTAACTCCCCATGGCCTGACCCCTACAGAAGCCGAGACCATGGAGGATGACATCAGGAGGAGCTTGATGAGGACCAGGCCTAGGAAATACCACCGGATCAAAGGAGGAGGTTTTGGGTAACACCTCAGAGAGGAACCCCTGGAAAGGGCCATGAGGAGGGGGAGTATCAAAGCCCTGTAAGATACTATCACTCTGGCTATTCAACATGAATATCTACAATCACCATAATTGGGTTATGAAAAAGGAGCATATTATACAAACACATATAGAGAATTGTTTTACTGCATTTCTACTATACGTATAAAAATTCTATTTAAAATTCTATGAGCACAATTATATATTTTAATTTTCTTTTCAGTAATGTGTATTTTAGCTCCTTAAAAGTACTTTTTCTAGGGGCACCTGGGTGGCTCAGTTGGTTAAGCATCTGACTTTTGGTTTCCGCTCAGGTCATGATCTCATGGTCGTGGGATTGTGCCCCGAGTCGGTCTCTGTGCTCAGAGGGGTCTGCTTGAATGTTCTCTCTCCTTCTCCCTCTGCCACTCCAGCTCATGCTCTCTCTCTCTCTCTCTTTCAAATAAAAAAATCTTAAAACCAAATGAAACCGAATAAAACAAAACCTTTTCTGGCTACTGTACACATGCCCCAAGGTTGTTAACCCAGAGAGCCACTGGCCTAAAGCCACACATGTTTGGTCTGATGCACCACTGCCTTTCAGCTCTTGTGGACTCCATTCTCCCATCTATTTTTCAGGGTCACAGATTCTAAGAGGCTTTGCCACAACATCCCAGGGTCCCAGAGTAGCCACATCACAGCATGACATCCATATGTATGGAGACAACCACAGTCCAACTCCAGAAAAAAGAGTCACAGGGCATGTATCAAGGAAGAAATAGAATTTTATGTTTGCATTTTAAGTTTAGGAACCATCAGAAGTACTTGTATTGGCACTGGCTTGTTGTCAACAGAGTAACAGGGAGACAGCAGAGAAACCCTATTTCAAAAGCTAAAAATCTCACTAAATCCTTAAGATGTTATGAAATAAAGCTTTGATTCTGGTACACAAAGCAGGCCCTGGAATTTTTCCTGTGCCCTGCATAATACTTTCTAGCAGATAGGGCTTACTTTTTGGTGTTGTTATTAGTTACGTTCCTTTTCCCTAGTTTTTGGTTGACTTTATTATTTTGCTTTATTTTTAAAGCTTACAAAATGAAGGGTGTAAGCTATGCAGAAGATGTAAGGGATAAAAATAAAGAAACACCCATGCATAACTCCTCTGCCTAAGACAGAAAACTCAGCCATGTCTTCGCAGACCTTTATTGGTCCATCTCTACTCCCATCCTGTTGGTTATCCCCATTGTTCCTCCTCATAGTTTACTTGATGGGAATATACGGCTGAAGAAAATATCACTTTGAGTTGCATACTTTGAAATTTAAATAGAGGGAACCATATACTGTGTGTATTCTTTGACTTGCTTTCTGGCTCAGAATCATGTTGATAATATTAAATCTCATAAACTTTCATTGTGGTCTATGGTCATTGCTTTATTATATCTCATCATAAAATTATATTAAGCAAATGCATCCATTCTAGTTGATTGGATTGGGTCTTTCCCCCATTTTTCATATTACAGTGAAAACAGCTATGCATCTTCTCAGGATCTTGGAGACGGGGCTGAAATTTATTTAGAGAATATACAATAGGAATGGCTGAGTCCAAAATTTGACACATCTTCACATCTACGAAGCTTCAACAAACTGTTTTCTGAGATGGCTGTGTCCTCATGAGCAGTTAAAAGGCTCTGGAAGTCCATGTTGCTATGTAGAGTTGATAGTGTTGCTTTTTTTAATTGTGTCCAACTTGGTGGTTGGGAAATGGGATCTATGTTTTAATCTTCATTTCCTTCATTACTAAGGCAGCAAATAAAGAAAAATAATTTTTTAAGTATTTTATTTATTCATTTGACACACACAGAGAGAGAGAGAGAGAGATCACAAGCAGGTAGAGAGACAGAGAGAGGGGGAAGCAGGCTCCCCGCTAAGCAGAGAGCCCAATGTGGGGCTCAATCCCAGGACCCTGGGATCATGACCCGAGCTGAAGGCAGAGGCTTTAACCCACTGAGCCACCCAGGCACCCCTAAAGAAAAATAATTTCATTTAGACAAACCAAGAAGGAAAAATGGGAGGGGGCTACCTCGGATGAAGGATCAAATTGGGTGTCTCCTGTGCAGAGTCATCTATGTAGACATGAGAGACGAGATGGGCTGTGCCAGGTAACCAGCCGTGGGCAGGGGGCTGCAGACAGAGGGAGTGGTTTCTAGCAGTTCCAAGAGGCAAAACCCTCTTTCCTTTTAAGTGCTGTAAGTATTCTTAGCTGGTAAATAAGAGACCTTGCCAGACAGTTTTCATCTAGATTAAGAGACTAGGGAGAAAAGGGAGAATGTAGGGAGACATACTTTGTGCCTATTTATTCTCTTAACTGGGGTGAATTACTTTGCACTGTAAGAAAAGGAAAATCACACATAAAAACAAATTTTTAAAATCCTTGAGAAGAATTAATCTGGCATGAATCATGCAATGTTTTAAGCTTAAAAGAATCATTAAGAGCTTTCTAGATTTGGAGAAATATATACATATATATAGTCGGTCATATTTTAGATCTACATGACTTGCCTGTGTTAAATCTAGATGAAGCATTTCTAGCCCATTGGAGATGCTCCTTCTTGTTCCCAAGTTCCATTATATGTAGCTGCAATGGGTCATTCCCTATCACTTGAATGTTGAGTCGAACTGAGTGTCACCATTCACTCCTGGAAAAGGACCCACCTTTAATTATCAGTGGAGTCCAGAAGAGCCCAATGGGGAACCTTTCTAGTTTTTCTTAGTCACTTTGCATTCTCTTGGGAACAGATGCCGGGATGGAACCAGTCATATGAGTGATTTGCCAGGGAGATGCCTGTGGAGAATGAGGAAGCAGGAGTAAGCGTGGAAAGCGTTCCTATTTCGATGCAGGTCTGATGACCGAGGAGACAGGATGAGGCAGGATTGGACAAGAAGAGCTTCGGACTTGACTGCAGTTCAGAGACAGCTTCAGCCAGGCTGATGCGGAGTCTGGAGTAAAGGCACCCTCCAGAGAGACCCCACATGAGGCCAGGAGAGCCCTGCTCCACCATCCAGTCATTGGCTGAGAGAAGCCTTGGGAGAATATGGCCCCAGGATGGAGGTGAGTGGGGACCCAGAAGTCCCAGAGGTACCTAGGCTGGAGGCTGTCACTTTCCCATGCCTCTCACAACAGGTTCTTTTGAAAGGGAGAGCTGAAAAACGTATCTCCATAACTGCCTCACTAAGAAATATAAACCTATTAAACTCCCCATACAAAGAAGCTCACAGTCTTTAACGTCTGCATAACAATGAAATATCATGAATGCATCGGGCTCCTAAACTACATGTGGGCCTACCAGTTATGACATCCAAGAGCATCTCACTGGTGTTCCTAATGACATCGAAATGAAATGAGGGTTATTTGCCTGGTTCAAGGGATTATTTTTTAGAACTTTGTGTTGTTTGCAAACAAATTAAGAAAGACATTTTTTAAATTTACAAATTAAACTGATGTAGAGACATCTGTTAGTACCCTATAGCTTCAGTTCTCTATTTGTCTGTAAGCACAGTGATTCCCTTTCATGTTCCTATCCTCAGCACTGAGTTGGTTTGCTCTAAGTAGATTTTCTTCTGCATGAGCACGTACTCATTATTTATTTGGACTTCACATAAAATGGTTGCTATCCTTGACCCAGTGGTCCCAAACCACTCACATGGGTCTAGAATGTTCTGTTCCTAGGGATGCTGTCATATGATTGCAGAAGCCAGGCCTCCTGCATTGTTCATTCATTATGTGACATTCAGATTTCTCAGACTCATCTGCTTCATTATCTTATTCCTACTAACCACACAACCCATCAAAGCAGAAGAACACAAAAATTGGATTCAGACAAAAGAGGCCCAGCTTAACCAAGAGACTGGTTCTTCCTCCTCCCTTTGTTTGCAATGTTCAGTGTATCTACTTTACAATGGGAAAGGAGTGGAATGGCTCACTTACACAGAGTAGGAGTTAGTGGAGAAGAATCATTAAATAGTGAGAGGAAGGGTAACCTTGTGTTAGGTTGGCCATCTGTGTGGGAGAGGAGAATTATGAATCCCTACAGGAGATTTGTCTAACAGAGGCCATGCAGTTGGGAAGAGCAGAGAGCCCTAGAATGACATGCATCTGTGATGCCCACCACGTGACATGCCTTCCCCCAAACCTCTTTATGTCTTATTAGAACCTCTTACTACTCAGCATGGTTGCCTGCTTAGTCCCATGACCACCATAAAACTTCTGGAAAGATAATAACTTTCCAGTTGGAACATAAGTATTGTTAGCTCCCCCGATGGCCCCCTTCCAGGTCCATGACTCATGGTTTGCTACCTTTGTCCTGAATGGCTCTCACTGATAACTTGATCTACCTTTGCTCCTGTCAAGGCCACTCAGCACCCTTTAATAGAAACAAAGAATGTTCAATGACAGTTGCAAAAAGACCAACTAAAAATAGAACCCAAGTCACTATTAGAAGGCTAAATAATTAACTAAATAATTAGCTACTTTCAAAATCAAAGTCGACCCCCCAAAGCCAAGGAAACTCCCTGACTGACAAATGCACTAAGACAGCCACTTTCCAAGGAGACTCCTCCTCCACCACCACACACTGTCCCCTGCTCAATCTTCTGTAGAGACAGAAACTTAATGGACACAACACACTGCAGCTGCTAACACCTGAGGCTGAGAAGCTCCTTGGAAGGATGAGGCAGGAGGCTTCACCACTCAGATGGGTTTTGGAGACACCCAAATTGGCCACTGGGTCTCTTCTTGGTCTTTCGCCCAAAATTTAGCCCACAGCCTTCATAAAATTACATGTTAGACCAAAGGAAATCTCAAAGATCTTCTCCACAAATATTGGTGGTAATGGTAATAACTAGCTCTTCTGCACAACCAGAAATAGGCACCATGTGTTCTCATTTATGGACTTTTGTCTGATGCATGTAGAAGTTTTAGAATTAAAGCTCTTTATTTATACCTGTCTGGATGTTTTTGTGTCTACACATATGTAATAGTTTCCTGCCTTTGGATGGTATTACAAAATTACACCATAAATTTCTTAAAAGAACTTTTATTTTAATTGCTGCAATGATAAATAAGCACATACAGATTGAACAGTTCTAAAATTCCCAGAAATTTGGGAAATTTAACTTTTAACACTTTCACATGCTTTAAAAATATTCTTATACAAACTGACTCAATGATTTTCAAAATTCAAGTTTCCATAATTTGGGTAGGTCTTTAGCAATCAGGACTAGTTTGATATTGCCGGTTGAAACACTGGCATTTCTAGCATCATACATTTCTATTCTATTTGGGTACATTCTTCCCAAAATTACAAAGGTTTTCTGATTAAATAAACCCGCCTGTGGCTACAGCTGTTTCAGACTATCAAAAATGCAAATTTTTCCTTAACCAAATTGAACCTTCTTCTGACCAACCTTATTTCAACAGTACTTACGATTTGTAGTATAAAAATAGTTTCCAAGCTCTTTACATAACCTAAAACCTTAAAGTTATGCTAACCTGAGTTAATGGTTTTCTTTAGATACCTAGGTCACTTATAAAGAAGAGAAAATACTGAAACTTAATTACTAAACTTAATTAATTCTATATGCTTTTTGTCTCTAATTTTTACATGGTACAGACTGGGATAAGATTTCAGAATTGCATTCAGGCCAGGTTATTTCTCCTGGAGAGCACACTTCTATTCTATAGAAAGATCTGGACATATTTCTAAATAATTCCTATGCCCCAACTACCTCCTCCTCTCATCCACCCCCCTCCAAAGCCACAAAGGCACCTTTCTCCATCCTTACCATGAGAACCTACAGGGCTTCTGATGGAGAAGGCCCCAAAATGGTGGCCCCCAGGATTTTCCCAATGAGTCACAACCAGCCTCCAGCCATTTGTGAAAAGTATCATTTAAATCTCCCCACGTGTCTGTGGCTTCAATGTGCTTGCTATGGGCCTCAGGAGGCAGTCACAGGTTCAGTTCCTGTCTCTCTGGATATGCCTGCCTCTCTAAATTTCAGGGTGGCAGCTAGTCTTGAAGCCTTGGTTCTCTGAGGAGCCCAAGAAAATCTACTGATCTCCAGTTTGTCCTGATTTTTCTTCCTGTAAGGCTAAAAGTGATGACTTCTGGAAGTTGCTTCTCTTGCTGCCAACATGTTATACAACCATGTTATGTCTGTAATACTGAGCAGTGAACATCGGTACCACTGTTAACTACAGATTTTATTCTGATTTCACCAGTGTCTTCCATTAGTGTCCTTTGTCTCTCTCAAAATCCAAATAAGGATAACACATAGAATTTAGTTATGTGTCAGCTTAGTCTCCTCAATCTGTGATACTCCCATAGCCCTTTCTTTCTTTTTTTTTTTTTTTCAAGACTTTTTCACATTTGAAGTTCTCTCATTTTGGATTTTTCTGATATTTTCTATTAATTAGGCTGGAGTTATGTTTGGGGGGAAGTATAGCACAAAGGTGAGTCCCCTTTTTATGCATCATATCAGGATGTACATGACAGAAGCTTGACTAATAACTGGGGATGGAGCTTGATCACAGGGTTTAGATGGCACCTACCAGATTTCTCTGCTGAAAAGTTACACTTTTTCCCCTCAAATCTCTATCAGCTAGAAGCCAATCACTAAATTCAGTGCACACTCAAGGGGAAGGGAATTAAACTCTACCTCTTGGTAGCAGGAATATCTGTATCTATATCATGAATAATTTTTCTGTTATTTATTTTTTCATATGGACTCATGGACATTTATTTTATTCTTTGGAATTTGATCCAACATATGCTTGCTTGTGTCATTGCTCAATTTGTTAAAATTTCCTGGTTTCACCTTTGTTTGAGCTTATAACTTCTTCAGTCTGTGTCTGCCCTGAATAATGCTGTATTCTTACTTCTCCCAGTGAGTGCCTGTCACTCTCTAGTTTTCAGGTTGCTTCTTCTTCCTGTGACATCAGTTCTCTGCTGGGTTCACAAAAAGTAACTCATTTCCAACAATGCTCTTTCCAGCTCTCTATGTCTCTGAAATCATTTATTAGACTGATATCTGATAAATCATGATCCAAGAGCTCGCATGAAAATAATGGATGTATAATTACAATATGAGTTCTGAATCACTGGTTCTGTGTGCTCTGAAATTTTCTGATCCAGGCTGGTGCCATTAGAGAAGATAAAAATAGATTATTTCTTCGTGTCACTTCAGTTCCCTCCCTTCACATCACTCCCATCTGTCCCTCACCTACAGAACCCATTAGACACATAAGGCCCATGACTTGGCTTGTTCTATATCAATACTATCAATCATGCTCTTTGGCTTTACAGCAATAGACTCACTCCTGACTTTGCCCTCAGGAGAGAATACAGTAAATTATCAAAAAGAGAAGGTTTACATTACTCTCATAAAGTGTAGTTAACAAGCAGGGAGGACGTTCATACAACACCCCCATCAATCAGTACCTGTGCTGAGACATAACAGTAAATGTCAGTGGTAATAATAATAATAATAACAATTGAATAAATAAAGGCTTTTAAAATGGGTACACCTCTGAGAATTTTAGAAAAAAAATGCAACATGAATTTAGGACTCAGAGAGTTTAAAGGTCAGAACAGGTCAGGAAGAGTAAAACTAATACCATTTCATAGATTTGAGCAATTACTTTAGGAAAAATTCATTACATAATACATCTGTTAGATGCTGAGGAAGTAGTATAAAAAGGGACTATCTCATCTGATAAAACACTATCAAAATGTATTCTGGAAAGGGATTCAATATGGCAGCAAAGGAAGATCCTGAAGTGATCTCCCATAAACATAAACACATCAAATCTACAGCTACATATGGATCATTCCCCTGTGAAAAAGATCTGAAATCTGGATGACAATCAACGGATAAAAGAATGTCATTGAGACAGGTAAGAGAGGCAGAGATTTGGCCTTCACAAAAAACTCAGGCCCCAGAGCCCAGCACGAAATAGGGAGGGGTCTCACCAGTCTGGTGCTTCCTCTGGAAAAGTGAGGAGTTGGTGCCTCATATCAGGCATTCCAACCCTTGGGATCTGCACCAGAGAGATGAGTTCCCCAGAGATGCCTGGCTTAGAAAACCAAGGAAGATAAGGGATCCAAAGTACTATAGGAAACTGAGGTTCTCTTTCTAAAGAGATCATGTTTGGTCTCACTCATCCTGGGATCCTACTCAAAAGCACCACTTTTTTTTTTTTTTTCGATGTGGAAAAATTATTTTTTTATTTCTTTTCAATGTAACAGTATTCATTGTTTTTGCACCACACCCAGTGCTCCAGGCAATACGTGCCTTCCCTAATACCCATCACCTGGTTTCCCCAACCTCACACCCCCCACCCCTTCACAACCCTCAGGTAGTTTTTCAGAGTCCATAGTCTCTCATGGTTCACCTCCCCTTTTAAAGTGTCTAGACTCTATGGCAAGAAAATTCATTTGTTCATCTGAGGGTATCTGCCCGAGGGGCAGGGAAGAGTCAGGGGTCTCTCTGGAGACAAAGGCTCTGGCAGACACCATTTGTGTGTTCTCCACCTACCCTGTTAGGCAAGGTAGGCACATTGTGACACAGCACATTCCTGTTGCCTCACAAGAAGGGCTCGCAGTCCCAGCATGGTCCCACCGCCTTGCTGAGGCTAGAGAGAGTGGGTGGTAGCAGCAATTCTTCACTCCCGCAAGGGAAGACTAGTGTGAAAAATCATGGCATTTCCCTGCCCCCAATCTCGGGACTGGGATAGGGCAGCACAGCTAAAATTGATGAGTACATGCAGTCAAGGCATGTTCCTGTTCTCGTTCTGAAGCCAGAGGGCATGCCTTGTCCCCTGCACATACCAGCTTCCCTGCTAAAGCCAGTAGGCATATGAAAACCGCACAGGGGATGCCCCTTATTTGTTTGGCTCTGGTGGCCAAGGGGGCTGGCATTCCTGAGCTCCAGGGAACTATAACAAATGCAAAGACACTTCTTGGCAGACCAGTACCCCCAGGACACTGCATAGACAGCAGGCTGATACACAACCCCTGTCTTTCCGTGAATAAAGCCTTTTTACTTACCCTGGAGCTTCAACCTGAGGGACAAGCTTCATGTCTCCCAGACATCTAGAGGCTACAGAGGTGCTCCCAGGGAATGTAAGCAGAAAGAAACCATCCTTGCTCATCCCTTTTGCCTCAATACAGCTCTACCAAACATCCCAGAAAGGAGCTTATACACTTATCTAGAGCCCTGATTTTTGAAACTGTCACCAGGGACACCTCCAGATCTCCCAATCTGGAGTCCAACTGGGATTGAAATTGCCACCTTACAAGACTATATATACTTGCACACTTTAAAAGCTTCTGCCTGAGTGTCTGACTTCCAATCAGCCTAAAACAAAGTGTTAGATTAGATTCCTTTCCTTGGAACACTGACAGGTCTTGGGGACAGATCAGAAATAAATCAGGCTATTCAGACAATCGCAAAGGTTAGGAGACAACTAAGAACCAGGACAAGGGTAAGGGAGAAAGTTTGTCTCCCACACATGGCAACTTTTCATCACTGGAAGAAGTAGTTGTTTTGCCAAATATATAGAAACACAGGAAGTCAAGCAAAATGAGGAAATAAAAATACGTTCCAAATAAGAGAATAAGACAAAACTTCAGAAAAACGTTAATGACATTGAGATAAGTAACCTACATGTAATGAACTCAATCTGATAGTCATAAAGATGCCCGTGGAACTCGGGGGAAGAATGGAGGAGCACAGGGAGAACTTCACCAGTAACAGGAAGTGTGCGAAAGAACCAGAGGTGACAGGAATGACGAATACAATAATTAAACCGAAAACTACACTAAAGGTTTTCAGCCTGAGACTGGATGAAACAGAAGATAGAGTCTCTGAGGTGGAACACAAAGCTGCCCAAACAGAGCAACAAAAAGAAAAATGAATTCAAAACGTTAAAGATAACTTAAGAAACTTAATGTGACATCAAGCAGCATAACACTCAAAAAGGTCCTAAAGGGTGAGGAGAATCAGAAAGGTGCAGAAAACTTATTTGAAAAAATCATGGGTGAAAACTTTCCTAACCTGAGGAAGAAAACACCACACTGGGATATTCAAATCAGAAAAAGAAACAAATAAGAAACACCTCAAAGACCCCAACACCAAGCCACATTATAATTTGAATGTCAAAAATTAATGATAAAAAGCAGCAGCAGAACACCTGTTTATTATGTGCAGGGAAGTGTACCCAGTAGGCTACCAGCAGATTATTCAGCACACGTTTCACAGGCCAGAAGAGAGCAGTGTGATGTGTTCAGAGTACTGAGGGAGGCACCTCAGTGGCACAATTGTTTAAGAGTCCAACTTTTGGTTTCTGCTCAGGTCATGATCTCAGGGTTGTGGGATCGAGCCCCACCTTGGGCTCCCTGCTCGGTCTGCTTCAGTTTCTCTCTCTTTCATCCCTCTTCCAAACAAATTGTTAGTGTCCATGATCAAAGCAACGAGGCTGATGCAAAGTGAAAGTCAAGCATAGTTTTATTTCGTGCCAAGCATCGAAAACCAAACCGACTGGTAGGGGCCATGTCTTACAAAGAGGTGATGACGACGACCCTAAGGAAGCCACTCCCTAGACAAGGCCATTCTCTGGACAAGGATGCTCCCCAGACAATGACCCTGATGAGGCCGATAACTACCCCAACGACTACCCCCAACGTCTACTACTACTCCCACCCGTCCAGCCTCACAAACCAACCTTTAAAGAGGCGGTTGAGCCCAGCCCACACACAGGTGGCCAATGAGATTGCAACACACAGGGAAAGCTGCACAGTCATGCTCGGTCAGCAATATGGGTGACCAGTTTAATTTCAACTGACCACAGTAAATATATGAACACCCCACTGATTGGATGTCTCCATCTGGTCTGGCCCACCCCTATATCCGGGGGTTGCAAGTAAGTTCCTCTGGCAAATGAGACCCTCAAACAGGCCCTCACATTCCCCCCCTTTCCTTGGAAATTAGTCAAATCCTTGACTTTTTAGCCAGTTCTATGTTCTCCTGTTGTAAGGGCTTATATTGAGCTTGTAAGACTAACATTTTTTTTTAAGATTTTATTTATTTATTTGTCAGAGAGAGAGAGGAGCGAGAGTGAGCACAGGCAGACAGAGTGACAGGTAGAGGCAGAGGGAGAAGCAGGCTCCCTGCCAAGCAAGGAGCCCGATGTGGGACTCGATCCCAGGACGCTGGGATCATGACCTGGGCTGAAGGCAGCTGCTTAACCAACTGAGCCACCCAGGCGTCCTGTAAGACTAACATTTTATCGCTCTAATTTTCTTTTGTACAAATGACATTAGGGCATTTACAATGCAGGGGCCAAAAGCAACAGTAGTGCACAGTCGGCTGATGAGTTAGCCATTTACCGCTTTGTATGACCTTTTGCATTTTTCTTAATTCCATTCATCTAATTTCCTGCCTATACTTTACATAAACAGGTAACAATAGGAGCAACAATAAACTCACAAGTTTTTTAGTCTTAGCTTTAGTCCATGGTCAGCAGGGTCCGTGGGCTGCGGCTTCCATCTCTGGGGGGCGTCCTCGTCCTCATCTCATTTGACATGATCCGCGTGAATCCAGGCCCTAATGCCTTCTACTTTTACTGACATGGGGGTGGTCAGGATGACAGTAAATGGTCCCTTCCAGTGAGGCTCTAAGTTTCCCACTTGATAGCGACATATCCAAACCAAGTCCTTGGGTTGGTAAGGATGTGGTTCCACCTCTGTCTCTGACCCAGTGTGGGCAGTCCGGATCCCTGTGTGGGCTTTTTTAAAAATAGACTGTAATGCCTGCAGTGACTGGAGTACAGAATTATCAGTCATTTTTGCTAGGGCAACCTCTTGTAGCCAAGGACAGAGCGGGGGGGGGGGGGCGGTCTCCTGAACATTGTTTCAAGTGGGGTCACCTTGTTTAAATAGGGTGTACATCTTGCCTTGAGGAGGGTGAAAGGAAGGAGATCAACCGATCCACCACCAGACTCCAGAATTAGTTTTGTCAAGGTCTCTTTAAGAGTCCGGTTCATTCTCTCTACTTGCCCGGAACTCTGGGGCCAATAGGCACAATGTAGTTTCCAATTAGTGCCAATGGCCTTGGCCGATCCCTGTGAGACTGAACTCACAAATGCAGGGCCATTGTCTGACCCGATTGCAAGAGGCAGCCCAAACCTAGGAATTATTTCTTCTAGTAGCTTTTTGGCTATCACTCTTGCCATCTCATGTTTGACAGAAAAAGCCTCTACCCAGCCTGAAAAGGTATCTACAAAAACTAACATATACTTGTGCCCATATTTTCCAGGTTTCATTTCTTTTTTTTTTTTTTTTTTTAAGATTTTATTTATTTATTTGACAGAGAGAGAAATCACAAGTAGGCAGAGAGTCAGGCAGAGAGAGAGAGAGAAGCAGGCTCCCGCTGAGCAAAGAGCCCGATGCGGGGCTCGATCCCAGTACACCGAGATCATGACCTGAGCCGAAGGCAGCGGCTTAATCCACTGAGCCACCCAGGCGCCCCTCCAGGTTTCATTTCTATAAAATCTATTTCCGGGCGCCTGGGTGGCTCAGTGGGTTAAGCCGCTGCCTTCGGCTCAGGTCATGATCTCAGGGTCCTGGGATCGAGTCCCACATCAGGCTCTCTGCTTGGCAGGGAGCCTGCTTCCTCCTCTCTCTCTCTGCCTGCCTCTCTGCCTACTTGTGATCTCTCTCTGTCAAATAAATAAATAAAATCTTAAAAAAATAATAAAATAAAATCTATTTCCCAATAAATTCCTGGTTCCTTACCTCTTTCTCTTTTCCCTCTTCCCATTTTAGTTCTTCCCACATAAACTGTCTGGCATTGAGCACATCTATCAACTACATCCTGAACCATACACCCTAATTTAGAAACATGGAACTGCTTGTCTATAAGTTCCTTGAGTTTGCGTATCCCCAAGTGAGTACCCTGATGTATCTGGTCTACTAACTTCTTCTCTAGTCTTCGAAGAAGAATTATTTTTCCTGCTTTAGTCTTAGCCCGATTCCCTTCATAGTCCAATTAAACCCATTTTTGTAAATACTTTAAATCTTCTTCTAAATAGTTTGGTTTTTCTGGTAGGGCTGGAGCCGGGAGTGTAGCCAGTTCTTGTACTGTTCCTCAGGCTCCTTGCTTTGCAGTTTGATCTGCTAATTGGTTTCCTTTTGAAATCAGATCAGTCCCCTTTTGGTGACCTGGGTAATGCATAATGGCCACCTCTTTTGGGTCCCAAATAGCCTAGAGGAGAGCCAATACTTCTCCTCTGTTTTTAATTCCTTATCATGCTGCTGTTAATAGGCCCCTTTCTTTATAAATAGCCACATGTATATGGAGAGTAGCAAAAGCGTACCTGCTGTCCATATAGATGTTGGCGGTTTTACCTTAGGCTATCTGCAGTGCTTTGGTGAATGCAATCAGCTCCACTTTTTGCACCGATGTTCCGTGTGGCAGGGCTGCTGTCCAGAGTTCCTGCTCAAAAGAAACCACCAAAGCCCCCACATACCTCTTTCTATTGACCATGTAGCTACTCCCATCTGTGAACAGAGTCATCTCGGCATCTGGGAGGGAAATGTCTCTGAGATCCGGCCTTATTCCTGTGACTTGGGTTAGGACCTCCCCACAGTCGTGTAGGTGATCAGCCAGCTCCTCTGGCAGCAGCGTGGCTGGATTTAGCACCACTGGGGACTGGAAGGTCACTCTTGGTTCATTAAGGAGGAGGGCCTGATACTCCGTCACTCAGGCGTTTCTCATCCATTGGTCTGGTGGAGCCCAGAGAAAGCCCTTGATAGCGTGTGTGGTGGTTATGATGAGATTTTGACCCAAAGTCAATTTACTTGCACCCTTGACCAAGAGGGCCGTGGCAGCAATTATGTGGAGGCAAGGGGGAACCCAGCTGCTACTGGATCTAGTTTCTTGCTAAGATAGGCTACTGGCCTTTGCCAAGGCCCCAGAGTCCGAGTCAAAACTCCTTTGGCCACCCCTGCTTTTTCATCCACATACAAGTGGAAGGGCTTGGTAACATCTGGGATGACCAATGCTGGGGCACTCAGTAAGGCTGTTTGTAATTCCTGAAATGTTCCTTCGGCCTCAGCTGTCCACTCTTATTATAGCGAGCCCCCCTTTTGCCAGTTTGTAGAGAGGTCAGGCAATCTCTGCTAACCACGGTATCCACAGCCTACAGTAACCCACCATCCCAAGAAACTCCCTCACTCTTCGGGACATGGTGTGGCAGGGGTATCGGGTGATCACCTGTTTCCTGGACTCAGACAGTGAACGCACACCCTCGTGGAGATCAAAGCCTAGATAAGTGGAATGGCTCTGACAGAGCTGTGCTTTCTTTGCTGACACCCGATATGCTTTTTCCTGGAGAGTCTGTAAGAGAGCTCTCGTCCCCCACAAACATGACTCATAGTCCTCAGCGGCTTCTAGCCAAGTTATCAACATACTGTAACCGAGTGACTCCCGGGTTGGAGGTTCTGTACTCACACAAATCCTAGTGTAGAGCCTTGGCAAAAATGGTGGGTGAATTCTTGAATCCTTGGGGAAGTCTTGTCAAGGTGAGCTGGCCTTGGAACCCTTCTTGTGGGTCGGACCACTCAAAAGCAAAAAGGGGCTGAGATTCCCTTGCTAAATATATCCAGAAAAATGGATCCTTGAGATCTAAGATGGTATACACAGTTCTTTCGGGGCCCAGGAGGGAGAGTAGGGTATAGGGGTTAGGCACCATCGGGTGGGTATCTACAACCCGTTAACTTCTCGCAAGTCCTAAACAGGTCGGTACTCCCCAGTCTCAGGCTTTTTGATGGGCAACAAAGGTGTGTTCCATAGAGATTTGCAAGGAAATAGAATCCCATCTCCTCTGATCCCTTCCTTTGCTCCCTGGGGCAGGGGGGACTGCCAAACGCGAACAGCCATAGCCATCGCCTTTAATTGCACCACCACTGGCTGTTGTCCCCTGGCCAAGCCAGGCGGGTTCCCTTCTGCCAAGACCTAGGGAAACTCGACCTGTAGGGTTTGGAGAAGGCTCCCCCCCCCCCTTTGTCTCCTCTGGTTTTGAGACTGGCTCATAAAGGAGGTATTCATCTACTGCTGCCATAAGCACCTGTACAGTGGGTTGTCTCAAGGTTACAGTCATGTCTCCTTCCAAGAACTGAATGCCAGCTCATAACTTGTGGAGGAGATCTCTTCCCATCAAGTTATGGGGCATTAGGAAGGGAAAAAAATCAATGTTTAACTACTCCTGAGGCCAAATTTAAAGTCCTTTCTGTTGTTCATTTATGCCTCTCTGTGCCTTTTGCTCCTTGTACCTAGACTTCCTCTCCAGATAGTTTCCCCATAGGTTTAAGTAATGATGAAAATTGGGCTCCTGTGTCCACCAAAAAATCAATTGATTTTCCCTCCACTTCAATTTTTACCTGAGGTTTGGAGAGGGGATTCGAACCATGGCCCCTTCAGTCTCTGGTGGCGGCAAGCATTGCTGTCTTCTTTTGGGGGCACTCCTTGGCCCAATGTCCTTTTTCCTTACAGTAAGCACACTGATCTGAATCTAAGTCTTCCCGCCTGCCTTCTCTGGGCTTAGGCTTTTCCTTCCATTTACTATCCCCTACCTGTCTCCTCCCCTCCTCATGTAATGCCAAAACCTTAACCAGTTTTTTTTGTCTGCTTTTCATCCTCGTGTGCATCCCTGTTGTTAAACACCTTTTCTGCTATTCCCACTAACTCAGTCAGATTCTTCCCTTCAAATCCTTCAACTTTCTGAAGTTTCCTCCTTATATCTTGGGGCTGACTGACTGGCAAATGCAAGATTCATTGCCCTCTGATTTTCGGGTGCCCTAGGGTCAATCTGACTATACATTTTATAGGCTTCAATAAGCCTTTCTAGGAAAGCTCCTGGAGACTCATTCTTACCTTGAGCCACTGTACCAGTTTTAGATAAATTTATGGGTCTCCTTGCAGTTGCACGGAGGCCTGCCAGTAGAGCCTGGTGGTAGAAATGTAAGCTCTCCTTGCCTTCATTGGAGTTTGGATCCCAGTTGGGGGGTTCCCTCAGGCAGTAGTCCTCCATTCAGCAGGGATCGAGGTGAGGTCCCTGCCAAGTATCTCACTTTTCACCTTATGGGTTTCTCGCATGATGCGATCCCTCTCTTCTGCGTTAAAGAGAGCCATAAGGAGCTGTTGAATATCCACCCAGGTAGGTTGGTGGATAAGAAAGACAGTCTCCAAGAGACTAATTAAATCCTGAGGGAGGACATAAAAGGATTTGTGTTGGGCCTTCCAGTTATAGATGTTAGAAGAGGAGAAAGGGATATAGGTTAGGTGGGGGTGCCCTCTCCTGTATGGTAGAGCAAACTCACGGAGAGGCAGCATTGGCGCCAACAGCACTGGTGAGGTAAAGGGAGGCAGAGGGGGATAGAGGAAAGGGGAAAGATCAGGGCGGTCTCTCTGCTTGGTGGTCCCATAGGTGGACCCCAACCGCATATGAGGTGGACTGGTAAGGGCATCTCAGGACTGAGAGTCAAGTTTAGGGGACAGATGGGGACGGGGAATTCCACATCCTCCACATCCGATGGGGGTAGGACGGTCTTCTTCCCTGGTTCCCCTTTATCTGTCTGCTCTGGTTTTGGTCTTTGACCTGCCTTAGAGGGAGAGAGATGGTTTCATTAGCAGGGGAAGGTGGGACTTGAGCCATGACGGTGGCTCTTCTATCAGATATCACCAGGCCACAATGTAAGGTATTTGGTCTCGATGTAGATTGAACACCTCACTCAGGGTAGAATAGATCTGAGCCTAGGCAAACGTTCCTTCCAGCAGCCACCCTGTGGGCCACTCTAACTGGCAGAGTATTTTTAGTGTTCCGGGGAAACCTTGTCACCTGACTGGGTGGCTTTACCTTGAAAATCCTTGAAATGTTCAAGAACAAGACCTAGGGGTTTCACAGGTCCCTTACTCTCCACTTGTCCCATTTCTCCAAATACAACAAACAACACAACAGACAAGAAAAAAACAAGGCAAAGACAACCACAGGCCCAGCAATTCCCATCCAGAGCCCACTGATGGTGGGGACTTTCTTGGTCCCTGACAAACCAGACAATGGACAAAAAAAAAAAAAAAAAAAAAAAAGCTAGAGTGAAGACAAAAATAATATGTTTAACTAAAACTACAATAATTAGTTAAAAGATTTATATTTTAAAAAGGTTGTGACATCAAAAACATTAAACATGTGGTTCCCCACAGTATAGAACTTCAACAGTTTACATCAATGGAAAAGTCATCCACACAGAAAGTCAATAAGAAAAACATCAGTCTTAAATGAACCATGTATACTGAGGTGAATGGATAAAGATATCACACAAATCAATACTATTCAGCCATAAAAAATAATGAAATGGTGATGGTCGTGGTAACATGGAGAACCTTGAGAATATTTTGTTAAATAAAATAAGAGAAAGACAAATACCATATAGTCTCACTTGTATGTAGAATTGGGAAAAAAAAAAAAAGAAACAGATTCATAGATACGGAGAAGAGATTGGTGTCTGCTGAGGGGAGGGACTTGGAGGCCTGGGAGGGCGGAGGGATAGAGCCACAGGGTGGGGCTCCCTCCCCCTCCCTCAGGAGCCCTTTGTGACCAGACACTAGCTCTGTGATGTGGGCCTGGGCCTTGTATCTGCACCTCCACACCCAGGGCTCAGTTGTCTGAGGACAGCAGTGTGGTTGGACGCTAAGTCTCAGAGCTCAGTTGTCTGAGGGCAGCAGTGCGATCAGACATTAATGTCTGCTGAGGGAAGAGATGGAATATTATCTCTTCCCTCAGCAATTCTTTTTTAATGGTTGGCTGAGCTCCAGTCCCATTATCTGGGCAGTTAATGTCATCTTTGCCCTTGTTTGTGGGATAGGGCTCTTTGTATATTTAGTTTCTTATTTCCAGCCTGATCCATCCTCACCACCAGGGAAGAAATACAGGAAGAGCGGGAAGGTAAGGAACCCTCGGACCAGACCCAGCAGAGTATGATTCTATCTTCTTTTCTATTATTCCTTCCACTTTTCTGAGTCACTGGAGAGACTCCTGAAATGGGAAAGAATAGAATGGGTATTCTCAGGAGAGAGCAGACCACCATCCATCCAGGACAAGCCAGACTCAGCAGGGGTTAGAGGGACACGAGGATTTCTCCCTGAAGATCTCGGGCCAGAATCCAGGTGTGGTGAGGGGTCCAGGGCAGTGTCCCAAACACAGTGACCGGTGGCCAAGGACCAGAGGCTAAAAGCTGCCTCTGTAGCGGAGGTCAGGCCCCTGAGCACTGTGTCACCAGCCACGGTCCAAGGACAGGTATTTCAGGTGAATGTTCCCCCTTCAGGGCTGATTGAGGGCAGTACTGAGCCCAGGAGGTCCCAAGCAGCAGCTAGAGTGGGGCTCTGGCCTTGGAAAGTGGGGTCCTATGTGAAAAAGTCCAGTTGCGCCACCAGGTCTGGTATTGTGTGTGTTTCTTGAGCAGAGGAACAGTGGCAAACTTCTCACATAGGATATCCTTCTGTACATTCTTCAAAGAAGGAAAACTGGAAATATTTGTATCCATTTTGAAAAGGAAATGAGTAAAACTAAAGAAAATCACAATCCGCCCACCCCCTTAGTTAAATATAGGAAGTCACACTACTCATGAGCAGTGAGCACCTGCTGCTGGGCTGGGGGTCCCAGCCTCCCAATGTTCTCTTATCTCAGTACCAAGCAGAGCCACGGAGGAGCATCAACAGAAGCCAGAGAAGCCAGACTCTGAAAGGTGAGTGTCCACCACTCACCCCTGCGTGCCCCAGTTACACTGTGCCCCCTGCTCTGAAACCCGGCCCCACCACCTCCCAAGACACCAGGGCCTGAGCCCATCCCTCAGGAAACAGAGCCCTGGGAGGCAGGTTGGGGGCTCCTGGGAGGGAGATCACAACCCACCCAGAGGCTTCCCAGATTCTGCACCAGAACAAAGCCCTGAGGGGCTGGAAACGGGTGTCGCCCAGCAGGGGCCCCAGGGCCTAGACTAGGGGCAGGACCTCCTTCTTCTACTGTTGACAAGCTGTTCAACTCAGCTCAGATTCCTCTGTAAAGCCATGCAGTCCTTCCTCCCCCAGCAAGGTCATGAGTGAGAAAACACTTTGGAAAAGACAAAGTAATCCCCAAAATGAACCCTGTAATCACCGTGTGGGCACGTGACCTTTGACAGTGCTGTTTGGGGCTTCCAAGTCCAATCCCCAAAGGTTTCCCCTAAAGGGACATTATACCCAGTCTCCTGTAAGACACCTGGGCCCCCGCCTTCCCCTTGACCCAGTCTCCTGTTTCCAGCTTGCAGAAATTGCCTGCACGAGCTGGAAGAGTTCCGCAGTTTAGTCTCTCTTCTGCAAAGGTAATGAATCTGCCCCCCTTATCACCTGGGTGGGCCTCCCCGAGTCTGTGGTGTGACCCCCAGGGCTGCAGGGAACCGGCCTCTGGGGCTGCTTGCGGGTGCTGGGAGGAGCCATGGGACAGATTGTGACCAAAGCCCCAGGCTGAGGGACAGCAAGAGCATTGTGATGTGGGTGTGGGGCGTGGAGAGCCATGGGGTCCTCTCCCGGCCCCAGGCTGCTGCAGCGACAGCTCACACCTCTTGTCTCCCACAGCCATCTGACAAGGGTCTCTGACCAGGGGGGCTTTCACCAGTCCTTACATCAAGCAGCCCCTGGTCAGGTGTGCCAAGGGGCACCAGCTGGAGCCCATCAGCCATGCAGGGAGCCTGTGGAAGGCGCTCCTCCTGCCGTGGCCTCATCACCTGCTCGTGCTCCACTGACAGGGCCCCCTTGGCCTCTGGCCTCCACCCTGCCAGTGAGACCTCAAGAAGAGCAAACTAACTTTAAAAAAATCCTACCAGACACAGTGAGAAAGAACTTTCTTCCAAGTCATTCCAACTGGGCCTCTCTCATTCCAGCCATCTCAGGCCTTGGCCATGCCAGCTACCCCATTTTTTCCTTTTCCTGGTGGTGGGAAAGTACCAAGTCCTTGTTCTTGCCTGGCACATTACAGCACAAATGCCAGCAAGAACACGTGTCCTGCCACCCACCAGATGCCTCATTCTGGCATGGCCTTACTAACAGGCAGATAGAGACTCATAACCCTCTGTTTGTCAATCCGGATGTCCAGAAGCTCCTTGAACTACTAATCAGCAAAAGGGTAGAACTGAAGAGTTGGAAGGAGAAAGAAAAGGTTGGGTCAGTTTTCAAGCAGGGGTGCCCAGATGACCACGTGAGCTTCTGGGGGACTCTGTGGAAGCTTCTGGGTACTGAGCAGACCACCACCACCCAGCCATCTTTCTGGAACATGAAAAACAAAGCAGAGCCACTGGCCCAACCTCAGCCATTCTCAACTCCCAAGGTCTTGGAAGACCACTTGCAATGGAAACGCAGCCAGCTCTTCTGGGGTCTCCCCTCTCTGCACAGTGAGTCCCTGGTGACCACTGCCTTGTTTTCTACCCACTCTTCTCCACTACAGTCTCCCTCTGTTTTATTCAATGGGACCTCTAATTGCTTGCCAGTTCTAAACCAGGATCAAGTATCTTCACAGTTTTCCCATGCCCCACCATTGTTCCACCGTGGGATCCAAACTCAACCCTCAACACTAACCTTGCCCCAGCCCCAAGTCCCCCTTGCACCCTCTGTCCCAATAAGACCACCTTCTCTCCCATCCCAGAGGAGGACCAGTAGGGTATCTTTTGCTACATCCCAGAAAAATACACAATCCTTCACCCCAACTAAAATGCAACATCTGGAGTGGCCCTTGTTGCCAAAGCAACAAGGAAGGGGGAAGACTTTACCCACTATGGAGAAAAGATCTCCAAAATTCTTTAGCCAAGTCCCTCCCAAGCTTCTAGAGGACCACCAGGCCTCCCGGGCCCACAGATCAGGTTCTACTTATCAAGGGGACTTTGTCATCTTTAATATCCAGAAGCCACAGCTTCAGAGGAAGCTCAGCAGGGATAAACAGCAAAGCAGTTTGCCCCACAAGGTTCAGCTGTCTCTGGAACTGAGGTGGCCTCAGGATGAATCCCCAAGAATGAGTCAGGCACAGAGAGAGCAGGGGCTCTCAAGGCCCTTTGTGTTTAAAGGTAAAAGCAGCCAAGCTACATGGAGGACCAGGTCCAGATACCACAGGAAGTATAAAGCAAGATTCAAACTAGAGAAGAACTTTGGTAAGGGTCTATGGCAGTGTCTGAAGAGGACACCAACAGGTCTCTCCAGGATCTCAGCTAGATTCCCAGTGAAGGTTCTGGGAACCAACTCTGAGAAGGAGTTTGGAAGACCCTTAATAGGGGCCTTGGAGGGTGATCCAGGAAAATACTTAGCCAGGGGCCCAGACAAGAAACATATAGAAAAAACTTTAAAGGTTCATTTACACAGGAAATTAGGACAGATCAATATAGGTCTGATCCCTGTGACTGTGCGTCGATCCTGGTTTGTGGCCAGCCATGCTTTTCCCAAGTCCCAACCCCACATGGTTATCAGAAATCTAGCACCCTTAAAGGATCAGGAGCTCTGCGTAAACACCTCCCATGAGCTGTCCTTCCTTTGTCCTAACACTCAGCAGAAGCTGGAAACACACATCATAAGTTTTCGAGTGAGGCGTAAGTGGGACCTACCTCTCCAAACTGTTGAGCCCATAGATCTCAAACTACTTGAAGCTCAACATTTGCCTTTTCCCCAGTCCCCCTTTCCATGCTCAGCCACCTTTGTACCTGGGGCCCCCTCAAAAGCCAAATTTTACAAGTTCTTGGAGAAACCACCTCAGCCCCATCCAGAAGAGAAGGGTATAACTGAAAAGTCTGATCCCACTTCAGGGAGTCCCCTGCCTGTTCCCTCACCCATACGTGAGCAAATCCAGCAGGCCCTGGGAAGGACTTTACCTGGTGATGGCCATCAGTCCTCAAAGATGTCTTTATCAAGACAGGAGGGCAGTTCACCTTCTTGGGCCTCCATTCTCAGCCTCCCAAACAGAACCCTGCACAGCAAGACTGGTATGGGGGCCAAGAAAGACAACCTGGAACCAAGTCCAAGTTTAGCAATGGCCAGGAATGAGCTAAAAGAGAGTGGGGGTCAGGCCTCACCAGACATGGTAGCAACACTGAAGATGAAGCTCAGGTCCCAATCTCCAAGGTCTGAAGGGGCCACAGAGGCTATGGAGGCCAAGAAGGCCCCTGCCTGGAAAGTTGTCTTAAGACCCAGTGGGCTGGCCAACAAACCAGCCATTTATGTGGATCTGATATCAGGATATCCAGGTGCTAGGAAAAGCCCCTCACCATCTACAGTGTTGGTTGCTCAATATCCAGAGGAGGTAAGCCTTGAAACAAAGGTTAGTAAGGTTGAGCTCCAAGAGAAGATAGAGTCGGAAAACCAGCCTGAAGGCTCTACCACTAGTGAGCTTCCTCAAGATTCTCCCAGTGACCTCCTCCTTCCAGACTTTGCCACTTGTGTGCTTGTTGAAGACAGTGGCACCAATGTGCTCCCACCAGACTCTCACACTAATGCTGTCCTTGCTGCAGACAGCTTGACCACTCAAGAGTCACCCTCCTGTTCCCAAATGGAACGTGCCAGTGGAAAGACACCATCTTCCCCGGTGTCACATAACCTTAGCTCAAGTGGATCAAGCAGTGAGGGGCAGCAAGAGCCCTGTGGACCAAAGGTTGAGGAACCAAGTGACAGCCAGAGCAACAATGAGACCACTGATGAGGGAAAGGACGAGAAGAGACCCAAACCAGAAGAGAATAAAGACAGGTGTGCAGAACCATTGACAATCAGGGCTTCCCAAGCTAGCAAGATAGGCCACCCTCCCCAGGTCAGAGGATCAGGAGAGAGCCTTGGGAGCAAATACCTCCGGCTCATGCCACTGGAAAAGGGACACGTTTTTCCGGAAAGCCACTTTAGACAAAGGATGAAGAACTTTCTGCAGTGCCTTAATCCCAATAAAAAGAGCAAAGGACTGGAAGGCCCCCTTCAAAAAGGCAAGCCTGCATCGGCTTCTGCCCCGAGCTGGGTACCAGTCAGAAGCAGATCGGTTATGGACAACAGGGCTGCCGAAACTCAGACGGTAGTGACAGCCGTGAGACAAATCCTGGTGGAAAAATTGGGACTCCACCAAGGAATTCGGGCCTCAGAGATGTATCAGCACAAGGAATTGCAGGCCCCAGTACGTAGGCATTCTTGCCCTCACAGGGCTTTCGCCTTTACAGACCCGAAGAGAGTGATGGGAGGAATAGCCTCCAATCAGCAAGGTACCTCCAAGGGCCATAGCTGCCCGAGCAAGAGCCAGCTGACCAGATACAGGAATGGTGAATGGAAAAGCCTCCCCAGGAACCTGGGGCCCCCAGGCAGACCCAGCCAGCACCAGCCGATGGTGGCAGGTGTCTCAGGTCGAGTTCATCATTATCCTACATGCAGTTTTCGAAAATATGCCTCAACCTATCAGGCAGAGAACGCTTCACACATCTTTTCTGGTCAGAAAGATTTCCCTCAAGAAAAAATCGAGTATATGCAAAGAAAGTCCATTTTTTCTCATATTAGTACATCCTCTGTGTGCTAATGACTTCCCCATGCCACAATTTTGTCTCCTGAAAATATATGTTTGGTGTTTTTTCTCTCATGAGTGGTGCTGGACTTTGTGTGTGCCCTGCTTGGGTGGAGGGGATCAGAGTTTTCTCTCCCCAAAGGCCTTCTTTGGTTTCCAGAATGATGGGGCCTTGGAGGGCCAGGGACCTTGGGGTCCATCCCGTCCCCTTCCTCACACACCTTCCATTTCCACGACAAGGTGAACAAGACCCAGAGTGGGACCTTGCTCTGCCCATCCTCTCCTGCTTTCCTTCCACCTGAAATTTGTGTGGTTGTAGGGAGGGTCTGCTGAGGCATAAATCCCACTCAGGCTCCAGGAAGACAGAGTCCTAGATCAGAGTGGGGCCTGCAGTTGGGAGACACAAGGCTGGCCTTGAGGGCAGAGGTGAGAAATCCTGCCCCCATCCACATATCCTGTGGGGAGTAGAGGACGGCCATCCCAGGAGCCTTCTCACCCCCAGATAATCTCATCTTAGCTCCATGCAGCCCCTTTTACACTCGGAGCAGCAAGGGATGAGCTCTCTCCCAGCACTGAGGGTGTGTGGGATGCCACAGAGACCCCCAGGCACCAGCCTGCCCAGCCCCAGGGCACTGAAGGGGCCTTCTCACCACCACCCCCTTCCCCTTCTGGGGGATGGGTGGGGTGTGGCTGTTGGCAGGGGGACCCTGTACTTAGGGTGGGAGGCCAGGAAGGAAGCCAAGTGTCAGGGTAAGCCCATGCCTGGTGTGACGACTGAGGACCCTTTGTGTCCCACTGCCACCTACAGGCCCAGAGGGGAGAAGTTGGAGGCCCCGGGACTGTCCCCACAGGATTTCCACCCTACTCCAGCTGCCAAGTCCAGGGGTGGGGTTGTGAAGAGGGTGGGGTGGGGGTTGTACAGAAGCCACCTGAGCTCCCACATGGAAAGTCAGGTTCCCAGAGACAGCCAGGCCTTCAGGCAGAGAAGTTAAGTTCTGCACAATTTGATAAGCTTGTAGGACTGCGGGCCCCGGGAAGACTTGTGGTCTGTGACCTTTATGTACACGTGTGGCCCAAGGATGGCTCCCAGGGGACTGGTGGGGACTCGGAGGCCAAGGGACTGGCCTGGCTCCTGGTCATGGTTACCTCAGAGCCCAGAAGGGCAGGAGGACAAGATGGGGCTTGTCCCACCACCGGCTGGAAGGAGGTGTCCAGAATGAGCGTGCAGTCCAGGAGGCTCCCCCACCACCCGTGTGCCCCAGTCCCAGCCCAAAATCATCCTCTAGGGCCCCTCACACATAACTCACATGGTAGAGAGTCCCACAAGTCGGACGTGCACTCCACACTCCTGTTAGTAGAAGTGCCATGGACAGGAGGCTGGTGGAACAGCCAGAAACAGGAAGGAGCAAATCCCCTTGCCCTTCTCCTGCCAGATGGTACAAGAAGGCCAGAAAGGGAAAGCCCCATGCCAAGAGACCTTGTGCAGAGACCTCTGACAGAGACCCACCAAGGCCTCCCACAGAGACTCATACAGAGACCCACACTGAGACCTCCCACAGAGACCCACACAAAGCCCACATAGATCCTACACAGAGACCTCTGACAGGGGCCAACATCAAGAGCCCTCATGAACACCATGTCCACGGATGATCTTCAAGGCCCTCCCACACAGACCTTATGCAGAAACTCTCACAGTGAACAACACCAAGAGACTTCACAGAGAACTGTGACAGAGATCCACACAGATTTCTCTCAGACACACCTCAGAAACTGATCTGAATACCCACACACAGCTCTGCAGAGCCCACACAGAGGCCTCCAAGTGCCCTGCAGACACCAAAGACATACCTTGAACAGAGGGCTCACCTCTATCCTTAGGAGCCCAAGTAGCCACCCAGTGTCAGGCCCCGCTTGGATCTGAAGCCACTTAACAAACTGGCAGTGAAGTTGTGCTGTAAAGGCTTGTGTATTTTTTAATTACTTCTGAAAAAGACTTAGATTCCCCATGTAAACCTGAAAAATCCTTTCCTTCACAAATTTTCATTAGCCTGAGCTCCCATGCACAGTTTAAAGAATCAGAAACTGAAAACAAAACTTTGCCATCGTCTAATGAGGGAAGAACTCTTATTTGTCCAGTTTTAGCTACGGTTTAGTGAAATGGCCTCAGGGGTCATGTTCTTTATTTTGTTAGGGACAAGTCCCTCCACCAAAAGTGACTTATTCACATTGGAAATGCTGTAGGGAGGCCTACAGCCATTGGAACTTGGGATGGAGTGAACCAGCAGAGAGGTCATCGACTCAAATGTACAGACAGCATGCTCTTTGGCCCAGAGCAGCTTGTGGTAGGTTTGGGAGGCTTGCTTTATTTTTAAATCAAAGAACTCACAGTGTCAAACACATGAAGCTGTTTTAGAAATGAAACAGTTTGGCAATATATCTTTTTTTAAATTTTTTTTTTATTTTTTAAAAACATATATTTTTATCCCCAGGGGTACAGGTCTGTGAATCACCAGGTTTAAACACTTCACAGCACTCACCAAAGCACATACCCTCCCCAATGTCCATAAACCCACCCCATTTCCCAACCCCCCTCCCCCCAGCAACCCTCAGTTTGTTTTGTGAGATTAAGAGTCACTTATGGTTTGTCTCCCTCTCAATTCCATCTTGTTTCATTAATTATTCTTCTACCCACTTAAGCCCCCATGTTGCATCACCACTTCCTCATATCAGGGAGATCATATGATACTTGTCTTTCTCTGCTTGACTTATTTCGCTAAGCATGATACGCTCTAGTTCCATCCATGTTGTTGCAAATGGCAAGATTTCATTTCTTTTAATGGCTGCATAGTATCCCATTGTGTATATATACCACATCTTCTTGATCCATTCATCTGTTGATGGACATCTAGGTTCTTTCCATAGTTTGGCTATTGTAGACATTGCTGCTATAAACATTTGGGTGTACGTGCCCCTTTGGATCACTATGTTTGTATCTTTAGGGTACATACCCAGTAGTGCAATTGCTGGGTCATTGGGCAGTTCTATTTTCAACATTTTGAGAAACCTCCATGCTGTTTTCCAGAGTGGCTGCACCAGCTTGCATTCCCACCAACAGTGTAGGAGGGTTCCCCTTACTCCACATCCTGGCCAGCATCTGTCATTTCCTGACTTGTTGATTTTAGCCATTCTGACTGGTGTGAGGTGATATCGCATTGTGGTTTTGATTTATATTTCCCTGATGCCGAGTGATATGGAGCACTTTTTCATGGGTCTGTTGGCCATCTGGATGTCTTCTTTGCAGAAATGTCTGTTCATGTCCTCTGCGCATTTCTTGATTGGATTATTTGTTCTTTGGGTGTTGAGTTTGCTAAGTTCTTTATAGATTTTGGAAACTAGCCCTTTATCTGATATGTCGTTTGCAAATATCTTCCCCCATTCTGTCAGTTGTCTTTTGATTTTGTTAACTGTTTCCTTTGCTGTGCAAAAGCTTTTGATCTTGATGAAATCCCAATAGTTCATTTTTGCCCTTGCTTCCCTTGCCTTTGGTGATGTTCCTAGGAAGATGTTGCTGCGGCTGAGTTCAAAGAGGTTGCTGCCTGTGTTCTCCTCAAGGATTTTGATGGATTCTTTTCTCACATTGAGGTCCTTCATCCATTTTGAGTCTATTTTCGTGTGTGGTGTAAGGAAATGGTCCAATTTCATTTTTCTGCATGTGGCTGTCCAATTTTCCAAACACCATTTATTAAAGAGGCTGTCTTTTTTCCATTGGACATTCTTTCCTGCTTTGTCGAAGATTAGTTGACCATAGAGTTAAGGATCTATTTCTGGGCTCTCTAATCTGTTCCATTGATCTATGTGCCTGTTTTTGTGCCAGTACCATGCTGTCTTGATGTTGACAGCTTTGTAATAGAGCTTGAACTCCGGAATTGTGATGCCACCAACTTTGGGTTTCCTTTTCAATATCCCTTTGGCTATTTGAGGTCTTTTCTGGTTCCATATAAATTTTAGAATTATTTGTTCCATTTCTTTGAAAAAGATGGATGGTACTTTGATAGGAATTGCATTAAATGTGTAGATTGCTTTAGGTAGCATATACATTTTCACAATATTTATTCTTCCAATCCAGGAGCATGGAACATTTTTCCATTTCTTTGTGTCTTCCTCAATTTCTTTCATGAGTACTTTATAGTTTTCTGAGTATAGATTCTGTGCCTCTTTGGTTAGGTTTATTCCTAGGTATCTTATGGTTTGGGGTGCAATTGTAAATGGGATGGACTCCTTAATTTCTCTTTCTTCTGTCTTGCTGTTGGTGTAGAGAAATGCAACTGATTTCTTTGCATTGATTTTATATCCTGACACTTTACTGAATTCCTGTACAAGTTTTAGCAGTTTTGGAGTGGAGTCTTTTGGGTTTTCCACATATAGTATCATATCATCTGCGAAGAGTGATAATTTGACTTCTTCTTTGCCAATTTGGATGCCTTTAATTTCCTTTTGTTGTCTGATTGCTGAGTCTAGGACCTCTAGTACTATGTTGAATAGCAGAGGTGATAATGGACATCCCTGCCGTGTTCCTGACCTTAGCGGAAAAGCTTTCAGTTTTTCTCCATTGAGAATGATATTTGTGGTGGGTTTTTCATAAATGGCTTTGATGATATTGAGGTATGTGCCCTCTATCCCTACACTTTGAAGAGTTTTGATCAGGAAGGGATGCTGTACTTTGTCAAATGCTTTTTCAGCATCTATGGAGAGTATCATATGGTTCTTGTTCTTTCTTTTATTGATGTGTTGTATCACATTGACTGATTTGCAGATGTTGAACCAACACCGCAGCCCTGGAATAAATCCCACTTGGTCGTGGTGAATAATCCTTTTAATGTACTGTTGAATCCTATTGGCTAGTATTTTGTTGAGTATTTTCGCATCTGTGTTCATCAAGGATATTGGTCGATAGCTCTCTTTTTTGATAGGATCCTTGTCTGGTTTTGGGATCAAGGTGATGCTGGCCTCATAAAATGAGTTTGGAAGTTTTCCTTCCATTTCTATTTTTTGGAACAGTTTCAAGAGAATAGGAATTAGTTCTTCTTTAAATGTTTGGTAGAATTTCCCTGGAAGCCGTCTGGCCCTGGGCTTTTGTTTGTTTGGAGATTTTTAATGACTGTTTCAATCTCCTTACTGGTTATGGGTTTGTTCAGGCTTTCTATTTCTTCCTGGTTCAGTTGTGGTAGTTTATATGTTTCTAGGAATGCATCCATTTCTTCCAGATTGTGAAATTTGTTGGCGTAGAGTTGCTCATAGTATGTTCTTATAATAGTTTGTATTTCTTTGGTGTTAGTTGTGATCTCTCATCTTTCATTCAAGATTTTATTTATTTGGGTCCTTTCTCTTTTCTTTTTGATAAGTCTGGCCAGGGGGTTATCAATTTTATTAATTCTTTCAAAGAACCAGCTCCTAGTTTCGTTGATTTGTTCTACTGTTTTTTTCGTTTCTATTTCATTGATTTCTGCTCTGATCTTTATGATTTCTCTTCTCCTGCTGTGCTTAGGGTTTCTTTCTTGTTCTTTCTCCAGCTCTTTTAGGTATAGGATTAGGTTGTGTACCTGAGACCTTTCTTGTTTCTTGAAAAATGCTTGTACCGCTATATATTTTCATCTCAGGACTGCCTTTGTTGTGTCCCACAGATTTTGAACCGTTTTATTTTCATTATCATTTGTATCCATGATTTTTTTCAATTCTTCTTTAATTTCCCAGTTGACCCATTCATTCTTTAGAAGGATGCTGTTTCGTCTCCATGTATTTGGGTGCTTTCCAAATTTCTTTTTGTGGTTGAGTTCTAGCTTTAGAGCATTGTGGTCTGAAAATATGCAGGGAATGATCCCAATCTTTTGATACCGGTTGAGTCCTGATTTAGGACCGAGGATGTGATCTATTCTGGAGAATGTTCCGTGTGCACTAGAGAAGAATGTGTATTCTGTTGCTTTGGGATGAAATGTTCTGAATATATCTGTGATGTCCATCTGGTCCAGTGTGTCATTTAGGGCCTTTATTTCCTTGCTGATCTTTTGCTTGGATGATCTGTCCATTCCAGTGAGGGGAGTGTTAAAGTCCCCTACTATTATTGTATTGTTGTTGATGTGTTTCTTTGATTTTGTTATTAATTGGTTTGTATAGTTGGCTGCTCCCATGTTGGGGGCATAGATATTTAAAATTGTTAGATCTTCTTGTTGGACAGACCCTTTTAGTATGATATAGTGATATAGTGTCCTTCCTCATCTCTTATTATAGTCTTTGGCTTAAAATCTAATTGATATGATATAAGGATTGCCACTCCTGCTTTTTTCTGATGTCCATTAGCATGGTAAATCCTTTTCCACCCCCTCACTTTAAATCTGGAAGTGTCTTCGGGCTTAAAATGAGTTTCTTGGAGGCAACATATAGATGTTTTTTTTTTTTTTAATCCATTCTGATACCCTGTGTCTTTTGACAGGGGCATTTAGCCCATTAACATTCAGGGTAACTATTGAGAGATATGAATTTAGTGCCATTGTATTGCCTATAAGGTGACGGTTACTGTATATGGTCTCTGTTCCTTTCTGATCTACCACTTGTAGACTCTCTTTTTGCTTAGAGGACCCTTTCAATATTTCCTGTAGAGCTGGTTTGGTGTTTGCAAATTCTTTCAGTTTCTGTTTGTCATGGAAGCTTTTAATCTCTCCTTCTATTTTCAATGATAGCCTAGCTGGATATACTATTCTTGGCTGCATGTTTTTCTCGTTTAGTGCTCTGAAAATATCATGCCAGCTCTTTCTGGCCTGCCAGGTCTCTGTGGATAAGTCAGCTACTAATCTAATATTTTTACCATTGTATGTTACAGACTTCTTTTCCCGGGCTGCTTTCACGATTTTTCTTTGTCACTGAGACTTGTAAATTTTACTATTAGGTGACGGGGTGTGGGCCTATTCTTATTGATTTTGAGGGGCATTCTCTGAACCTCCTGAATTTTGATGCTCGTTCCCTTTGCCATATTGGGGAAATTCTCCCCAATAATTCTCTCCAGTATACCTTCTGCTCCCCTCTTTCTTTCTTCTTCTTCTGGAATCCCAATTATTCTAATGTTGTTTCGTCTTATGGTGTCACTTATCTCTCGAATTCTCCCCTCGTGGTCAAGTAGCTGTTTGTCCCTCTTTTGCTCAGCTTCTTTATTCTCTGTAATTTGGTCTTCTATATCACTAATTCTTTCTTCTGCTTCATTTATCCTAGCAGTGAGAGCCTCCATTTTTGATTGCACCTCATTAATAGCTTTTTTTTAAATTTCAACTTGGTTAGATTTTAGTTCTTTTATTTCTCCAGAATGGGCTTTTATATCTCCAGAGAGGGTTTCTCTAATATCTTCCATGCCTTTTTTGAGCCTGGCTAGAACCTTGAGAATTGTCATTCTGAACTCTAGATCTGACATATTACCAATGTCTGTATTGATTAGGTCCCTAGCCTTCAGTTACTGCCTCTTGTTCTTTTTTTTTGTGGTGAATTTTTCCCTCTTGTCATTTTGTCCAGATAAGAGTATATGAAGGAGCAAGTAAAATACTTAAAAGGGTGGCAACAACCCCAGGAAAATATGCTTTAACCAAATCAGAAGAGATCCTAAATGGTGAGGGGGGAGAAAGGGGATAAAAAGAGGTTCAAAAAGGAAGAAAAAAAAAGAATTAAAATAAAGAAAATGAATAAAAAAATATAAAAAAGAAAAAAATATATTAGATAAACTAGTTAAAACACGTTAAAAAAGAAAAGGGTAAAAGTTAAAAAGAAAACTTTACCAGAAGGCAAGAAAAAAAAATGAAAAAGAAAAAAATTAAATTAACTGAAAGACTAAAAAAAGTCACAGGGAGAAAGCCATGAGTTCCGTGCTTTGCTTTCTCCACCTCTGGAATTCTGCTGCTCTCCTTGGTATTGAAACCGCACTCCTTGTTAGGTGAACTTGGTCTTGGCTGGAATTCTTGTTGATCTTCTGGGGAAGGGGCCTGGTGTAGTGATTCTCAAGTGTCTTCGCCCCAGGCGGCATTGCACCACCCTTACCAGGTCCCGGGCTGAGTAATCCGCTCGGTTTTGCTTTCAGGAGCTTTTGTTCCCTGAGCGCTTTCCATAGAGTTCCAGAGGAAGGGAATACAAATGGCGCCCTCCTGGTTTCCGCCCCGGAGGAGCCGAGAGCCCGGGGCCCCTCTCCTCAGTGCGCCCTCAGAGAACAGCGCCCAATTACTCCCATCTGTCTGACCTCCGGCTTCACTCCGAGCTCACCGAGCCTGTGGCTGGTTCAAGGTAACCCTGAGCTGTGAGCTTACTGTTGGCTCTGTCTCTGTAGCCAGTTTTCCCGTTATAATACCTGCAAGCTCTGTGATACTCAGACACCCCGATCCTTTTGTGACCCTGCGGGACCTGAGGCCACGCTGACCCTGTGTGGGCTTTGGCCCGCGTTTAGCCTCTGGAGCGATGTCCCTCAGTGGAACAGACTTTTAAAAGTCTTGATTTTGTGGGCCAGTGCTCTGCCGCTTGCCGGGAGCTGGCCCCTCCCCCCAGGGTCTATCTTCCATTCGCTTTGGATTCACTTCTCCACCAGTCCTACCTTTCAAAAAGTGGTTGTTTTTCTGTTTCCAGAATTGCTGTTCTTCTTCTCTTCGATCTGCTGATGGATTTGCAGGTGTTTGCAATCTTTAGATAAGCTATCTAGCTGATCTCCTGCTAGCTGAAGTAGTCTCAGCCTGCTACTTCTCCCCTCAGTTCGGCAATATTTCTATTACCCTTGGTTTGTTTATATTTACTGTTAACAACATAAAATAATTATATCTTTTTCTTTTTGTTTCTTTTAAAATATGATAGTATCCTTAGATGATATCATGTATATGTTCAGAACATGAAAAAAATCACAAGCTAATGATCAGCTATGGTAGCTTAAACTTCTGGAGTATTCAGAAATCTAGGGAGATACCCAAGTATTTTCTTCCCATAACTGAACTGACTGTCTTATACAGTTCATAGCTTTTATACCACCCATTTATAAAATGACCACTGTGGAAAATACAGCAAGAAGAAAGAGAGACATATCATTCCCAGGTTATCAAAACAAACAGCTAATCAATGTTCATGACATACACTAAAAATTGGTTACTAGGAAAAACAAGACTATTTTCCAGAAATGTATAAGGTATTATTGAGAAAACAAAACACAAAGAATACCTAAGTAAATGAATACACTATATTCATGGCTTGGACAACTTAATATTACAAAAATATCTCATTTCTCCACAAATTGGCCTATAGATTCAAGACAATCAGAATTAAAATCTTAGCAGATATTTTTGTGGAAACTGATAACTTTACTCTCAGACTTACATAGAAACTTGAATGGCCAAGAATAACCAAAACTACCTTGGAAAACAGAATGGATAAACTCACACTAATTATATAGGCAGAATCTAAGATGACGACCTCCAATGGATCCAACAACGTGACATGAACTCCTCTTAAATGGAAGAGACTTAAGTCCCTGTGATTGTGATACATTCTACAACAAAACAGATTTTGGAAGTATAAATGAGATCCTTTAATCAGTTGACTTTGGTCTAAAAGGAAGATTTACTTGGGTGGGCCTGACCTAATCATGTGAGTCTTTTATTAATTTATCTTAAATATTTTATTTATTTATTTGAGAGAGAGAGAGAGAAAGAGAGCGCATGAGCACACGAGCAGGGTGAGGGGCAAGGAGCCCAACATGGGACTTGATCTCAGGACCCCAGGATTATGACCTGAGCCAAAGGCAGACACTTAACCAACTGAGCCACCCAGGCGTCCCACATGTGAGTCTTTTAAGGAACGTAAGATATCAGAGACCCTTCTTCTGACCTCAAAGAAGAAACAAGCTACTGTGACTCCTACGGCTGTACAGAAATAAAGTCTGCCACATATGTACAGATGGGAACCCAACCAAGCCTTAGATAAGAAGTCCCAAGCAACACCTTGATTGCAGCATTAATGCCTAAGAAACTTAGTTAACCTACTCCTAACTCATTATCGTCTATACATATGAGCCATATGAGCAGGGAGCCTGATGCTAGGATTGATCCCGGACTCCAAGAGCAGGACCTGAGCCGATGGCCAATACTTAACCCACTGAGCCACCCAAGAACTCCTGGAGAGACTTTGTGAAACAATCTCGTATAAATAGGAGTTTTCCAGAGTAGCAGATAGGATAATGAACATTTCAGTCTCCTAGGTGCCCTCAGGAGTATCCTTTTTTTAATGTCCAAAAATGCAGGTAGTTAACGTACAGCGCAGTATTGCATTCTGCAGCACAACTCAGGGACTCATCACTTCTCTCCACCACTCAGAGCTGACCATAACAAGTGCCTTAATTGCCCATCATCCATCGACCCCTCCCTGACCCCCTTCCCTCCATGACACCCTCAGAGTTCTGTCATGAGCCATCGCCACGGTGACCTGATGACACGCATCCAACGTTCCATTTCAACTGTCACTCTGTGAGCCGAGCCCCTGGCGGTTGGGTGAACAGGACTAACAGTCCCCACGATGGGGAACCTTAACTGCTGTTGTATAGGTAGGTGCCTATCGATTTTCTCAATTCTATTCTCTGGAGCTGGCTGTCTCCCTTTCACAGAGATCGGCTTCTTCTCTTTGGCTTTTCCTCTCCACCCTCTGATTCCCCCTCCCGGTTGGATGCCTGTGTTTGTTCGTTTGTCTGGGTGATTTCATTGGGATTTCGTGGGGAAGCTGCCTTCCTTAAAGCGCTTCGATGTTCAGAAAACCGTACTCTTTTTGAATGCCCATTTCGGACACAGTCCTACAGGGACAACACACAGGTCACACGCCACACTGCTGTCCCTGCATCAGGAGAATCTTGGTGCGACCCAGGCACCACATTTGAGGGGAACGAATTGCCGGTCTCCTCTTCCCGATGGACATGACAAAATCGGAGAGGAAAGGTCAGAGGTCGAAATGCAGCTGTTCTTAGAAGGAGAGACACTGGAGGATAGCGGGGTGGTCTCATGGGTTGATGTGCAGGGTTTCCCGGGCCGTCTGCTTGATGCCTGGGAGTGCACGGGAAAGGGCTGTGCCACCGGGTGGGTGAACAGAACACACGGCAGCTGCACAGTGGACTGTCTGCTGCTCTCAAAGGTACTGCTGGGCTGGGTTCTCCAGGCCCGGCCTAGGGAGGGAGACAGAAGACTGTCTGCTAAACCTACAGTCTCCAGAGGGGATCAAGAGACCTGAGAGTAGACAGGGGATGCTGGCAAAGAATGAGAGAGCAGGGAGGGACTCACGCCAGCCAGGGTAGCCTCACTTCCATCCAGCCTCCTCAGAGCAGTCCACACGGCAAGAGCGGGCCACTCAGCATCATCCGTCTCCTTCCTGAAACCAACCACTCCCAGCCCACATGGCCACCTACATGTCCGTTTGTACCCATCGACTGCTCCTCGGGACTGGTGAGCTCAAGGCAAGCGAGTTCTCAGCCAGGTCCTATGCGACTGTTGGGAGTTTGAATCAGCTTGGGAGCCAAGCAGAACCCCAGGAGCCTGGGCTTCAACTGGCCTTCAGGACGGCCTTGGGCGACTGGGCTGACCTTGCAGAGAGGTGAGGGAACGTGGCTCAAGCTACCCGTTCCTGGTCCTTCACTAGGGCCCCACTGGGCAGAAACCACCACTTAGTTGATGTCAGGGCCCCAAACACAGAGGTGAGTGAGGACTGAAGCTGGTCTCGTGGCCCTTGCTCTCCCCTACAGACACAGTGGCACAGAGGGATTTGAGACTGTGAGGGCAGCTCTTGGTTCAGGGCTTCAGAACCTTTTAGCAGGGTCCGTGGGTTGGTGACAGGGGTTCGGGGATCTCCGGCCACAGGGAAACGACGACTTTCCTGTCCCAGATCCATCCTTCATCAGGGTGGCAACTCTGGACGGACCCTTCGGCACCCTATATTTCAGGGCCCTCCACTGTCCTCCACTGTGGCTTCACCCACAGCCAGCTGTCTAGCTGAGTCCCTAGGTGGTCCCTTCCTCAACACCTGCCGAGCGGCTGGGAAGCATCCAGTCCTCCCCTAGGTCCCAGGCACTCCTTGGACTCAATCACTTGGGACACCGTGGTGGCACACTAACGTCTACGCCGGAGGGCAGGGAAACAGGGCACAGAGGGTTCTGGGGAACACTCTCGGGTAGGAGTGGCTGCTCAGTGGATGTGACCGAGGCTATCACGCGTGCTCACGGCGCTCTGTTGCGTGCTTTTCTGTCCTGTCTCTGCTCCATACAAGCCGTTGCCCACGGAACCTGTGGGTGTGGGAGGGGGCGGAATTCAGAGCACAGCACATGGTGACCCCTTCCTAAGTCCCACCTGGAGGGAGGAATGCCTGCTGGGCAGCTGGCGAGTAGGGGCAGGAGACGGATGGACTAGAAGGAAAGGACTTCCAATCCCCCTGAGGGCTCCTGACGACAAGGTGCCGACACTGTTCTCTATTTCTGTGTGTCTCCCAGAAATCTGTGGGGAGTGTCTCCTGGAGGATGTGGAGACGCCCCCACCCACGCCGCCCCCTCCACAATGCCACAGCAAGAAGAGAGTCCGGTTCTCCCTCCACAATGAGGTCTTCACCATTGAGGACCCCGAGGAAGGTACCTTGGGGATTGACTCATTACGTTGATTAGAGACGCATTCTGTCATTCAGTAGCACAGACATAACCGAAGCTTTTAAAACTGCTGAGACACATTGTCCTCTGATTTCACTTGTAGCCATTTCCCTCTATGCCGTCCGTCCATCCCCTTTTAAGTCCACAAGTCACGATGAGATCCTCATTCAAACTGGATCCAAGGGGCACAGGAAAAAAGTGTCTACTAGCTGAAGGGATGGATCTTAGGTCTTTCTGGAACACACAGGTCCCTATAGGTCTCCCCAGGAAACATGGTTCTTAGATGTGTAGGAAGGAAGAGACTATGTTTTTTGCCAGGAACGCTGAACAGAAAAATGGAACAGAATACGACAGGAGGTTTCACGATGTCCCCCCTTCACTTCTGCCCATTAGCCACATCTTACATGGGTGTGCTACGTATCTTCAAAGGAACAGAACGACCTCACCACATTTGGGGAACTAAAGTACCCAGTACATTCCACGTGGTTACCGTTCTACAAATGGGGCCAATGCATTCGGTGATGTCTTCTCATTCTGGAAACAGACAGAAATCTGTGCACTAATGTCTCACACAGTTGGGTTCCCAATAGCCCCAGAGAGGCACTGCCCCCAAATCCATCACGGGAGGAATAACACATTCAGAGGCATCCATACACATCATAGAGTGCAATTCAGGCGTAAGAAGAAACTAAGGTTTCCAATATTTTACGAAACAGATGGAACCTGGAAACTTAACACACATTTTGAAAGCAAGCACACAAGGAAAGACGTACATTACACGATCCCAGGCTTTGAGGACACTCCAGTAGGGACATTCGTAGACCCAGAAAGTGGAAGGGACAGTGGAGGGAGGAAACGGGGAGGGCCGGTCATGTCCTCACAGATACAGAGGTGCCATGAGATAGGATGGCAACGTTTTCCCTGTAGATGGCAGTGCGGTCTACAAAGCATCACGGATGTCAGCAGGGTCACTGAACGGACACGCACTAACAAATATAACCCGTCCCCAGTACTTAGATTCCATCACCGAAAAACCCACTACTCCAAGGCACGATAGAGGAGCGATAGGGTCACACAGCAGAGGTGCAGGGGAGACAGCTGAACAGGCCCCATGACCAGCTGAAGAAGTGGCAAGCTGGCTTGGCTTCACAGTGGGCAGGAGGGCTCAGGGGACTGCGCCCTGAAACCCAGGGTGCCTTGAGTGTTTCCTAGACAGACGCTGAGAGTTCCCACTGATGACATCCCCTCCGTTAGAAAGCCAAGGCCCCATTTCCCTTTTCCATCCTGCTCCCCTCCTCTGTGTTTCTGTGTACACCACTGCGTTTTGCGTACACCACTGTGTACTGCGTCCACCACTTTCTCCACCACTGTTGGCCCACTGGGAAGTCAGGCCTTGCTTGGTCACCCTTCACGTCCATTCCCTCTGGCCCCACATCCATATCCAGCAGACTTAACTCCCGAAGTCATTCCTGAGTAGCGCAACCAATGTCCTGACAGCTCCTCTCTGTTCTCCTAGACCCTGTGGAGGGCCAGTCCAAGGACCTTCCTAGGAGCTGGACAAAAGAAGGTCCCCCAACTCTCCCTGAGGTAAGCTCGCCTCTCTGATTTCTCAGAGACACAAATGGTGCTTCCTTGATTTCTTCCATCAGTGGAGTTTGATGAACATCTGGCACTTTACCTCCCAGGGGAAGGGGGCAGCAGTCTCCCCTCGTGGAGGAATGCTGGGACTGACCTCTTACACACATAGACCCAAAAAGGGTGAGGACACAGGACAGCCTCAGTTACAAACTCCATGGGATCAAACACCTTCTTCAGCAGAAAAGGTTTCTCCTTGAAAGAGAACGTTCTGTCTGTTGATCAGAATGGACTTCGGAGATTGAATGATGCTCCAGCATCATTCAAATGGTCCACTTGAACTCAGGTGGGAGGACATGGACTCAACCACCGGACCTCTTCCAATTAACTGCCTGAAGTCCTCCCCAAACCAAAGAGCTGGCCCAACAGGACAGGATGCTGGGATCCTCACTGTATTTCCTTTTCCCCAATCGCAGGTAGACGCTGGGAGCAAGGACAGCTGTACGTATTTAAGACCATCGGGCTCTGGGAGGAAATCTAGAGTACAAAGAAGCCTGCCCCCTGATTCTGGGTTCTAACAAGGAACGGGGGTTGGGGGATACTGACCGAGACTGTCCGGTGAGGCACGGTCACCACATCAAACAGGGCCTGGAAGAACTCGTACATAGGGAAGGGGTGATCTGTGTGCACGTGGGATGAAGGCCCTGTGTGCGTGGGTGTGTGCGTGGGGGTGTGGGTGTGTGTGTCCCCATGCATTATGCTTGTGAACACAATTGTGTGCCTTTACCAGGAGATCTTTCTCACACTTCCACCACAATTACAGTGTCCCTCTTCCAATACACACTCATCACCCTGGCACACTTTACATACTCCTTCCCCTACTCCCCACAGCTTTACCTGGAGGACATTTCCCTCTGATTTCCTGGGGCGGGCATCGTGCGGAGATAAAGGGTCCAAACCCTTGACCTCCTACTTGGAAAGCCATGATTGGAGCTCAGGTTCCAATCTGAAAGTTGCTCTGGCCTACCCACCTCTGTTAGTCCCTCAGCCAGGGCGTCATGATGTACCATGGGTGCTAGCTAGCAAAGGGCCATCAGCATCTGTGCACACAGCCAAATACCTAGATTCTATGATGGTCCCCGACAGGACCCAACATGACACAGTGGCTTCCATGGACACAGAAGCCAGGGCAAGCTTAGAAGCCCACCTTAAAGATTACAGGCTGGTCCCTGGAGTCAAGTGCACAGAGAAAAGCCACATCCTCATGCTCAAGCCCACATGGCTGGAAAGCGTGTGGACCCGTGGAGGACAGAACAGGGCAACATCGGTCATAGCCGGTCTCAGTGTGTACACACGACCGACCAATGGCAGAAAAGCATCACGGAGGGAACTGACTGTACTTGATAAGATTTCCCTAAGCCTCAGGAAGGTTCAAATTCTCTAAGCACACACTCAAACACCACTGGCCAATAGGAAATCAAGGTGAAGCTTGGGTGGAAGCTTTGGACCCACATCCCCGGAGCAAATCTCCTGCAAAGCAGGCCTACAGCCGATCAGCACACACTCCCAGACTCCTCTGTGTAAGCAACTTCCCACTGGTCAGAACACCTGGGAGGGTTCAGACAGCCACTGTCTTCAGGGGAAACACACACACACACACACACACACACACACACACACACACACGGGACAGCTCAAGAACAGTGGAAGGAATCTATCACACTCATCGACGGTGCCGGCTGTTTATGGAAGCTACGATGTCCGTGCTCTCAAGTGTTGCACATGGCATTTTCTGAAGACAAAGGATGAGTGAAGCAAACTACTAGGCTCCTTTCCTGAGGGTTGAATGCAGCCTGGCAAGCAAGGCTGCTTTTTATGCTGTGCAAGATCTTACACAGACGTGATGCATATAGTCGCAGCAGGTGGGGATCTTGGGCCCAGAGCTGATGTCCAAAGCAGCAGCGTGGGACACCTTAGTGGCATGTCAGTCAGGAGAGGTTATGGGACTCGGTCTTCACACAGAAGCCAGGTTAGGCTTCCCATGTCCTGGAATGGCTATTTGGCTTTGATCGGGCTCACTTTAGCTAGAAAGACAAGAACCCTCTTCGCGTTTCCTCCCTGCTCCTCTCCCGTCCCTTCCCCTCTGCACCAAGGACAAGGCCCGGCAGCAGTGCGGCCCATACCTCCTAGGCGCCCCAGCACGTGCACACTCCCCTCCTGTCCTCATCCATCCAAACTCCCCGCCTACTTCCTGAGCAGCCTCACCAGTGTCCTCATGGTGCCTCTGTATCCTCCTAGCTCTCCACGATGACCTGATGGAAGAGCTACTACCCACTTTGAGGGCCGAGGAGGAAACTCTGACTCTCCCTCAGGTAAACTCATTGTTCCTCAAGATTTTGTTTATGTGAAAGACAGAAAGACAGAGAAGGGGAGAGAGAGACAGATAGACAGAGAGTGCACGAGAGCGCAAGCAGGGGGAGTAGCAGAGGGAGAGGAAGAAGCAGGCTCCCCTTTCGAGCAGGGTGCCCAATGTGGGCCTCCATCCCAGGACCCTAGGATCAGGTCCTGAGCTGAAGGCAGAAGCTTCAATGTCTGAGCCGCTCAGTCACCTCTCTAAAGTCATTTTGTGCTTCTGAGGGATAGCCAGTGTTTGATTTCTCTTTCCATGAAAGTGTCTCAGCATGGACATGCCAGAGGGGAGAGACCATGTCCTTGGTGCTGAGAGCCTGCCGTGAGTTTATACCATTAACGGACAGCAAATTGAGACGGGCACCACCACTGCTTAGGCAGTGGATGGTCGTGAGCATTTTCCACCAGGTCGTTCTGTCTATGGGAAATGGCTTTGGAATGAGTGGCTGACGAAAATGGATGGGGGAATTTTGACATAACATGCCGGAGCCAAGGACAAGGGGGTCATTATCGGGAGGTCATTTCCTCCTCCTCTGGAAAATAGACTCAATGACCACATCGCATATAGCTTGCTTACAACACACACCAAGGTCACAGAGATGTGTGCACACAGTGTGCACAGGGTGCGGGGATCCTCACTGGGTTTCCCTTTCTCCAACTGCAGGAGGCGGCGACTGGATACACCCCATATGCTTATACCCCCATCACTCCCCTTAGGGGGACAGATCTAACTCAACAAGGTAGGGTTTTCTCTCCTCCTTTGGTCTGGAGAGCTTCCCCCCTTCTGAGTTCCTCCCGGGAACAGAGGCTGGGGCGGACTGAACAAACGGAGTGTCCTGCAGAAACCCAGGACCCTGTGCTACAGTCCCTGCAAACCAGTAGGTCATTCGGGTGGTGTGCTTGGAACGCTGGAGGGTTGGGGCTCGCTTTCGCGTGGGTCGATGCGACGGGACTGGGCATGTGGGTGTGTGGACTGCGTGCGTTTCACCAGAAGACATCTCCCACTGAATGGACTTGAGGGCACGGGTCAAAGTTTCAAAGCCAAACCTCCTTCATCCCCGCTGCACACACCCCGCTAGGACACCACATTCCTTGCTGACCACAGCTCCACCTGGAGGGTTGCTCAGGATTCCCTTTCCTCAGACAGGGATGGGGAGAAAAGGGGCCCACATCTGTCCTAGCTCGGGACGTTTCTCAGACAGGGTCAAAACACAAAGGAATCAGAAGCTACTTTAGTCGACCCAAACATCACCACCAGCCTTACAAAAATGCTCCCATCTTGAATGCACATAGAGGGAAGGCTCACTGGCAAATGGCAATGGCCAGGAAAGCTTCATCATTAGCTTGGGGCCCGATCCGACTTCCTGACAATCTGCTACATGGCCAGGTTAGAGAGTGCCCTTCTCTCGCCTGGCCTCCACTCTCTCGTGAACTTGCCGGATCCTGACTGGAGGAGCTGGGTCCCGGGAAACTGGGTCCCGCGGACTCCAAGGACACACCCACAGGAAAGGAAAGACTAGAAAGAATCAGCACTTTGCGGATGGGCACTCTGTTGGAATGGTCAGATGTCAGTACGTAGAAATCCTGGGTCTTTGGTTTTCCTGACCCTGCATGACTCAGGGACAAATAGAAACCTATAGGGTACTTGTGCTTGCATTGCATGCAACCCTGCCACACAGTGTTCTTCTGCAGAAATACAATCTCCTAGAAGAGGCGAGAGGTAGGTGGGAACAGCCAAGAAACGATCTTGACCATGACCATGACACAGGCGCTGGTTGGAGGAACTTGCCTGTCAGTACGGAATGTGTCTCTTAGTGTTTCCCTTTCTGCTTGAAGAGGTCACCCTGATTCCACTCCCTGTAGCTCAAGTTCAGAGTCAATATTTCTCCCTCCATTCCTGCTCCTTGCCCTGACCTCTCTCGATGCAGCAGCAGCTTGCTCAGTCCATACCAACACCATACACTCCCGGGCACGCCCACCCCAAGCGAAACTCCCTGAGCTCTTCCTGCCGAGCTGGACTGACCATTCTGTGGATCTCTCCCTAGCTTGGCTGGATGGACAGGCGGGTGAGCGTTCAACAGGAAAGAATGAGAAAGACGCCCCATTTTACACCAGAGTGGTACGTTGGCCTTTCTTTGGGGGAGACACAAAACTCTTCTGGCTTTTTAAATCAAGGTCACATAAAAAAATTCTCAGCATGCACCATTGACAGGGTAGGGAGAAGTTTGAGAGAGAATCTGTTACCAAATGCTACCTAACCCCGAAGGCATTGCAGGGGGGCTGGGACCACCACAGCAGGGGGGCTGGGACAACCACAGCAGGATCACCTACCATCTGGAGGGCAGGGAGCTTTGGTACGGGTAGCAGCTATTCCTCCTTACCACCTATTTTGTCCAGTGGGACCTGGAACGTGGGACCTCTAGGAAGACTGGGCGCATCTGCGGAGGACTCATTTTGCTCTCGTCACACTTTGGGGCTCACGGGCCTCTAGCACACTTCCGCATTGGGCTTCCTCCCATCCCCCAGGGAACAAAAGAGCCATGCAAATGGGACAAAGCCTGATTTGATGTTCATACTGTTTTCTTTTCTGAAATCACAGGTGTCCCTGCTGGAAGAGGATGGCGGTAAGTATTCTGTACTCTAGAGTCACTCACTTGTTTGCAACAACCTGGAAAAGGGCAAAGGTTGGGGCTTCCTCACAGGCTCCACCACGAGAACCACCCTGATTCCAGGTCCGGCGGGACTGAGAGGAAGGGTCGGAGTAACAGAAAGGGATTTTCTGGGGAAAGACCCGTGGCCTCATGGCCCTGTCCCCAGAAACTACTGCGCTGCTCTTAGGTGGTGCAGGTTTGGGGGCAGGCAGTAGGTGTGCCTTGGAGATGGACTATTTCACAGCCAACCTAGGCCCTGTAGCTCCAACAGGAGCCAGAGTTTCTATTCACATCCCTGCTCCTCTCCAGGACCTTTCATCCTCCATCCAGGAAGGGCCCACTGCACCTCAGTCCATACTGATGAGCTCCCCACTTCCACACACTTGTCCACACGTGCACGCCAAGCAAAGCTCCCCGAGCGATTCCCGAAGAGTCCCATCGGGGTCCCGACACTCTCTGTGTGTATCCACCTAGATCCCCTCGATAGTCTGTTCAATGACCTTGACGTGGACAGCACAGAAGGAGAGGTCCCATTTTTCACCAAGGTGGTAAGTTAGCCTTCCTTCAGGTGAGGTACAGCATCCCTTGATTCTCTGATACTCGCAATCAGATCCAAACACCTCAGCACGTACAATGTCCTTGGTGGGGAGATTATTGAGGGAGCGACTCTTAGCCAGGGACACCCCATTTCAAAGACCCTGAAGGAAACAGCAGGTTCGGTTACAGTCCACAGGGTCCTTAGCTTTTTCACGGGTGCTACTGACACCGCCATGCCACCAATGGACCCAGGGCATGCGACCTCTAGGTGGATTCCATATCACTGCCCATAACCCTGCCCATCACCAAGAGACCAAAAGAGCTGTGCACACAGGACGAGGCAGGACTTGATGTTCATCATGTTTTCTTTTCTGAAATCACAGGTGGCCCTGCTGGAAAGGGAGCATGGTAAGTATGCTGTCCTCAAGAGTCACTCATTGCTTTTGAGCAACCTGGACAATGGGCAAGGTAGGGCCTCCTTGCAGGCTCCATCTTGAGAGCGACCCAGAATCCAGATCCTGTTGCAACGAGACTAAGGGTCATGTTCCGGACCGAGACCCGAGGCCTCGTGACCCTGGCCCTGGAAGCTACCGTGCTGCTCTTAGGTGCTGTAGGATCGGGTGCTGAGCACAAGGTCTGTTTCCATGGGAATCCATGTGCTGTGATTCGCAGGGTTGGTGTGTGTGTGTGTCAGGTGGATGAATGCTGTGCTCTCGAACGTGTCTGGTCCCCTCAAAATGGCGATTAACGGTGTCCGCGTTCTCAGAGATGTTGCCCATCACTGTCACATCATGAACGTCCATTCATGGGAAAACTCTTCAACACCTACAATTGAAAGAGGTGTTCTTTCCTTGCAAATACACATCATTTCCCACAGAAAACAAATCCCGTCGCTAACTAGGAAGGGCTAGACTGTGCCCCAAAGACACAAGTGTGTCTTTTCCAATCCCTGTTACTGAGTCAGTGTCCATGGGCTCTCCTGCCAAGCTAGGTCTCGGGCAAGAATGGTCACAGCACCTCCCTCTTGACACTGCACTCACACACACATATCTCTGCATTAGAGGCCCCACGATGCGTCTTCCCAACCTCATCGGAAACACTGAGTGCGGGGACACACTTCCTCCCTTCTGCAGGTGGCTTCCGGGGCAGCCGCGTACAACAGCCCGTTCGGGGATGACCCGCACAAAGGGGTAGTGGCCAGGGAACAGATGGGGCCAATTCACTCCGTGTTTCTCCATGGAGATCTACCATTTCCCTGCAGATACTGTGTCTAAGAATGCAACTGGCCTTCTCCCAGGGAAATCCCACACCCACCACTGGTCCTTGCTGGGGATCTTGGAGGAGGGTCCAAAAGGTGTCCTATCCAAGGGGGAATGAGGTGGTCTTCAGGGACTGCGCATCACTGGGGGCACCTGGGCCCCCTCCATGCAGGAACAAAGGGTGCTCTGTGCATCGCAAGGTGGCCAAAGAGAACCTCAAACCTCAACAGGGGTGACAGGACAATCATCACCCATTTCGCTGGCCATCTGTCCATGCAAGAGGGCCTTGTTAGATTCGGAAGGTTTGGGCCAAGAGACAACTCAAGGGAGTTCAGTGCCTGGGAATGGAAACAGAGCCAAATCAGGGTTTCAGGGTTCTTTGGCAGACAACAAGACTTTCTCTCATGAGAAACATGTATTGGAACAGAATCTGATTTTCCAACATCTCTTTTTCTCACTCGCATGCGCGGAATCAACGGAAGTACCTTTCGCTGCTCTCCGAGGACACTCAACGGGCTTTTCCAGGGTAGTTGCACCAGTCTGCATTCCATGAATTGCATACAAAGTCTCTAATTTTCTGCCTCCTTCCAACATGGGTCCTGGGTTTGGATTCCTGGTTTGGGTCCTCGCCACCCTAACTGACAATGCCACAGCTCAGCATCCTTTGGATTCACATTGCCCTCACAATGCCTTACGTTGAGCATCTTTTCGTACGATGTCTGTCTGATTGGCCGAGTCATTAGTTCCCTTTGCAGCACAGACTACTCCAGTCTTTTTCTCGATTCTTTCATTTGGTGAAATCCCGGTCTTCTTTTGTTTGGTTGGTTTTCTTTGTTGTTCTTCCTTTTTGTCAGTGAACACACCTTTTCTGAAATAAGGATTGCCAAGGGTGTCTCCAATCTGTGGGCTGCCTTTTCAATCTGTTCACTGTTTCAGAAGAGGATGCTTTTCCTGGGCGGTCCTCTTGGGAAGCATCGTGATGCCAACATGAGCACATTTCCTGGGCATTTCTCTTCCGCTCCCAGGTGCCCCTGCCTATTTGTATGCCAGCACCCTCCTGTTGGCTCGGGGAAGTCATCCAAGGTATTGGAAGGTCAGCTTCTAGAGACCCACCACCGACTTCTTCATATTCAGAAACGTCGTGGTTCGCTGTGTTCCTTTATGGTTCCCTTATCTATTCTAGCAGCTCCTCTGTCCCGAGAGCATCACATTGTATGCTTTAGATCAGTGCTGCACGGAATCCGTTCCCCATTTATTCTAGGAACTGGGGCTTCACCTTAATCTCTTCGGGTCCAAAGACCTCCAGCAGCGCCTGGTGGGTGTGTGTGAGCCCGGGAACGTCTTCCCTTGATCAACGTCCCTGTCAGGCCAGCCACTGATGCCCGAGCAATACGCAGGAGAGCAGGCCTCCTCTCTCGCTCCTGGTTGGTGTCTAGTGCTGAGTGATCCAGGAGAGAGTCTGTCTACCATCCATCATACACAGTCATTTATTATCTCAGCGCAGTACACGGAAATCATCAAGGGAACGAAAATGTCCAGTTGCTCACTCCCACTAGCCACACGTCAAGAGTCCCATAACGACTGGAGTTTCTGATGGTTGCGCTGGGAGGGGACAGCGGTCATGGGCATGCAGAACTGACACTGAGGTGACTGCTGCAGCGTCCTGGTCTCATTAGAAGGCATGAAACTCCAATCCCTGTCTCCTCCAAGGGCTCCGGCTCCGCCAGCCCCGTGAACCTCTGAGAGCACTGCAGAAGGGTCAGGCAGATGCTGCACGGCCCAGAGACATCTCAACGCACCTGGGATGAAGGGGTGAGGCGGTTTCTCTCCTAACGGCATTGCTCCTCTTTCAGTTCTTGCAGATCTACTGATAGAGAGCATCGAGGACTACTCCTTCAGTGAGGACGAAGTCTCTTCAGGTAGGGAATGGCACCGAGGAGGGGAACACTGGGACAGGGCTCCCGGGAACATGGGGTTGCCCCTGCCGCTCTGGAGAAGGAAGAAGGTGGGTCAAAAACCACCAAGGAAAGCAATGCTCTGTCACAGGCATGATTTGCTCATGTCACGGTCTCAGGATGAAAAGAACAGACGAGGTGTCCACGGGCTTTTAGGGTAGGCTGGGTTTGTCATCACCACTCGACTCCTTGCGCGGCTCCTTGAAGGATCTTTCCCATCAAAGCTGCTCGTGCCTCCCTTGGCCACTGCCACACGTCAAAGCTTGGTGGAGCAAAGCTCTTTGCTCATGGCCTATCGGGAATGGTGCACAAGAGATTCTGCATCATTCTTGGCACGGGCCCAGACCTGGTCATGCTCAGGACTTGGCGGCCCGAACCGCACTCTCCTGGGCAAGAGACACTACGCGACACTCCGTTCTGGTCTGAGCCAGGAGGTGTAAGACAGGTCTAAATTCTCTCCCTCATAACCTCCACTACCAAACCATCCTGGTTCTCTCCAAGCTGCTGTACTTCAAGGGGACGCCCAGAGCTGCAGAAGGGAAAGTGTACTTCTCCTGGGTTCACTACACAGGCTCCCGTAAATCGGAGCTTCTGCCAGCCTTCACACCCCAGCAGAGTCTGACCTGGGGACGTGTTCCCAAGGGTGGGATGCCCCTATGCAGCTGCCCTGGAGAACCCCTGTCGTGGGCCACGGTCCCCTGGGCCTGTGTGATGGGGCTGATGGACCTGCTTCACACACTTGCTGCCCCGGGTCCACTCTACCTCTCACTAGCTGGCCTCGAAGCATAGCACAGAGCCTCTTGGGAGCAGGGCCAGGGAGTCATGGTTCCTCTCACAAACCCACCTCGCTGGCCCACAGCCCTGGCCATGCTCCCCACTCCCTAGGCATGCCCAAATGGCAAACATTCCTCAGGCCTGCCCAGGGCCCTACATACACCCCGACCCCGTCCATTCCTGGCAAGCCTCAGCAGGAGCACTGGCAGGAATCCTGTGTTTCAGTAACCACACCGCTGGACGTTTTCCAGCCCTGAACAGCTGAGGGTGCCTGCACAATTTCCCATGCTCCTGTCTCCTGTCTCTGTAACACTTAGGGAAACAGAGGGCGTTGCGTTCCCTGAAACACGTCCCTGGGAAGGTCATCCCAGTCCCTGGGCAGACATGGGCTGTGGGGACGTGGTGGGCCATCTCTCCCGGCACTTCCCCAGCAATCCCAGACCCATGACAGCTGCTCCCAGCACAGACGGATCGGGGGATTGATTCCAGGAAACCCAGGATATCTCCTCTCTTTCCTTGGTGGCCCCCTCCTGGACAACAATAGGACTGGTGGAGCTTGGCAGGGGGAAGGACATGGAGCATCTCTAGGGGAGGAGGTGGAGGAGGAGGAGGAGGACGAAGTAGAGCAGGGAAGGACAGGAAAAAGGACAGAGGAAAACAACGTCCCGCAGAGGCAGTCTTAGGGACAGTGACAGCATCCAGGGGGGAAAGGATCACACAGCCAGGATTCCGGGTCTTGGAGAGAATCGGAGGTGGGAAGAGCAGGTGGGCAACCAGAGACCCCCCTGTACCCTGCGGAGATCAAACGACCAAGGCCAGGGAGGACTCGGAGCTAGGGACGCACCCCACTGAGGGCAGAGCCCAGCATCCCCAGAGCAGCAGGCCGTGGGTCGTCACCTGCACTAACTCCCCTTTGTTCTCTCTCAGGGCCAACCCCAGCACCCTCGCTGCTCCCTAACCCGAAGGATTCCACAGAAGGCGATTCCGATGGAAGGAGCCACCCTGCGCCTGTAATTCACTTCCACCTCCATCTCTTGGGCTTCCTCTCTCCTCTGTCCCTAAGTGCCTCCGCCCAGCTCTTCCCCTTTCCCTGCTTTGATGACGCCAACTCCGGAGGCCCTCGTCTCTGACAGGCACTCGGGCTCTGCATGGGAACTGCTGCATGAAATCCCTGGGAAGCCCTCCTCACCCCTTTCCTACCATCACCCTGACCCCTCACCGCGGACTCTGGGAAGCAGCCCCGGACAGCAGAGCAGGGAGGAGGGCTGGGAATCGGCAGGGCACGGATCACCCGGCTGGAGAGGCCTCGGGAAGGGAGGCTGGGCCTGGGTGTCCCCACTTGGTTCTCTGATGCCGGGGAGTCTGTGCTCATGCCCACTTCTGCTCTTGCTCTTAGCTCTCAAGAAACTTTCCTTCAGTGGACTTGGCGCAAACGACAAGGGAAGCAGAAGAAGAGGAGGACTCGGGAACGGGGTGAGTCGGGCAGGAAAAGGGGCCGGTGAACATGGATACACCTTTTCTATCATTGCCCCGTCCCTGTTGTGGGTACCTCAGCAAACAGCACAAAACCCGGGGTGCTGCCCTAGCCTCTGACCACAAAGAGGAGAGGAGAGGAAGATCCCAGTCCCTGCAGGCACTAGGAAGTCCTGAGAACATCCCACGGGGAACCTCCACCTGATCCCTGCAACTCCCTGTGGTGGTTGGGCGCTGTCGTCCAGGAGCTGCTGATCTTGGAGGAAGGGCCCTCGCTGCCTGGAGGGACTGGACCCCAGGCAGCCTAGGCACAGTGACCTTCTGGCAAAGGGCTCCACACCCCCCATTGAGCCCCTCCCTCTGCATGACCCAAACCTTGTCCTCCCACCCTGCAAAAGCCAGCAGACGGCTTGCTCCCGGACGACACTAGTCGCGAAGAGACAGTGGTGAGGTGGCCTCATCTCCCACTTCAGGCACGTGAGAAATGAGCAAACAAGACAGGCCCCCGGGCTCACAGGAGCAGGACAGCTCACCCCTCCCAGCGCTGCATCCCTGTGGGCGGGGAGTCAGGCCCGGTCTCCAGCTGAGTCATGTCCGCCGGCGACTCCCATACAATCTAACCAACACCTCCAGTCCCCTGAGCCTCCAAGATGCCTCGTGGGAGGTAGTGGGTCCCCTCATGGCACACTTTGCTTTGTGAGTTTCATACTCTAGAGACTCACCTCGATCCCTCAGTCGGCAGGGGAGACCCACCAGGGAAAGGCCACCCTGCCTACTCCCACCTTGCCCAACACCTGCCCACAGCCCGTGGACTGTGTGAACTCACTTCCCATGGGGGTCGGGAGCATGTCGTCTCTGCCACGCCACCTGCAACACTCATGTGGGCAAAGGCTCCCCCCACAGAGAAGGGCACGTCCAGGGCTCTCAGAGAGGCTGGGGAAGGGACAGCCCAGCAGGAGGAGGACCCCGCCGTCATGGAGGAGGACGCTCAGGGAAGGGGCCTGAGGGACCCTGGCAGTGTAGCCTTCATTCAGCTCCAGGGGGCCCACAGGAAATTCCCCTTTCTTCAGGTCATGCATGGGTCTTGCAGGAAAACCTCTACCTCAACACCTCAGAAAACACGTCCCACAAAACCCCACAGGCCTCTGGTAAGGCCCAGGCCACACGCCACTCGCTATCTCACACCACTCTACCCTTGTCTCCACAGCTGCACCAAAGGACAGTGTGCCCACCACCCCAAGGCACCAGAGGCTCCTGGGGTGCTCCGACAAAGGAAGCGAGGCGGGCCCTGGGGCCTCACTTGCTGCTCCGATTTGGGCCCGGAGGAGGATTCGGCGTGAACGTACAGGGAAACACGCCTGCAGGAACGGCTCTCTTACGCCTGACCTCCGTAGGCCAAAGAGAAGACTTCTGGGCAGCCCACCAGAGGACGGCACTGGAGCCCCGAGGACAAGAGGAGAGGACCCTCTGAGTCGGCCGCCACACCCAGAGTTGGCTGCCCGGGCCCTGCCGATGACGGACACTTGGAACACGAGGCAACCACCTGGGCCCACAACAGTCCATTGTGTGGGGAGAGTGGGCCACCTGGGACTGGGCGGGACAGCAGCCTTCCCGTTGTCTCCCGTCTGCTGCAGGGGCTGCTCCTCCTCCCGCTGTCCCCTGCAGTCCCCGACAACCCTGCAGGGCATGACACATGCAGGACAAAGCGGCACTGCCAGGGCCCCTTGACCACCCTGGGATCGACTCGAGGGGCAGCAGCCCTACCCCTGCTGGATTCCCCGAGGGTACCGCACCCGAACCGCCCCCGTCACTTCGACGCACAGGACCGTGACCAATGCTGGGCTCAACACTGGCAGCAGCCCCACAAAACGGGCCCCGCTCAGCCTGTGTGTTTGGCAGCAGCAAGAGGTTTAGGGAGGAGAGGCTCTCCCCTGCACTCAGCGGCCTCTTCCTTTTACAACTCAGACAGCAGAGGCCTCCCCCAGCTGGGCCTCTGCCACCTGACCAGGAACGACCCACGCGGAGGGACAGCTCTACGCCCCTATTCAGCAGGAAGAAGCTACAGAAGATGAGACCGTCCTCCTTCAACAACCTTAACCACGCAAGGCTCCGCCCTGGTCAGGGGCACACGAGGAGGGAGGGGAAGGCTAGCTGAGCGCCAAGCAGGAGCTGGCACGCCACACCACCCCCCAACCTGTGATACGGGGGACATCCCTCAGGCGCTCTGACTGCCCTCAAGCTGAGGAAAGGAAAAAACAGATTCTCCACAGATGGAGATCAAAACCCGGCAAGACCGGAGTCTCCCTCGGTTTGTAAAAGTCCTCCTGATTCTGCAGGAAGAGGCCTGCTTAACGAGAGCCTAGCGACCTGCCAGAGGCCCGGATCTCCGTTTCCTGAAGCCCTGACATCTCCCTCCCCTCCACGACACTGAGGGAGGCTGAGGCCGAAGGAAATGTCCGTAGGACAGAGTTTCTTTTCAAACGTGCAGTCCCTGGGATGGACCTGTGAGAGGAGGAAGGTAACATTCCTCCCGGAAGCTCTGCACCATCTTTCAACTCATGCCTTCCTAGCAGGAAAAACCACCTTCCCTTCACAAGAGCAAAGCCAACTGTATCCTCAATGTCCTCTGCCCTCCTGCCACATTCTTGCAAAACCTCCCTTTTGCTTGACCTCCTCCAATGCCATCCCAGAAAGTCAGCCTCCTGTCACGACCCCAGCAAGCAGCCCTTTCTACCCAAGGGTCGTATCCCTGTTCTTTAATAAAAACTGCCTCCTGCCAGCAGAGCCGTCTCAAGACTTCTTTCTTGACCATCGGCCTTGAATGCTAACCTCTTTCCTACATCAGTCCTGTCTCCTGTAGGGCTCCTGTGGAAACAACCCTGCAACACGAACCCATTTCTGTCAACCCTTCCGACTCCATCCACCTCACCCACTGCACATTCTGTGTCCTCCGAGGACTGGACCCTTCTGTGATTCTTGCACTCAAACCCTCACATGGCCCCTCTTTCGGTCCTCGACGTGGTTGACGTTGCCCTTCTGAAACTCCCCAGCCTCCCATCCTCATTTTCTTTGTCTCGCAGGTTTATCTGGTCCATAGGTTCTCATCACCAACACGCTACAACCGGTTTCTGCTCCTGAGTAGAGGACTCCATTCCTTTCCTTTCTCATCAAGCTCAAATCTTAACTCTCAGATGTTTGTCTCACAACTTTCAAAATTCTTCTTTCCCCTAATGCCTCTCTACCAGTTTCTCTTCTTCCTTTTTCAAGCCGCCCTCCCTCCCTCCCTCCCTCCCTCCCTCCCTCCCTCCCTTCCTTCCCTACATGATCTTTTAATTCTTTGTATTCTTTCCTCCCTCCCCCTCTTTCATTTTCTCCTTCTGTTCTGTTAGTACCCACAAAGCACTTCAGTACTTTTTCACCAAGTGTTCCGGGACTCACTCTTTGTGTACAAGACCCAGGAGCTCATGGCAATTCGTTCCCTATTATAAAGGATGAAGGGAGACCCACACGGGGGCAGCTCAAAGGTCTGCTTCTCTGCAAGTCAACGGGAAGCTTCAGGGTCATGAACCCTGGCCTTCCACACTAGAGCTAGACACGGGCTACGCTAAGCATTCCCCACAATCCCCTGTCATCCAAGACCCTGAGCATACGGGCTGTCCCACCAGAGACCTGAAGAGTTTCATTTCTCAGCTGAAATGGGCCTCGAGCCAAGCTGCCGCCCGAGTGTCTGGAAAAGTCACTGGCTTCAGCACGACTCACGGGTATATAGTCTTTGAAACGGAAACATCAAAAATTTAATCAGCAGTTGACGTGGTATGAGGCTACCATGTAGAAAGATCTATCAATTCCGAAAAGGAACAAGGCACGCGACTACAAGTGGCTTGCAGGGGTAGACGCAGCGACCGTTCCTGAAGGGAGGGGCTAGAACGCGTTCCTTGAGTCAGGGAAAGGGAAAAACTTGAGTGAGCGATCCTGCCACAGCCCCTCGTGCTCTGGCCATTAGCACAAAGTTCACACTGCACAGGAACCCGGGCAATGCTGGAGCACAGCACGGAGAGGTCTCACGTGCCTCACCTCACTCCCGGTGTGCTGTGTCCTGGGAAGACAAGCCTTGTATTCGCTGACAATGTGGAAGAGCCTTCAGCCATGGGTCCCTGGTGCCAGGGACATCAGAGCTCGTTCACCCTCGATCGCAGCACACCCATCTCCCCAGTGTGGGAGAGCCTTTAGTCGGGGCTCTAACCTCGGGAGACACGAGAGAACTCACCCTTCCGGGGAACGGAGAAGTGATACACATGGGGGGAACAACTCCAGGGCAGTGCTCAGCTCTGTACACAGTAAGACCACTGGAGACGCACCTCAGCGATGGAAAGAAGGTGGGGGACCCTTGTTTCAGAGAGCTCTGCTCTTCTTCATGTCCAGGACCTCACACGGGGTAGAAGCCATGTGCTGGGATTGCTGCACAAGAGCTCACAGCAACATACATCTCTTTGAGGCCATGGGCACATTCCCACAGACAGAAACCAACTGAATTTCATCTTCAGGGAAAAGCATTTAGGCCAGCCACACCCTTAGCCAGTATCTGAGGATCCACATTGGCGGCAACCCCGACAAATGCGGTCAACGTGGAAGAGCCATTCAATACAGGTCTCACATTTGGAGACACCAGACAACTCAGAGCAGAGAAACCCGTGTCTGTCATCACTGGGGCCCCACCTGTACCCAGAGCGCCCACCTTGCTCACCGCCACAGAAATCACACAGTACAAACCCTTGTCTCCCGTCACTGAGGCAGAGCCTTCAGCCAGAAGTGGGCCCTTTCCCAACACCAGAGAACTCACACAGGGAGAGCCACTAGCCCGGTATCCTGGTGGGAGAAGCTTCAGGTGGGGCTCAGGCCTGAGGCGCCCGCTACCATCTCAGAGTGTGCTTCATCCCTCACATGGGAGCGAGGTGCAGGCACCCCTGGGACCCCCTGCATCATCGCTGTGGCTGAATGCGAGGACATCCCATATGGGAATCCCATTCCTCACGGAGCCAACACAGGAAGGACCTGGCAGGATTCGCACACAAGAAAATCCTCCCGGTCTGATGAGCAAAGGAATGGGCTCAGCTATCCCTTCTTCCCTAGCCAGCAATGACACCCTCACACCGAGGAATCAGAACCAAGACAACTTACCACTGCGATGCACGTGCACCAGCGAGATGACAGCGGTCACACTCCTGGACGTGCTGCACTACAATCTGCACTGAAGAGACAGAAGCCAGACGCTCTTGATGCTGCCCAGTAGGTCACGTCCCCTGAGCCTCAAAGCACCACCTGTAAAAACAAGGAGAGCATTCAGTCGAGGTCTCAAGACCCGCACGTGGGGAGAGACAGAGTCACCCATGATGGAAGCAGGCCCCTCCGTCCCAGCAGGGAGGGCAGGTTCAAGGAGGCCAAAGCCACAGGGCCCCGCCATCTGTCAAAGTCTTAGCATTGCTGCTGGAAGGCCTTCCCCTAAAGCATGCTTGGCCAATTGCCTGCCAAGAGTTCCATGAGGCTGAAAAGGATGTCTGGTCTTTCCTTGCTAAGACATGCCTCTCATGGGCCCTGGTACTCAACAAGGGAAAAAAAAAAACAAAAAACCAACAACGACTGACTACCTTCCCCTTCCACAACACCCTTCCACTTCAGGGTCGTGACTATGGCAGAGTTCACACTGTGCGCATTTTGCCCTGATAAACGCCAACCCTCCAATAAAGCACAGAGCAGAGTGTCAGGCTTGAGCACCCCAGCGACCTGGCTGGCTGCTGTGGCTCCCTGGGCATCCCTCCCTCGCTCCCTCCCTGGCTCTAATCCTTTCCAATAAGCATCTGCCTGGGCCCTGGGACTCTGGCTGTCCCCAGGTGCCCCGGGCCCTGGGTACAGGCCATGAAAGGCAGTTGAGGGGCTACAGACTCCAGCCGGCCGGCCCTGTGCTCCCCTCAACCCAACCACCGTGGTAACCAACGTGGGCCCAGGTGCCAGATCCAACTGCAGCCCCCGCCTTCCTGCTCAAACACAAGGTCGCTTCCGAAGCAAGGCACATCGGCCCCAAATAACCTGCCCCTTTGCCCCCACCCCACCGGCCTGAATATCCCCTGGGGACAGAAACCCCAGAAGACAACACAACCTCCATTCCAGTCAGCACATTTCACTCATCCTCACGTCTTGCACAGGCTGTCTGATGGGTCCAGAAAAATCCGCCTACGGTATGGCCCACGTGCTGCTGTGATGTTAGGAACCCTTCACCTCCCCAGAGTTTGAAAGGTCACCTGACCCATTTTGGAGGGCTGTCCCAGCGACCACGCCCACTTCTCCTGCCAGCCTGGGACTCTGCCTGCAGAAAAAGAACAAGAAAGAACAAGAGTTGGTGATAATGTGAAGAAATAGGAACCTTGTGTTCTGATGGTGGGGATGAAAACTGGTGCAGCCATTATGGAAAACAATGTGGGGGTTCCTCAAAAATTTAAAAATAGAACTGTCATGGGACGCCTGGGTGGCTCAGTTGGTTAAGCAGCTGCCTTCGGCTCAGGTCATGATCCCAGCGTCCTGGGATCGAGTCCCACATTGGGCTCCTTGCCCTCCGCAGGAGCCTGCTTCTCCCTCTGACTCTGCCTTCCACTCTGTCTGCCTATGCTCGCTCTCGCTCACTCTCTCTCTGACAAATAAATAAATTAAAAAAAAAAAAATAGAACTGTCATATGTTCCAGTAATTCCATTACTGGGTATTTACTCAAACAAAATGAAAACATTTGAAAAGATACGTTTATATTGCAGCACTATTTACAGTAGGCAAGATATGGAAGAGCCCGGCAATAGATGAGTGGATAAAATGACGTGGTGTATATATAGATATATATATAGAGAGAGATATAGAGATTATATAGATAGCTAATAGACTAGTACTTGGCCAGAGAAAAGAATGAAATCTTAACATTTGCAACAACACGGATAAATCTAGAGGGTATAATACTAAATGAAATAGGTCAAAGAAAGACAAATATCCTATGATTTCAACCATATGTGAAATTTAAGAAACAAAACAAAGCATAAAAGAGACCCCAAAAAAGAGACTCACAAATATAGAGAACAAACTGGTGATTACCAGAGGGAAGGTGCGTGGAAAGAGGGCATGAGACAATGAGGGTGTGTCATTTAAAAGGAAAAACAAAACTCTATCTGAAGTCAATATTATTGTCTATGTAGAAAATCTCAAGTATCTTATAAAAAAATTCTATTGGAAGTAATGAGGAAATACCAAAACATCATAGGATACAAGGTCAATGTAAAAAAGTCAACTATTTTCCTATATCTGAATAAAGAATTGAATTCCAAATTTTCAAATGAAAAAAATACTCTTTACAATACACCCCTAAAAAGGGTACTCAAGTATAAAATCTAACACAATACATATACACAGGAAGACAAAACTGATGGAAGAAATCAAAGATCTAAATAAATGGAGAGAGAGTTCGTATTCATCAGTAGCAAGACTCAATATGGCTAAGAGGTCAATTCTTTCCAACTTAATCGATAAATTCAATAAAATCCAAATAAAACCTCACAGTTATTTTGCAGATAATGACAAGAAGATTCTGAAGTTTACACAGAAAGGCAAATATCTAGAAGAGCCAACACACTGGACACCTGGGTGGCTCAGGTCATGATCCCAGAGTCCTGGGATCAAGTCCTGAGTCAAGCTCCTTGCTCAGAGGGGAGCCTGCTTCTCCCTCTGCCCTCTCTGCCTGTGACATCCCCTGTTTGTTCTCTCTCTCTGACAAATAAATAACATCTTTAAAAAAAGTTTAAAAAAAAAATTGAATAGCCAACACAATGTGGAAGAAAAATGAGAATTCACCTCACCTGGTCTTGAGACTTACTATAAAGCTACTAGCCACCAAGACAGTGTGTTAGTGCTGAGAGAGACACACAGATCAACAGAACAGATTACAAGGACCAGGAATAGATCTACCAAAATAAAGTCAAACATTTTTTGACAAAGGCACAAAAGGAATAAAAGGAGAAAAGATAGTCTTTCAACAAATGGTGCTCGAACAACCGAACACTCATGCAAAAGAAATGAAACTAGACACAGACCTTACACAAGTATTAACTAAAAATGAATCAGAGATATAAATATAAAAATACAGGAGAAAAATCTCTAGGACACTGGTTTGGGGGATGGGTTTTTAGATTCAACAGCAAAAGCATATTCCACAGGGAAAAGCATGTGTTGGATATTATTAAAAATAAAGTCTTCTGCTCTGTGAAAGACATTTTTAAGAAAATGAAGGGATAAGGCACAGACAGGGAGAAAATATTTGGAACACAGGTATCTAATAAAGGCTTTGTGTCCAACATCACAAAAGAGCTCTTAATGATTCAATAATAAGAAAAGAAATGACCAAATGACAAATATGCAAAAGATTTGAACAAACTTTTCACCAAAGATATAAGGATAGCAAATAAATACACAAACAGATAGATGCTCCACATCACCTCAGTGGGAATATGCAGACAACATGACACAGGTATTGGAATGGTTACATCAAAAATAATGACAGTGCCAATTTCAGGTCCAGAATCAGAACAACAAGATTCTCATTCATAGTTGGTAGGAACAAAAACTGATACAGCAACTTTGTAGAAATAGTTTGGCAATTTCTTGCGAAGCTAAACATACATACATACATACATACATACATACATAACAAACACAGCAATTTCACATCCTATGTTTTTGAAAACTTGTGTTTTAAAACCTACATGTGAATATTTCTAACACCTTAATCCAAATGGTCCCAAACTGGGAGAATCAAGCATCCATGGGTTAACCAATCTGAAATCATGTATGCAACTCTGAAATCATGTATGTGTATTCTGGAATTGAACTATCAAATAAATGAAATCCTGATGTTAGCTGGATTCTCACTGTTAGTGCAGGAGATTACAGACAAGCAAGGAGAGAAGGTTAGAATGTTGCATCTGGTAATGCTTACAAGAGGAGACAACAGTGTGAATACTTAGCTTACTATAGATAAAGATGGTGACATACTAAAATATTTTTAGACACGTGTATATACATGAGTGAGTATACACAAACACCCTGTTCAGTTAGCTGAGTGGGTCTTTGAACAATGACTTAACAGTCACAACAGACACATCTAGTCCCCCAATCTTGGTTTCTCATACTATGCTCCAATGAATAGAACCAGAACTACTTAGGGGGCAAAAATGGCTAATTCTAGGGCAGGAAAGACAGAAGATGCACCTGGAAAATCTACTGCCACAGAGTAAGGTAGAAATATTCAAACAATAACCGGGTATGTCAATAGACACAGGAAGCGACAGAAGGTGCTTTTTAAAAAATTAATTTACTTGTTTTTGAGAAAGTAGCAAAAGGAGAGAAAGCATAAGCAGCAGGGAGGAGCACAGGGAGAGAGAGAGAATTTCTATTTATTTATTTATTTACTTACTTACTTACTTATTTCACAGGCAGAGATCACAAGTAGGCAGAGAGGCAGGCAGAGAGAGAGGGGGAAGCAGGCTCCCTGCTGAGCTGAGAGGCCGATGTGGGGCTCGATCCCATGACCCCGGGACCACGACCTGAGCCGAAGGCAGAGGTTTTCACCCACTGAGCCACCCAGGCACCCTGAGAGAGAGAATTTCAAGCAGGCCCCACACTCAGCAAAGAGCCCAACCTGGGGATGGATCCCAGGACCCTGAGATCATGACCTGAGCTAAAATCAAGAGTCAGACACTCAACCAACTGAGCCACCCAGGTGCCACTAGAAGATGCTTTTACTAACCAACCTGGAACAACTTGAGCAACAAAAGGAACAAGGTATCATTGTACTATAACCAAAATATAAAATAACTAGCCACGAATTCGTGCTGATATAAATGGATTAGTAAATAGGAGAGAACAGAAAAATCTCCTATGCAGAATTCCTGATAATTTATGTACATAATCATGTAGCTACTCCAACAGGAAGGAGGTATAGTGTAAGTGGTATAGTGTAATTGCCCACTTCCTTCCAAGGAGTACAGTATGAGGACAGAGAAAACAAAGTAATAAGTCATGTCCAGAGCACTAACCCTTGATATGATAAGACCAAAGGACATTTTATCTCTGTGGTCTTCCTCCAAGAAACCCATAACCTCAGTCTAATCATGAAAACAACAGCAGACAATTCCCAGTTGAGGGACATTCTACAAAACACCTAACTGTACTCCTCAAAACTGCCCAGGTTATCAAAAACCAGGGAAGTCTGAGAAATTGTCACAGCCAAGGGGAGCCTAAAGAAATGACTAAGTGAAAGGTGGCATTCTGAAACAGAATACCTGCATGGGGGAGAAAACACCAGGGTCAACTATCAAAAGACAAATCACATCCTATAAAATAAGAGTTTGCAACCCATAAAATGGACAAGCACTGGTATCCCTAATCTATAAAGAGCTAGACACTGAAGAAGAAGAAAAACAAAAAAAGCCACAAACCTAAGAGCAAAATGGGCAAAAGATATGAACAGAGGGTTCACAGAAACGTAAATACACCTTTCAGATACATGAAAAAATACTTAATCTCACTCATAAATAAGAAGCTTGCAGAGATAAACTTCATAAAATACCACGTTTCTCTTTCCACTGCCAAAATTCCAGAAGTTGAAGCACATGTTCTATGGGTGAAGCTGTGGACAAACAAGCATGGATGTGGTGTTGATGGGAGTGACACAAAATGATACCAAAATCCTGAATGATCGAGTTATCAATTCTATGCACCCGTTGACCTGGCAGCACACTTCTAGGAATTTATCAGATAGAAAAAACCTATATGTACAAGGTCATTCACTAGAACATGGTTTGTAATAGCAAAAGGTTTGAAATAGTGCATAACTAATAATAAACAGTTAACTAACTATGGAACGTCCATGCTTGAATTACTGTGCAGTTATAACAAAGAAACAATCCATGTTTGTTTAGATACAGATGTCTTGGATGGGCTTTTAAGAAGTGACAAAAAATCAAAGAAAGAACAGAAAATCATGTATAGACTTGTTACTCAAAGTGTGGCTCCCTGAGCAGCAGAGTCAGCTTCACCTGGGAGCTTTTTAGAAATGCAAAACCCAGGGTCCCCACCAGATCTACTAAATCAGCATCTGCATTTTAACAGGATGCCAGTGGTATACAGCTGCATCTAAGTTCTGAAAGCCCTAAAGATGATGGATTCCCTTCTAAATAACAGTAGGGGGCATACAAGAGTATCCTTTACCTGAAAAAAGCAGCACTGCTAGGACAAACAATACAGACAGACATATCTACAGCAAGAGGACCATAACTCCAGTTTGTCTGGTACTGTCCCAATATAGACAGCTGTACCATCATAACTTTATGGAACCTCTTTCATTCTCAGTGGAAGTGTCTCAGTTGAGATGAAAAATGTCACCCTTCCTTGAGGGAACATCACTTAACCTTTAACCATGTTATTACTAATTCAGAAGTATTTCATTAAAAAGAGAGAGAGAGAAGACCAGTCAGGGAAAAACACAGACTGAAGAAAAGCAGTGAGCCAAGGATGGTTGGGCAACAAACCCAAGGAGAGGCAACGTCTGGGGCAAAAGGGAAAGACAACTTTGTGAGGAACAGTAAGGAGATGTATCAGAGTTAAGAAAGGAAAGCTAGCAGGCAAGTGTCAGAGACAACAGAGACTGAGGGTTATGCTGCAGGATGGTCAAGTAAGACTAAAGCCAGAAACTGGATTTGACTACAATTTGGTAGCCTTTTCCAGAGCTCAGGTGAATGTCGAAGAAGCAAGAATGCATTCATGAAGTTGAAATATGAATGAGAAATGCAGAAACCAAAGCCAGAACAGTCGGCTATTCAAGCTAGAGATGTGAACAAACTGACACAAACCCTTAGGGAGAGTCATCTGGAGGACATGTGGTCCCTCCATTCCACCAGATCTTCAAAGTCCTATTCATGGATCAAGCAGGACCATGAGAGGGCTGTCCACTCAGACCTCATTGTTCGGTCCCCCGAAAAGCATCCATACACTTCTAGTACAATGCTGTGTCTATCAGAAATGATTATAGGCAATTTCAGTGTTGTTATTAGAAAAATCAAAGGAAGTTTTACAACTTGCACAACTCTGTGAAATTAAGAGTCCTGCTTCTCATTCTACCAACTGTTCTTTGAATTTGCTTGATATACTTGATACACTTCCCTTCAAGTAATTCTTGCCTATTTCTATCTTTTCGGGTTTTTTTTAAGATTTTATTTATTCATTTGACAGACAGAAATCACAAGTAGGCAGAGAGGCAGGCACAGAGAGAGAGGGAAGCAGGCTCCCTTGCTGAGCAGAGAGCTCAATGTGGAGCTCGATCCCAGGACCCTGGGATCATGACCTGAGCCAAAGGCAGGGGCTTTCACCCACTGAGCCCCCCAGGAGCCCTCTATTTTTTTGTTTTAAAAATATGATTCCTTTCAAATTTTAGAATACTCATTTTGAAACAAAGTGGAAATAAACAAACAAAAAGATCACCTGAGATGTGTTCATTTTCTGCTCTTAGTGGAGGAGGGACAGCTGAGGAAGAAGGAAGGAAGAAGGAAGTTAGAAGAGACTTGGCCTGCCTTGCAGTTCCTGGATTTACCTGCCTACACAGCTCCACATACAAGATACTTACGTGTCCATGTGTGGCTCAGATAGATGTTGAGCTTAGACATGATACTTTTCACTGAGTGAATGTAAACATTTGTTTCTTATTGATTTATTACCAATTTAGGTTCTGTGACAGAGAAAAATTAAAAACATGAGAAGATGAGTTTAACATTTACCAGTAGCCTAAAGGAGGAAACACTATGGCTTTTTCAGAACTGATGTGGGAAAAATTAAAAATTAAAAATCTCAAGCCACGCTGTTCATCTGTTTTCCTGTGAACACTATTAATCCCCGGAAGTCAGAAAATCCAAGCAACCTCTGGAAAAAAGAGATGCGGTGTTTAAGGCAAGATAAAAAATAAATGTTTAATGTTTGTTTCTTACAACTTTCAAAAGGTCTTAATAAGAAACTATCTTTGCCTTTATTAACAGTTACAAAATGAGCCGTGGCCTGGGAATTCGCAGACCTGACTTAACCATGGTTCTGCCACCAACAAACTGCATGATCTTGGTCAGTCACCTTCTCAGACTCAAGTTTTTTTTTTTCATTTTTCAAATAAGGCCAAAGCAGATAACCTCGTGCCTGCACTACCATCCTGTACGTCTATAAGGCCAGGAGAGCAGGAACCTCTGCATCTTTCTAGACGCCATCAACAATGGCAAATGGGGAATGGAAAATGAGGGGAGGAGTGGGTATTCAGGGAGGGGTGATGACAGAATTTCCTTCGCTATGGCTGGTGAGCCTTTCATCCTGACCATGCCCTCACAAACTCTCCAAAGGGGTGACATTTCCTGTGTAGCCTGCATGCCCACCCTCTCAGCTCCAGCTCACCTCGCTCTTCTTAAATTTGTCCCAGACCTTCCACCATCACACAGCCTTCGATGCTTTCAGGATACTGTCATGCTTATATGTAACAAATAACAAATGAATACATAATAAATAATAACTGGGGACCTAGGCAATGTTAGAGTCAGGAAAGGGCCTTGGTGGCTAGCTAGTACAGCCTCTTCCCTCTTCCATTGCACAAATGAGTTAACTGAGCAATGAAGGCCCTAGAGAATTGTCAAAGCTCCAGCCGCACGTTATTACATACACAACAAATACAACAGCAGCTAACAAAATGTGAGTTTCAGAAAAATCTTGTCGACTATTCATTCAGGGCTCAGGAAATGCTTCTTGAGACCCTTTGACTTGGAGGGCTCAACCAGAGTCAAATGCGCCATGCTTTTAACGTGCTTCCAAAGGAATGTTAGGTCCCATTTCGGTACGTCCTAGGTGTCTAGCATTGCCATCCCTGAGGCCCAAGTTTTCCCCGAGGAAATTCTGTCATGGGGCCCCAGTTCCTCTGGCGTGGTGTCTGGGGGCTCCCGAGTCAGAGCTCAGATGAGGGACAGCCTCTCCTCGCTACACCTCTTGCTTCTGCCAAACACACAGGCTGAGCGGGGCCCATTTTGTGGGGCCGCTGCCAGTGTTGAGCCCAGCATTGGTCATGGTCCTGTGCGTGGAAGAGACAGGGGCGGTTCCGAGGCAACACCCTCGGGTAATCCAGCAGGGGTAGGGTTGCTGCCCCTCGAGTCGATCCCAGGGTGCTTTCCAAGGACATGAGCCCTGAGTTGGCTGTCTCTGGAAAGGAGTGTTCTTTTGAAGAGGAAAAGTCAGTTTCAAGAACCCACCTTTGTGCATGTTCCCGTCTAACTCTGGTGGCCTTTCCAAATATGTCACTTAACTAAGCTAGACAACTTGAGGTCACCCTCAGAAACATGGCCACATTAGCTCGTGGGTGGGCAGTCCCCTTGCTCCTTATTCTGCGGGCATAACACCGGGACCCCATGGGCTCAAGGTTCATTCAGCAACTGGACCATGCGATTGATTCCTCCACGATTGTGGAACTCAACGAGCACCTTGACCAGCTGGATGGGGCTGGGATGAGGAATTCTTTCCCTCAAAGCCAGAGAACACGCACCACTCCACAGAGTTCTCTGGGGACTTATGGGGACAATGAAGGACCTCGCTCTCCACCTGGAGTGGAGGGTGCACTTGGGGTGCCCTTATCTCCTGGACAAGTTTTCTCCCACTCACCGGCGATTCCTACTAACGAGGATCTCCCAGCGGGACCTCCAGTCAAAAGGGTTTCTTGCAATGGTTTCTTCCCTCCCAGTCCCAGTGATCCAAGAAGCCACCCCTATTCAGGTACACTGGAAAACAAAGGCTTTAGCTAAGCATCCAATTGCCCTCATGGGAAAATTCATACAGGGATAACCCCTGACTGTAAGGACCTGGCATCAGCTCCAGAGTGTCCCAGAGAACAAAGGCCACCAAACCATGACAGCAGGCCCATGATATTACCAAGTACCACCTTCCACTTCCAGATATGCCTGAACTAACACCCGAAACCAGCACAACTGGAAACCCAGTGATCCTTAGGCCTGGACCCGACTGCTCTACGCCCATGGCTCCTAACTCTGGAAAGGTTCTGAAGTCCACCACACTGCAGAGGCCCCTACGAAAACGTGGAGGACAGGTGCTTTAGCAACGGCAACAGTTTCAGGGAAAGGCGGTAAGAAGAACCAGGAGTGCTGTCATCAGTCGAACTCGGACTGCTGAGGCCAAAGCCTGTCAGCAAACATGTCTGCCCCCAAAGCAGAGATCCTAGTGCCCACCTGTTGGTTCTCATTGGCAACAAATCATACAAGAATTTATCCGGACTCTGACAGGCCTTCCTCATCCTTGTCGCCCATGAAGCAATTGACAGAAAAAGCTCTTCTTCCCAAGCCAGAACCCGCCAACCCGATATGGGCCTGAAATGCTTGCACGTTCCTCCCAACCCAAGGAGCCCTTGAAAGCCTGACTGCGGTTTAAGGAGACTGGGGATTCGATAAGGGCCCCTAGCTGGGACGCAATGGCCATGAAGCTCTAACCTGGGCCCATGGCTTCCCCAAGCTCCAGAGGCTGCCAGACATTTGGCCTGGGCCAAATGCATGGGCGCATCATGAAAACCATCACCGACCCAGCCCACCTTCCCCATTTTAAGCAATGGTGCACGGGTGCTCTGTTCCACTGACGTGGCCACCTGGCATCCATCGTTGCCCCTCTTTGGGAATGGAGGATGTCGTGGGGCATGGGGAAGTCCTTACTGAGTACACAGTCAAGGCCCACCGTGTCACCCCAAACAGGATTTCTCAGTGAAATACGGGAATGAACCCAACGCATAAGGCAGTTCTACAGAACACAAAGGCTTCAGAGGTGGTAACTGCTGCACAAGGTGGAGCCTGTGCCCATCGAAAGACACAATGCTATGCATACATTCCCCATGATCTCAAAGAGAACTCTGGGTTTCTACCAGACACCACTGCTCAAATCCCCACTTCCAAGGATTCCTCTCCTTAAGGACTGGCTCAACTCCTGGCCTGGGGAAGGGTTCTCACCCACTATCAGAGGACTCTTCATGGGGATTCTCCTTCTCTTTCTTCTTCTAACCCCGCTGTGTTGTTTCCCACCCCATGCCCGGTCTCTGCAGGTGGTGCCAGAAACCCTTCACTGCAGTAACTTCCAGATGACAAATGGTCCTTTCCGCTCAGGAAGATCCAGTCACAAGTTCTCCCCTGCACTCAGCGACCTCTTCCTTTTATGACTCTGACAGAAGAGGCCTCCCCCAGCTGGGCCTCCCCCACCTGACCAGCAATGACCCACAGGGAGGGACAGCTCTATGCCCCTATTCAGCAGGAAGAAGCTACAGAAGATGAGACTGTCTTCCTTCAACAACCTTAACCACACAAAGCTCTGCACTGGTCAGGGGCACACGAGGAGGGAGGAGAAGGCTAGCTGAGCACCAAACAGGCACTGGCACGCCACACTGCCCCCCAACCTGAGATACGGGGGACATCCCTCAGGCACTCTGACTGCTCTCAAGCTGAGGAAAGGAAAAAACAGATTCTCCACAGATGGAGATCAAAACCCGGCAAGACCGGAGTCTCCCTCGGTTTTGAAAAGTCCTCGTGATTCTGCAGGAAGAGGCCTGCTTAACGAGAGCCTAGCGACCTGCCAGAGGCCCGGATCTGCCATTTCCTGAAGCCCTGACATCTCCCTCCCCTCCATGACACTGAGGGAGCCTGAGGCCAAAGGAAATGTCCGTAGGACAGCTTCTTTTCAAACCTGCAGTCCCTTGGGAAGGACCTGTGAGAGAAGGAAAGTAACATTCCTCCAGGAAGCTCCGCGCCATCTTTCAATTCATGCCTTCCTAACAGGAAAAACCACCTTCCCTTCACAAAAGCAAAGCCTCCCGTATCCTGGGTGTCCTCTGTCCTCCTGCCACGTTCTTGCAAAACCTCCCTTTTGCCTGACCTCCCCCAATGCTATCCCAGAGAGTCAGCCTCCTGTCACGACCCTAGCAAGCAACCCTTTCTACCCAAGGGTCATATCCCTGTGCTTTAATAAAATCACCTCCTGCCAGCAAAGCCATCTCAAGTGCACCCTCAATGTATGTTCAAGAAAACCTTAACCTATCGACGTATGTATATCGCGCAAGGATGAATGGCCACAAAATTCAACACATGGTTTGTGATCTACCTCTCATGTGTCCTTAATTCTACTAATATTGTCCTTACAAAATGCAAAGGATTTACAAATTAATTACATGGTTAGAAATATTTCTATTTACTTCACATATCGGAGAATGACAGAGCTAGAGAGAGTGCAAAACAGTCAGGGTCGCTCAGCAAGGAAGATGGAGAAGGGTGCTCAATACAGGGCTTGATATCCAGCATTCAGGTATCCTACCTCAGCCAAGGGCAGATGCTTACCCAACTGTGCCAACCGGGGGCTGGCAAATTAATTTCATCTTTTACAAAGAAGCTCTTCTGGAAGACCTGTTGGGATCAGGGCAGGAAAACCTCGACAGTTCAGCATCAAGCAGTGAGGGCTTCCTCCCTGACTATGAGAACATGGGAGCCCAGGGCTTTTCTCCACCACCAAGAACAGCTATGTATCTCTGGGCCTGAGAGGGTGTATGACCACAGCAGATGTGGAAATACTCCCCGATTCGGTAGATTTTAGAACAGAAGGGGGTTCTAACGGTCCCTTCCATAAACACAAAGACTGTCCAGGAATGCCTCCGTGGTTCTTTCAGTTAAGGG